>NW_005187531.1:1687509-1699183 GCF_000239375.1 Pundamilia nyererei | reverse complement strand
TTAAGAAGCAGAAAGTTAGCGGCCATCCAGGTCTTTATGTCTTTAAGACATTCCTGCAGTTTAACTAATTGGTGTGTGTTATCTGGCTTCATGGACGGATTTACCCACAAAATGCAAGGACTGAATATGCATTATGTGCAGGGCAAAAAACTTTCAGGCACTTCAGAAACTTGCACTGTTGTCCATCGGGAAGGCTTGTGATTGGTTCCAGCAGGCTGACGTGTCTTAAATAATTGTCTTCAGTGAGGGGAAAGTTGCCTTCTGCAGCAGATCTGTAGTTTAATGTGCAAAAATGACAACAACACTGCCTGCCAACTACATTAAAAAACCTTTGAAAATGGTATGAGGAGTTTAGTTCAGTTTTAAATGCAAAGGATGGTCACATCAAAAAAGGATTATGATTTTCATTTTCATTTTGTATTAAAAGTATTTTTTAATCTTGATTTCTATTTAGCTGTTCTCTTCTTTTTAGTTCATCTCTCCTCTTTCCCTCCTTGCTTTCTCCGTCATCTCCTCCCCTGGGGAACTGAAATTCCAGCATCTTCCCTCCCTCTGTAAAGCTTCACCTCCTCCTTTCTCCTCCCACTCTCTTCCTCCCTCCACACCTCTCTCTCATCTTCCACCATTCCCTGCTTCATCCTTCTATCCTTACTCACTTGAACTCTGTTAGGTGTGCTGTGAAGTCCAGTGGAGCTTCTGCCTTTTACCTTCAAGATGTCCTGGGCTCGAGTTTTTGTCTTGTCTGTTCTCACCACCCTCTTTGTCATTACCTGTGAGTACCTTGTCTTGGTAGGTGGGGAAAAGAGTGGGGGGAGTGGAAGAGTAACTTTTGGATTCAACATTTTCAGGGTAGAAAAAACAAGAGTAGCTTTGAGGGTACAAAGCACTGATGCATTGTGTTGGGTTGACTGGGGAACAATTTTAAAATATTAAAAATATATTTTTTAAATGTATTTTTATTTCTATTTATTTTTTATTTTTTAATATTTTCTCAGTTGGGACAGGCAAGTATGTATGGTTAAATGCTTAGGTTTGGCACCCAAGGTAAAAAAAACTTTTCTTCCATTTGGCCCCTTTGTGATGGCTGAGGACACAGTAAGGCATGATTTTTATGAGACCAATCACTGAAAAATGTGGTGTGGCTTAGATGCTTATAATAAGAAACTGATCTAATCTGAAGCAAGCTACACTAAACTACAGCACAGAGGAAGACATGACAAATTTGTGAAATGGAATTTTGATTCAAAATCTACATAGTTTGTTTTTTTACACTCAGTGCTGCACAAAACTGCCTAATGGAAACATCTGTATTTTTTACATGTCAGATCCTTCGTTAGTTTTGTGCCCCCGGCTATCCACCAGTAAGCTTTAAGATAAAATATTTTCCCCTCACCTTTAGTTTTCAGCCTGGTGGAAGGTGCAGCAGTACGGGATGACTCAAAAGCATCAGATGCTAAAGGTATGACTTTTTATCCTTCAAGCTACTTCCAGTAAATTATTCTTTACATTTCTGCTCATGCAGCTGTGAACTTATGACCTCTGACCTTTAGGTGCTGCACAGCAGGTTTTTATGCCCGAGTCAGACGCCTCCAACTTTTTCAAACGCCGCAATCGGCGCTCAGTCCGATACTACGAGTTCCTAGGTATGCTGCACACCATATATTTTACACATCCACTTTAAAACAAAGGCTAGCCACCAAGAGGAAATTGTTTAGGGCTGTCTGCATGTTGTTTTGTAGTCATTTTGGAGGAAGAATGGCTATTTCTGAAAAGCTGAAGAATTGACTGCCTTTGCGCTGTTTGGCTGGTGTGGTCTGGGAGTGGGGAGTGTGTTGATTTATATTCAGTGCTACATGTGGTTTAGTTCTCCTTGGCCCTGCTTGAGTCGCTGATGTGGCCACACTCAATTATGGCACGTTCCATAGATATTCTTTGTGTGACTGTTGGCTTATTCGTTTGTGGTTGGGATTGGAGATGACACAGTTTGTTTTGGCTGCAAGCTGGGACACTTAAAGAGAGTGATACAAACTCAGGCAGGTGTTCCATGCAGAAGCATCTTTCAAATCTAGGTCTCTCACAGACACACACACAAACTGGAGGCTGCAGAAGGAGTCACAGGGTACTCTGGAGCAGGCTCATTCTCTAAGTTTCTTGGTACAGTAAGCTCATTCTTTCATTCTGAGAATTAGTACAATAAACATCATTCACACACCTTAAAACTAACTAAACAGAAACACATTCACTTGCACAAAAGCTCTGAAACCATCAGTCCAACCCAGAAGTTTTTCTTTGTTGATTTATATGTTTTATACTGGAAAAAACTATCAGAGAAGTATGCATGTCCCTGGGCAGACCTCCAGAGACAGGCTGTTTTTCATGACACTTTTTCCCACCCATCGTAGCAGTAACAGACAAACAACCTTTTCTTGGAAAAAAGGTTGATATTGTTACTTGCCAAGTTAGTCAATTTGAACCCTAGTCAGCTATGTGTGTGTGTGAAGGACTTTTCTTTGGAGAGAAAAGTAAAGGTGGATGCACAACAACCAATTACAGAGGAAAGATTTTATTGAAAGGAAGAAGTCTCTGTGCTCAAAATTACTTAAAAGGCAAAAATTGATTGTTTTATGTGTAATATTTCCAACAGATGTTGGATGACTGCTTAACCTACTATGACCAGAGCAGCTGTCTGTAGCATTCTACTATTCTTTTCCCTTTCCCCATTTTTGTTTTTCCATTTTTAAATCTGTTGGAGAATACAAGAGGACATTAGACTTTGTTGTCTTAGCGATATGTTTTTTATGTTTATTATGCTGGAATATCCAGCCATGACCCATCTTCATTTTTCTGGCTGAGGGAAGAAGCCTCTTATCCAAGATTTTACTGTACATGGCCCCATCCATTGGCACCTCAATGCAGTGTCATGTAGTCTTAGCAGAAAACCCCCAAAGCATAATAATCCACCTCCGTGCTTGACTTTAGGTCATACTCAGCATTTTCCCTCTCACAGATATGGCAGGTGGAGCTAATGCCAAAGAGCTCGATTTTGGTTTCATCTGACCACAGCACTTTTCCCAAAACTTTCTCTGAAAAATTTAGATGTTCACTGGCAAACTTAACAAAGGCCTTTATCTGTACCTTCTTGAGCTGGGCGCACTGCAAGATTTCAGTCCATTATGGTGTAGTGTGTTACCAATGGTGTTTTTTGTGACTGGTCCCAACTGCCTTCAGATCTTTTGGAAGCTCCCCCATATAGTTTTACGCTGATCCACAAACTTTCTAATGATCATCTTCACCCAATGTAGGATTTTGCATGGAGCTCCAGACCAAGAGTGACTGATGGCCATTTATATTTCATCCATCTCCAAATAATCGCACAAACAGTTGTCACCTTTTCATCAAGCTTTTTGCTAATGGTCTTGTAGCCCATTGCAGCGTTTTGCAGGTCCATGTCCCTTAACAGCTTTTTGGTCTTGCACATGTTGGTGGAGAAGGAATTGATTCTGTGGACAGGTGTAATTGATTGACTGATTGTGGTCTATTTGGCAAATGGGCAAGCAGCAGTCTATCGGTGTCTCTCCATTAAAATGGAACTACTAAAAAAGTCTCTTCATTTCTTCTGAAGTGAGAAAACTTCAAATACAAATTCAGCAAGGCATCAAATATAATTATTTCCCACACTGCAGCTACTGTTGACCTACAGGTACTATGTATGGATTAGAAGTCTTATCTAATCCATAAAGAGCCTACGCTGTACCTGTACCTGGGATAATGTTCACACAATATTTTAGATGTTTATCCCAATTAGAAGGTAAATAATGGAATAAAATGATTAATCAAAAATGAATAAAAAAGAAAGGTTACAGTAGAATCAGACCATGGAAGTAAAAACTACTAAAACAGTTTTGAACATGTGAAAAAATACAACCTTCTATTTTGACTATTTTGTGAGCAAATAACTCTTTCCATCACCAACAGCTGAGCAGAAGGTGAAAATGGCAGCCGATGAGCGCAGGAGGGAGTACAATGAGGAACAAAGGAACGAATATGAGAACTATGTTGAGGAGGACCGAGACGGTAAGACCTGAATTCACCTGGTTTCTTTAAAGCAGGTTCCTGTGCGCTCCGATTTAACACCATGAAACAAAAATTACGTTACGGCATCTGGCGATTCTATGACTCCTACTATTAGATATGTTCCCTCAAGTCTACATTTTGCTGAGATTGCACAACAATACATCAAATTAGGAAATACACAGCAGGGGAAAACATTTTCCTATTATCCTGTTTATAGCGCTAATGAAAACAGGAAAGGAATTTTCAATTAAATACCAAATGCTTACTTAAAGTCATTGTTTCTGTGTGCTGAAGGTGAAATTATCAAAACACCTCAAGTAAAAAAAAATGCAAGAACAAATAATCATGAATCATTGTCACTGATTTAACAGAAATAGTAATGGAAACATCAATCTGCTTTGAGACCCCTAATGAAGCACTATAACAGAAAAGATAGGCGATATTGCAACAGCCAACTTGAGCTCACTCTTACAGGAAACTGACAATTACTTGAATGTTAGTCACCATGAGAGGCCTCAGTCGAGACCACACTGAGGGACAAAGATTAAGTTTGGATCTTCTGGCACCCACGAGCCGTTGAACCACAGCACAGTGCCTGAGACTCCACACCAAATCAAAGTGTCTATTTGTGGTTGATCCCAAGCTGACAATCTTCCCTGTGGTCGTCTGTCACTTGTGATATAGCTGCATTCACAGTTTCTAAACTAAGAACTGCTAACCATAAAGATGGGACTGGGTTTTATTTGTGAGAGACGGTGTTTGCACGGTTTGGGTCAACAAGTTCTAAAGATAAACAAGGTCTCAACCGAATGCCAACACAGAATTCGTATTTTCATGTCTCGGTCCATTTTTATCACTTTATGCTGCATTTAAAATCAAGTTGGTGAACCATAAAGAATGGATGAAATATTGCGATACCAAACTTTGAATAATACCTGAATTACTCTGAGGTGAGCACATACATTGCTTTGCTATGGGGCCAACAAATTCTCTATACTGTGCAAAAGATGAGCTATAGTTAATTATGTTATTATTATCAAGTTAGTGTGATTTACTTTTCGCAGCAAGGGTTTCATAAAATTTCACTTTTTGATAGATTTATTGTTAGCTTCTGAAAGCAGTTGAGATTATAGTTAAGAAGAATCAATTGCCTAACTCAGGAATGCAACTTAGAGGTAGCATAAATGTTTTTTACCCCTCACCCATATTAAGCTGATAGCGTATTGTTGTAGTCGTCGTGGGTGGGCGGTGTCTACTCTCAAATTTGTTAATGCAATAACTTGAGAGCAAGCCATCATCGGAGTTTCAAATTGATACCATAGGTGCGCCTAGCATACTAAAAATCTCCGCTGAGTTTAAGAGGTCAGGTTTTCTGAAAATCTTGGGAATGTGGTAACTGGGAAAAAAAGCAATGTAGGAATTTTAAAATTCATACCATAGGCGCATCTACTAGGAGGCTAAGGCATAGCAGTCAACAGTATTTGTCCTCATTGTAAATAGGGTCTGTAAAAACTCAGCTTTGCTAACACTAGCCTAGCTAGCTAAGAATTTAAGGCACTGCTAATAATGAAAAGCATTATACTTTAGAGCCACATTTCAGGCTATGTATGGAATATTTCAGTTCTTTTTGTATATGCTAATAGACAGTGGATAGATTGAAACAACCTCCTCTTTATATGACCCACTACAGTCACCTCCACCTGATAGCATCTACTCATCGGTTTTGTTTGATGAACTGCTTCCCGCCAGTACAAAAATAAAATGAGGTGTAAGAGTGAGGATTAAAGTATAGCATTAAAATTGTATGTTGGAAAAAGTTTGCACAGTACTCTGATAAGTCTTGAGCCACCTCAGAAAATAGGAAACAGGTGTAACAAATTATTGAACGTGTAAAAGGAAATGCGCTTTATAGAAGGTAAAAACAGTTTGTCTAACAATTCTAACAGGCTTAAAAATCAATATTTAATGTGACCACCTTTATTCTTTAGTTTAGCATGAACTCTCTTTGCCAGCTTTCTTGTAAAGTCTTATAGTAGTCTTCGGAAATAGTTCTCCAGGCATCTTAAAAGATCTTCCAAAGCTCTGTGTTTTTTGGATGTTGGCTGCCTCTTGTTCCATTTGCTGTCAAGATTATCCCACACTGCTTCATTATCAAGGTCTGAGCTCTGGGAAGGCCAGTTCTGATTGATTGTGTTCCCCCATGTAAAATGCAGCCACAAACCATGACTCTGCCGCCATCGTCTTTTACAAATGACTGTTACATATCTCTCCTGACAACAATCCAATTTGGTTTCATTTATATAGCATGATATAGGAAGAACCCTCTGTCAGAGTTGGGACTCAGAGAGGAGATCCATGTTCCGCATCAGTTTGCAGTCTAAATTCTACAGACCTGTTGCATCTGATTTTCTTGCTCCAGTGGTTGTGTATTCCTTTCATCAGTCTTTTCCTTCCACAACACCCATGCCAGGCTACAATGTTCCCTATTGTTTTATGGTGTCAATCGCTAGTTCAAACTCGTTTTTTATTTTGTAAACTACAGTAGAGCAGGAATACAATGTGATTATGAATACTGTGCTGTCACAGTGGCTTTCAACATATTTTACATATAGTTTGTTATATGCTTGCTTATTGCATTGCCTTAATTATGATTTTCTTTCTTTTTCCATCTACAGAGGTTAATGAGAGGTCAAGAGAGACAAATGAGCAGTTGCGTGAGTTTCATTACGATGGTCTCTCTCCTCGCTACTACTGGTTCCACTAAGCATCCTCAATCACAGAGAGCTGGGCAACAGCAGCTCTCACTGCCACAACCTTTACCCCGTACTGAAGGTGACAGCCCGACTCTGAGTGCAAGTGGTTTCTGTATTTGTCCCACTTTAATCTACACCTTTTTCTCAACCTGATTTCTGTATACAACTTAAAGAGTGCAATATATGTCTTCATTGTTAAACTGTAAGGATCAACTTTTGTACTGTTGGGCAGAAATTTTGCATGCTTTTTTGGTTTTTTTTATATGTACATTGAAGCTATATAATGTCGTTTCAGCCTGATGTGCTGTATTAGCGGCAAGAAACCAACCTTTTATACACAAATGGTTTTGCCAGATAAGAGTTGTAGCTTAATTTTTCCAACAAACTGTCCTTCATATCCAAGTCACAATGACAAATAAAGATGAATTTCCAATGATGTGCTTTTCCTCACACTTCCACTGTCTGGTATTTTGAGTTTTACTTAAAGGGAGGTAGGCAGTTTGGAATAAAAGAGGAGGTGAGCTGCAGAAATCATCAGCCTGAAATGGATCCCACATTCCAGAGTGGAAATATTAGACACAAAGTGCTCAGTGAAGAGAAAGAAGGGGGGGGAAACAAGCAGCGACGGGATAGCGAGCAAAAATAAAAGCCTCACAATGATGTGGCATGGCACTCTGCACTTGCTAATCACACAGCTTCAACCCCAGAAAAGCTTATTTTATCTCTATACTGTGATTCCACCTCAGACCTTTAAAGCCATGTGGATTGGCTCAAAGAATTGAGTAAGTGCCACCTGGCTCCGCCTGGCACCAACATATGGAGCGTGTTAGAGGGTGTTTCTGTGCCAATATAGGTGAGCAGAAATTCTTCTCTTGTAGGGAAAAACAGTCTGTACATATAAAATCTTTAATCAGCTTTAATCAGCCAATTTGCAGCACATCTGGTATCACCACAGACACTCAAGAGCTACATAATGTCAAAATTTAAAAACAGACCTGATACTAATGAAAGCCTGGTAAAACCTTAAATTACAAACATAAAAGTCTATAGGTTGCTCCCTCAATAATAAATCACTTCATGCTGTTGAGGAATTTGGCATGCTCCTCTCCTCGAGGCAGGAGGAGCTCTCCACCAAGCTTAGGGCCAGTTTTCTCCTGCAACGAAACATCAAGTGTGTGATCAGTCTACTTTGTTTCAATCAAATGTTGCTTTAAACTTTTAAATTGGTAATCTGTGACAGCTTACCTTCAACATCCCATCTCGTTCCCATTTAAACAGACCGCAGTTGCTGAAAAGGCAAAATGACTAATGAGTTGGCGAGTCCCACAGTCCCACTACAGTGTACACATCATTTCAGTGTTTCTGCCAGGCCTTGTCAGAAAGCCACTGTCTTACCTGCAGTGTTTGTGTGGCAGTCTGTCCAGAGCAATGGCTCTCTGTCCACAAGGACATTTAAAGAAGCGTTTCATTGCCTCGTGCCACCGCAGATCATGGTTCTCCTCTACACAACGATCCGCCGGCTTGAAGTAGGTGTAACTACACTGGAACCAGCAGAAGAATAACAACGGTTTACTTCAGTGACTTCTGATAGACAACCACACCACACCTGGGTCAGCGGTGAATTCAACTTCTGGCTCAGTACCTTTTTACAGGTGACAGCCCGACACTTCATCTCTCTGATGTTCCTCATCTTCTCCTCCATCTGCTCCTTCTTCACCAGAACATTGAAGTAGCGCTCTTGTAGCTGGTACTCCGCCTGAAAGAGAAAGAGAGCTATTCGTTAAGAAATATACAATGGGGTGAAAAAAGGTTATTGGATACCATGCTGAATTTGTAAGCTTGCTCATTTCCAAAGAAATTAACCTTCTAATTTTTAACTGGCCGCACGCTCATGGGGGGGGGGTTCCTCTATATGTATTACTGTAGGGTCTACCTTACAATATAAAGTGTCTTGAGGTGATTGTTGCTGTGATTTGGCACTGTATAGACAAAAGTGAATCGAATTATATTTGTTTAATTTTAATGAAGAGAGACACTATCAACCAACCATATCGTATACATATTTATACCTTAGTCATTAAGAGAAATATGAATTTAATCCCCAAGCAAAACATGACTCATGTCAGTAAGACATTTGTCGTACTTGGTCACCAGGTTTGCACACATCTCAGGAGGGATTTTAGCCCACTCCTCTTTACAGAAACTCTCAAAGCTTCAGCTCCCTCCACAGGTTTTCTACAGGACTGCAGTCTGGAGACTGGCTGAGGCCACTCCATGACCTTATAACTATAACTAACATGTTTTTTCTGGCATTTTGGTTCTGATTCTTCCCATTAAAATGAAACTACCATAAAAATTAGAGGAAGTTCAATTCTTTGTAAGCCAGCAAACTTATAAATTTGCACTAAATTTGGTTTTTCATATCCATCTATGCATCATCAAATGTCACTGGTCATACTGCTTGAAGTATAATCCCGTGGCGAGATTTGGCTTTCAGGATCTTCTGAAACTCCTCTGACTGGACATAGTCGAGTTGTTCTCGCTTCTTTTTCTGCACCGGCTCCTCCTCCTCATTAGCTGAGGCTTCAGACAAAGAAAAGAACCATAAAACAGGCAACGGTAAGTTTACTTCAGCATAAAAAGATAAAGACCTGTGTTCCCAAGAATCTGTGGCAGCACAACAAACAACAAAAACAACAAAAAGATAACATTATGCAGTCAAGGTACAGAGGCAACAATATCCTGCCATCCTGTGAGGTACCGTACTGCTAAAATAACAAATAATTGTTATCTTTAATTTAAAACTTTACAAGAAAGTTAAAAAAAAAAGAGGATAGCTATCTAGATGTATGAATTACACTGGAAAAAACTGAAATGCGTACCACTGGGTGAGGTTCGATTCCGCTCTACTCGGGCATTGATCTCACTGCTGTCACTCCTCTTCCTCTTCACAGCGTTGGGGTCTTCCTTCACCAGCCCCGTGTCTTTAGCCCTTAGCTTCTTCAGAGCAGCCAGCTTGGCAGCTGATAGGTTGAGGGTGCTGGGAGAAGGAGTTGGAGGGGGGCTGGTATCAAAGAAGAGGATATCATCTCCCTTGGAGAAGCCTCGGCCCAGGGTCGGAGTGTGGGGCGCCGCCGGGCTTTGGGAGGCCGTGGGGACTTCAGAAGCAGCTTTTGGTGACATTAAACAATCTTGGCCTGTCGCACCCCCCGAGTTCTGCAGCGACCTTCTCTGAACTTCTTCCACCCTTTTCCGCCGGCTCTCCAGGAGCTCCCGCTGCTTCCGTTTCTGGTGCTTCAGCAGGTCTGAGGCTGAGATGGACTGAAGAGGAGCTCCCGATGTTTCTTTGGAAACTGAGGATGCCAAATAAGATTTTTTTGTTGGTATGTGTGTGAGACAGATGACTGAGTTCACAACACTGTAATCAAACGCGTCTTTAATATAACCTAGCTTGCCAAAAAGTGCAAAAGATTTGCAGGTTGTGTACCTGACTGGCTGCCCTGCGTGAGATGCTTCTTCAGCTGCAAAGCTCCAGGTGTTGGCACCGACATCAGGCTCTTAAATTCATCTGAGCAACCTGCAACTTCACCAGACTGCATGGCTACAAACACACACAAGCAAAAACAGTTGAAATAGGGAACTCCCTTCTGCCTTTGTTCATCGATCTCTCCTAAAATTACCGACAGGATTGAAAACTACATCAGTATTTTAATCAAAGGAGAAAACAATTTTTAGATCTGAAAGTCGGGGTAAGGAAAAAAGGGTTTGAAGCAAAAAATACTCCTGTGCAATTCTATATATCTGTCACCTACGACATCAGGCTTGTAAACATCAACTTCCATGAGGAATGATTCAAATCTGTGAGTGTGAGAGAATCTAGCAGTCCTTACCGAGCCTCTTGGCTTGACTGATGAGCTGAGCCGAGCCTCTCACAAACAGCTTGTCCAGAGTTTTCTGGGTGGGTTTGTTTGGTTTGGACGCGGTCCTGCAACACACAGGCTTGTTACTGAAAATGCAGCAGCTTGGATGCTTTCAGTCCCACACTGTGTTCCTGGTTTTGTAAGGGTGGCAGTTAACTTGCGCAAACTGACTTCAGCACACACTATTGATTTGAAAATCCAGTTAAAGCCAGAATCTGTGTTGGACAGGGTTATGACCAAAGCCTGCATGACTAACTGCTGCAGAGGATACTAACAGAAACAGCTGAGTCAAGTTTTTATTGATTTTACTGCATTGTTCTTCATTTGTTATATTGTAGATGTAAAGGGAAAGTAGAAAGAGCTTCCTCTTACAGTCTGACTGACCTGAACTTTAGTAATAGGAAAAAAACACACTCACAGTGAGGCGGCACAGGCAGCAGAGGACACGCCGCCGTAGTAGAAACCGTCCTGACAAATCCGCTCTCTCAGGCCACCTGCCTTCCCCTTCCCCATGACTTTACTGGGCGCTCTTCCGGAAAACGACGACTGCAGCTCGGCCCTTTTTGAGCTCATCTTCTTATACTGGGCCTTGACATGATACTGGCAGTATGGGCACTCATACTGTGGAGGAGATGGAAGTTTAAGGCAACAGGATAATCATTTAGGTACAGAAAACACGATAGAACAGACTAACCATGTTAACTATCTGCGAGCATGGCTCTCCGTTCCTCTTCACACCCTTGCAGATACCGTAGTCCTGAGCTTCACCCATCAGCAGCACCTTCTGTGGGTGATCCACCGTCAGGCTCACCTGCACACATTCCACACAAGGTCAAAATCAAATCAAATCACTTTTATTGTCACATCACATGTGCAGGTACATTGGTACAGCACATGTGAGTGAAATTCTTGTGTGCGAGCTTCACA
>NW_005187531.1:1672272-1685179 GCF_000239375.1 Pundamilia nyererei | reverse complement strand
ATATTCTGGGAAGGAAATCAGCTTACAGTACAAAAAACTACAGACACTACAGACGTACATGATGGGTGTTAGCTACTGGAGGTGGGACTCACCAGACAGTCCATGATACGATACCATCATTTCAATCACGATACTTTAATAATGCAATGTGCAGACTATTGTGCATTATTGCCTTTTGTCACCTTTTTTCAATTGCAAATTGTATCCTCAAAGTTAGACTTTGCCCGTATCCGTTTTATCCAATGAGATAAAGTTTAGACATATGAGTTACATTTTGCAGTAAAATGTAACATTGTCAAACCTTTATATCACAGTGCCATTAATAGATGGACTAAGGATCTGTTTATCATTAGGTGTAAATGTTCATTTAAAGGCATAAAGGCAAGAAAAAGGTTTGAGCCTCAGACCCTCAAGAAACATTTAAGTGGAGGCCTCAAGTGTGTCCAATATTCAACATATCAGACTGTCTTTCCTACTGGAAGCTGATTTTAAAGTACAAAATCACTGAGAATGAGAAAATAATTTTTCCTCAGACTCCACATTAGATTCATTTCAGACTTTCTGCTCACCCCGTCATATCCTTCTTTCTGCTTCATGGGGTTTGGGTTGAGGAGTCCGACTACTGTGCCCGTCTCAGTCTTCCAGTGCTCTTTGTGAACTTCACCAAACAGAAACAGAGACACAAACACTTCCAGGTTATGGAGGTCATTGAGTTTCCAGATGCTAAAGGTTTTGCCCTGCAGAGAAGAAAGTGCTCAATCAGGAATATTACAGGATAAATGTATTTATCATCCGCATAGAAATATCTTCTTAGTGCTACCACGAAGGTTTTTGACTTCCACAGGGAAAAATAAATAAATAAAACAAATCCGAGCATCATGCAAGCAATACTGAAATAGTTTGGTTTAATTAACTCCAACTTAAATATATTAAACACCAAAAATTCTTTGCCTCCTGTATATGCAGAACAATCCTACTTCTGTTCAAAGTCATCCCTAAAGGCTGGATTAAAACCAGAAAAACTCATCCTTAACTACTCTTTTACAAAGAGTTTTTATTCATTTCTTTTGTATATTTTTCTATGAAACTGTCACTGATGCTGCACAAACAAAGTCCACAAGGTCTGACTTACACTGCTGTTGCTTTGAGGCGTGGCTTTATTGACCAGCACAGCAAACGTCACCCAGTCGCTGTCTTCCAGCTTCTCCCGAGCCATACGCTCCGGTAACTGTGACAGTCGAATCAGACGGCGGTCAGCCATCTTACGGTCCATCTCGCTAGAAGAAACACGTGGTTTTCTGAGGAGACAAACAGAACCGAGCCAAAGACTTAAAAACACAGGAATGGGAAAAAACAAAACAAGAAAACCTAATTCAACTGACAACTTGTCATCACTTCAGTGCTCTGACCTGAGCCGCAGTCCTGAATATTTCTCAAGAGCCACGTCTTTGGAAAGAGATGGATAAGAAGGAGCTTTAGGCTGCACTGTTGACGCAGCTGCTGCAGGTCTGCTATGGGACGCTGAAGGTGAGCGCAGAGCATCAGGGGCTGTGCTGGTGCTCTCTATGGGCTTGAAGGAGCTGCCGATCTTTATCTCTACCAGTGGTCCTCTGCTTTCTGAGGGGAGCACAGCCAAGAAAAACTCAGACACAGAACGTACGTGCATCACTCTAATGTGTGTGACGACACAATCACTTTGTTTAAGGAAAAACTGGAGTTTTACCCGGTGATGTGCTGGGTTTAGGTTGGTGAGCCACTCTCGGTTTGCTTTTAAATGAGTCAGCAAAGCTGAGCTGAGAAGAAAACTCAGAGGACTCCTGGAGCTTGAGGCTTCCTGCTCTTGCTGGAGTGGATGAAGACGCTAGTGGAGGGATGGAAAAAAAGAAGAAGAAGAAAGCATTCATGAAACATGAGGTGGGTTATAGCTATAACAAAACTATACACAAGAAAAACTGCTTTACTGCAGTCGCACAGAGAGAAGGTTAGACACAGTACAATGTGCTTGAGCACTACAGAGGGAGTTGGCATCACTGTTTTCTTTACCTGCTGGTGTCTTCTGTGTGTTAGTGGCTGGTCTGGCCTGGCTCAGTTTGGAGGCCGGTTGCTGGGTAGGTGCAGGTTTGGGTCTCACTGGTGTGACACTTGGTGAGTTTTTTCCTGAAGTCTTGGCTGAAGAGGCTGACGGGACTGAGACTTTCTGGCTGGCCTCCAGCTGCTGCTGCAACCTCTCCATCTGCTCCTTCATCCGCCTCAACTCCTCTGAAGAAGAAAAAATGCATAACAAAATTAAGCTGACAACACAGGCTCAGCATGTAGCTCCACTAAACTCCACTGTACATCAACAAACCTTGTAAATCCTCTTTCGACTTGTTCAGGTTCTCACGGTCACCCTCTGATTCTTTGTCCTTCTCCTCTTGTTTGATGTCATTCACATCTCCAAAGAGCTCCAACATCTCGTCCACATTGTGCTCTTCCTCCTCGACGCCCTCTTTGTACTCCTCGTCATTTTCCTCATCAAACAGCCCGTCCAGATCGTCCGCCTGCTCCTGGCTTTCTTGTTCTTCGCCAATACCCTCGCTCTCAGCCAGCAGCGCAGTCAGAATATCCAGATCATCCTCACCTGAGTGAAATGCACATGCACTCATTTGTGTCTTAACCCACTGATAAAGCAGTATTCTCGTGAGCTTTAAATCAGACACTTACTCTCCATTTTAAGGAATTACACTGTGTCGTTGATGTCAAATCACCTGGTCACCTACAGAAAGGCAAATATGTGGAATTACTTTGGCAGAACCTCAAGAAAGACCCGCAGAAAACAAAAACAATAAAAACCCAGATGTGGGCTGTAATTTCCACAAAGAAAAAAAACATTCAAGAAAACACATTCTTTAAATGCTTGACTGAATTGTGAAACTGTTCAGACCACACAGCAGCACACGGGAAAGTGTGATAACACACTCCAGCAGCCGTGTTTCTCATGTATCCAAGGTGTCCAGCTGACCACCTGAGAGATTACAGACTTTACAAGACAAAGTTAAACAAGCCGTGTCATGCTCCAAGTTAGATGCTGTCTTCGACCCTCTTTCTCAAGGTTACAAACTTCTAAAGTTAACCGAATGCTGCATCTTTCATAATGCTTGTGTTATGTATACAGTAATATAGAATTTAGACTTAACAAGAGGCTTTGTGAGCTTATCCCAATATATTATCTCTCTCAAAACTTTGAAAACAGCTTCTCATTTAATGGTTTTTCTTTATTTTTACTACTTTCTACATTGTAGATATAAACTGAAGACATCAAATATAAATAGCTGCTAAGAAACCACAACTAAGGAAAAGCAACAAGCAGAAGAGATTTGTTTAGACCGGTGGAAATCTGTGCTTTGGTCTGATGAGTTCAAATTTGAGAACTTTGGTTCCACCTGCCGTGTCTTTGTGTGACACAGAAAAGGTAAATGGTCTCTACATGCATGGTTCCCACCATGAAGCATGAAGGAGGAGGTGTGATGGTGTGGGAATAGTTTGCTGGTGACATTGCTGGGGATTTATTCAAAACTGAAGGCACACTGAACAAGCATGGCTACCACAGCATCCTGCAGCAACATGCCATCCCATCTGGTTTGGGTTTAGTTGGACCATCATTTATTTTTCAACAGCACAATGACCCCAAACACACCTCCAGGCTGTATAAGGGCTATTTGACCAAGAAGGAGAGTGATGGAGTTCTGTACCAGATGGCCTGGCCTCCACAGTCACCTGACCTAAACCCAGTCAATGTGGTTTGGGATGAGATGGACCACAGAGTGAAGGCAAAACGGCCAACAAGTGCTAAGCATCTCTGGGAAGTCCTTCAAGAGTTTTCCATTTCAGGTAATCACCTGAAATGGAAAACCATTTCAAAAATGAAGCTAATCAAGAGAATGCCAAGAGTGTGCAAATCAGTAATCAAAACAAAGGACAGGTATTTTGAAGAATCTAAAATATAAAACATGTTTTGAGTTATTTCACACCATCCATCCATTCGCTTCCACTTATCCTTTTCAAGGTCGCAGGGGGCGCTGGGGCCTATTCCAGCATGACAGCTGGAATAGGCCCCAGAGGCGGTATACAACCTGGACAGGTCGCCAGTCTGTCACAATTATTTCACACATTTTTGTTTACTACATAATTCCATGTGTTCATTCATCGTTTTGATGCCTTCAGCAAGAATCTACAATGTATATAGTCACGAAAATAAAGAAAAAACCTTAAATGAGACGGTGTGTCCAAACCTTTGACTGCTAGTGTAGATGCACAGCTTGTCCAGCTCTTGGCAAAATAATTTTACATCCAACACAATTTCCTGCACTGATGAGATATCACCCTGTTACCTCCTTGCTGGGGACACATTAGCATAAAAAAAGAATTCCAGATTTTCCGGCAGAGGTTGGAGCAATCTCTTCACGATGCAAGTAATAATTGAAACTACAGTGATATGAAAAACAGTTTTCACAGGACTCTATGCAGTGCTGTGCAAAAACTAAGCACAAAGCACAATTTAATAGCTTGTAGAATCACTTTTAGCAGCAGTAACTTAACAGTAACTAACCCTCTACATACATTAAATCAATTAATTGTGTATTACACTTTACTGCACAGTATAGAACAGTGCAACACTGTGAGCTACTGAGCACAATTAAAATCCTGTCTGTAGCTCACCCAGTTGTTTTAAAGACGCTAACAGCTTTAACACTCATTCTATGTGAAAACGAAAAGGTGTCCAAAGTATTAAAATCTAGGTTCAGCCTAAAGTGGAGATAAGTTAAGCTTGACTTACAATGTAAAATGAAACGACTAAGTGGTTACACTTAACCCGGTAAAAAGCAACTAAGAGCATAAATGTTTGAAGATATGGACAGCCGCTTTCCCAAGTGAATATAAAACTATAATTCTGCATATGTATATATACACAAACAAACAGCTTCTATTCATTTATGACCAAGTCAAAGATAATGAGACAGTTTACCTTTTGCAACTTTGCGTCTTCCTTCACTCAAGCACCCCGAAAACCACCTTACCGGATGTTACGACCACATTCAACCTCTCGAAAATAATGTCTACTGTCCTAAGTAAAGCCTTTCGTACAAGTCATTCGGTTATATTTAATAAAAACGACACAATAAACCTCATTGTAATTCACAACACACAGGCCGGGCGAGGGAGAAAATCCAAACTGGCGCTAAACGAAGGACCCCGTTGTGTTGTCGGAGTGCTGGTAGGTGCCCAAAATCTTGCCTGATTTAAAAAAAGAAAAAAAGAAAAAGAGATTAATGGGTGGTTGCTCGGATAGCAATTTCTTTGATTAGATATTAATATGAGCTAGAAGTAAAAAAAACAAAAAAAACAACATAAGCTACTACTGAGTAGATTTTGTTGTATTATTTATACAGGGAAACCCCAGTCACCTAAAATGTAATTTCACGGGACTTTAAAACATGAAGTCACGTCAATATTGAAACATTTTTAATACTTACAGTCGACTGTGATTAAGATGTGAAAAGCCCTAAAGGGTATCTTTAAACAGGAAGGTAATGTAATATGCGAAGTGCTTTTATAACAGCATTAGCTCTGGCTTATTTCATCGTATTTAACTAAAATGTTTGTTTCATTTTTATAATATATGAAGAGTGACATCAGACATGAGTAAAAGCAAACACATTTGCAAACGCTTTTATTTTCTTTCACCGAACTTGAATCAGGAAGGTCTTTACAGTCTACAGAGTACAGATTCTACCTGCACTTTAGTGACAAATTGATCAGGTTAAATACATTATATTCTGATTATCAGGTACAATATGCAAAGTCAAAATAAAATATATATCTTTCATAAAGTGCCTACATGGTGAATGCTGCTTTTACCACCAAACTATGAACTAAAATATCCTTAGTGAGGAAAAATATAGAAGCAATTTCATTTTAATTTGAAAAAGAATCCTTCAAAAATATAGAAAGCCTTCAGCAACCAAATACTTGTAAACAGATGCAGCTTTTAAAGGCTCAACTTTGGTTGATTTATTAATATATTTATGACCAGTGGTCAGTGCTTAACTAAAATCTTACCAAAAGGTCTATGCAGCTTCTGTTTTGTTTGCTCTGAACTTGTTTTGCCCCTGAAAATTTTCAGCTTGCTTCAGACAACACAGCTACAAAAAAAAAAAAAAAAATCCAACAATGTGACGGACAGCATGCCGCATGATAGGTGGTGTTCTGTAGAATGTTTTCTATACTGTTCTGAGTGTTTGTGAGCAACTTTTAAATGTACAACAAAATACAGTCAACATACTCTTTTTACATGTTTTCCAAACATCACAGTTTGGCTTCTTCCAAAAGCAAAGTGTTCCCACCCGAGAATAAATTTTATTAATCCCATATGGGATCTCTTGGAGTGAAGAGGTACAGGACAAAGCAGAGGAAGACTCCGATTAGGTGATGATGCAGCCGCTGTTGCCGTGAATGCTTATATGCTGTGACGCACGTCTAGTTGATGCAGTCCATGATGTGGATCTGCAGGGAGTCCAGGTCTGGAAGGATCTCATTACACTTGGGACACGCATGCTCAGGGATATTCCCCTGATGCTGCCAGTCAGTACCTGAAAGTGAGAGACACCGATCACAACTCTAGCCTGCTGGATGGCTGTTCCAGTTCCACTTGTATTTTCTGACAGACTGATTACACCACAAAGGTCATTCAGTCGAATGTTTTGGCTATACTGGATGATTTTTGCTGCATCTAACTATCATTTTGCAAAAGGTCAGGTAACGTTCCTTAATCGCAAAGTCATTACTTGCGGAGAAAAATCTTGTGCAGTTCCTGTCAGCAGTAAAAGTACCCAAAAAAAAGAAACAAGAGCTGAGGCAAAAACAATGGAAATAAAAATTAATGAAAAGTCGGTGTATTCCCTGTAACATCCAGTAAAGGGCAGCTATGGTTAAAAAAACCAAAAAAAACCAAAAACAGGTCTGATTGTATATTTTCTTAATGACTTCATTGTCTCGTTTGGTAGATTCATGTCTTAGTTGCACCTAATTATGTAATGCTCATTATATAACTTATAAGAAGATTAAGCAGGGAATGTATTAGGGTCTGGCTACTCTGGGATTCCCTTGTCTGGCGAACAATTGTAATGAAAGACACCCAAAGAATTTGACTTTTGTTTTTTTTCTTCATTTTTGGCAAGTAGCCTACATTTTATATTAAACTGCTTTTTCACTAGCCAAAAACACCATTCAAATAACATCACACAACATTACCGTAAAAACCAAGCTGGCTAATCACCTCATATTTCGATCCAAATATAGTGGCATGTGTTTCAAAACACCATCTATCTCCTTTTGGTATAAAAGAGATAGATAGTAAATTAGAGTAATTGTATTTCTAGCCAGTAATAACATCCAAATAATCAAAATGTCAGAGGGGAGTCCGGTATAAGCTATATAAGAGAAAGCCAGGAATAAGGTTTGTGTGAGAGGTTAAATTATAACATGCTGTACCTCTTCCAACTAAAGATGGTCCACCTCCATGTGGGTTTCCACCTTGTGACAAATGTCTCCTCTGCATCTCGTTCAGTGAGCGCCTGCACACAAAGAAAAAGCTTCAGATGAGCCGAATCACGACATTATACTCAGTTTGTTTCTGTGGTCATGTCATGCAAATAGAAATGGGTTTGGCAGAATTATACAGCAAAACCTTTGTTAATTTGTAAGTTAGTTGAGCTGCAGACTCTACTTTTAAATTTCAATCCTTTATTAAATCACGAGGAGTTTTTCTCCACAAGAAGAATAGAAATTAACACATTTAGTCTGAAGAAGCTCAAATCGTGACCAGGTCAGTCCTCTCTCTGAATGCACACCTGCCCATTGAGTCCATCTCGTCTTGCAGCTGGGTGTTCTGCTTCTTCACGTACTCCAGCTGAGCAGCCAGACGCTCCTTTTCTTCGTGGAGTTTCTCCCTCGCTGCTCTTTCTGCGTGGAAGTCGGAGGAGTAGATCTCTGCCTGCAGAAAGTACAGAAAAAACAAAAACACGATGACTACCATTAAAAGTGGAGGCAATCCTGTTGTGCTGAGGCCTTCTGATTGTTGGGTTTAATGCTAGATTATATATTTCAAGTGCTCACACGTAAAGAACCACTGACCTGAGCCTGGAAAACAGATATGGTCTCCAGCTCCTTCTCCTTTTGGAACATGTCCTGCTTCATCTCATCGATCTTTTTCTGCTTAATAGCGAGAGCTTCTTCAGCTGCTGTCAGCCGCTGCTGCAGCTCCTCCGCCAGATGAGACTGCAGAACCAAACAGGATGGTAAAGGTGCCAGTTATCTCTGATTTTTTTTTTCTTAAATGCCATCAATATTTTTTTTTTTACTGCATCACGTTTGTGAAAATCAGTACGATCCACACAACACAACATAAAGTTACCTCTTTTCTCTGTTTCTCGTCTTTGAGCTCAGTGTAGTCCTCAAACAGTTTGGTGTAGGCGTCCTTCAGCTGCGCCAGGTTGTTCCTGTGTTTAGTAAATTGTGTTTAGCGATTTGTGTGACGTGACCTGATTGCTTTACAAAGCTCTGTGTAGTCAAAGTACAGTAACACAACCCGATGAAAATCAGTGTCACAATATGCCGTTTCTGCACTCTCACACAATCAGTTAATGTGTATGTATGCTTGTGTTTTCTCTGACTTCTCTTCTGCAGTCTTCCTCTGCTCCATCAAGCTCTGGGCCTGCATGCTGTTCAGCTGGAGCTTCAGTCGGTCATTCTCCGTTTGAACGGCCTGTTTCTCCACCAATTGGGCCTTCAGGGTTGCCACATCCTGCTCCACCTCCCGACATCTTCAACCCCCCCCCCAAAAAAATAAGACATATATCAAATAACACAGAACATCAGTTAAACGAGGTATAGCATTTAGTTTAGGTGGTGTTATCTTTCTGCACTTTTCTGTTTTTAAGTTTAACCCTGGAGAAACCATGGGGTCAAATTTGACCCCATGGTTTCCCTAGAAAACCAATGGGGTCGGCTCTGACCCCATGGGTTCTCCAGGGTTAAAATAATCATTTGCAAGTGTGTTTGTGTGGCCCAAACCTGTCCTGCAGGTTCTTCTTCATGCCTTCTGCTTCATCCAGTTTGCTCTGAGCCTGCTGCAGCTCTTTGTAGAGTGTCATCATCTGAGCCTTCAGATTCTCCACCTCAGAGGCCGCCTGAAATATTTGCAACAGTCGCACACGAAAAGTCACAAACTCGACGCAGGAAGGGAAAGGATTTAACCAATAATGCAGCTTTCAGCAGGACAGATCTACTGTGATATATAAAAAAATGAAAAAGAAACAAACCTTATCTTTTTTCGTAGAATCCTCTTTGGTCTCTGGCTCAGGTGTCTGGGTGAATTCCTCTACACTGGACTTTTTTTCTTCTAGCTTTCGAATTCTGTTGGATAATAGGTGAAACTAAATAATAAACGGATTATCCATAACATATTCTGGAAACAGAACTGTGACTGGGTTTTTTTTAATAGAGCAAAGACATAAGCAGACTGCTACAAATCTGTTGCTTCATCTTCAGAATAAAAACATTTAAAGCACTTTCACAGCTGAGAAACGTTTCCTTTTGTTGCTGTCTCGTACCTGGCCGTGCAGGCCTGCAGCTCGCCTTGCAGCCTCTCGCTTTTCTCCGCCTCATTCCTCAGGGACTGCAGCAGCTGGCTAACCGTCACCTCCTCATTGTCCATGCGTGACGCTGTCATGCTCGCATCCTGGCGTCTGCTGCGCTCTGCTCCCAATGCCTCGTTCACGCCATCGATACCTCCATCCTGGGAGGAAAAACAATACTAAGACACCAAGCTTCTCCTCCTGTTTGTCATTTCACCTAAATCAGGCTGAATATAAAAAAAACGAGTGTTTGATGATGATCTGTGCTAATTATCCGTCCTCACCGACACTTTGATGATCTCAATAAACGAATCATCCTGAGAATCGTGCTCTGCCTTGAGCTGTAGCTCAGAGTTCAAGGCCACCAGGTCATTCTTCTCTGCCTGCAGCCGAGCAACCTGAGCACGCAGGGCCTCCAGCTCTGCAATCTGATTGGACGATGACATTACATAGCATAAACGCAGAAATGACTAAAGTGTCCATAAATCTGCAGTGCAATATATGCGCAATATTATCAGCTTCACCTGCATTCCTCCCACAGCTCCTCCGGTCTTCCCAGTGTCCTCCAGCCCCCTGCTCAGCTCCTGGTTTTGGAGGGTAAGTGCTTCCATGCGGCCACGGGCCTCCTCGAGCCGGCTCTCCAGGAAGTCCCGCTCTTCCTTCTGTTTTTCCCGCCACGCAGACAAACCTTCAAAGCGCTCTTTCATCGTCAGGTTGGTCTGACGGAGAGCCTCTGAGAGAGAATTAAAATAAATGCGCGTGTTACAAACTCACTCATTCCAACTATCACCAATTTTTCACTATTTGTCCTCTCCCTAACTGCTCTATCCTCGGTCATCCCTGCTCTCACCTTTCAGGTCTCTGTTCTCCTGAATGAGGATGTTCATCTGCTGCAGGGTTTCCTCCAGTGTGCCGGGCTGATTGGCAGAGCGAGAGATGTCGCCGTTCATCACGGGGCCTCCAGACGCCATGATGCTGAGAGGAAGGACGTTTTGTCATGTTTTGTATAATATTTGTATATTAAACAATCGGAAACACTGGCAACAAATAAGTCATCAAGAGAAGGTTGAGAACAAAGCCAAACAGTTACAGTCATGTGAAAAAGAAAGCACAGTCACTATACACATTGCTTTGGAGGGTGGTTGCTTCCTGACATTCCTGGCTCTGGTTGCCTGAGTAGCATAAACTACCAGGTCATACGTCAATAAATGTTATTCTTTACCCTCACTGGTAGTCGCTTTGCTCACTTGGAACATGAGAAAGGTTTACTCCGGGCGCACGTACTTCCCTTATCCAGCAGTTACTCGCTGGTATATTGTCTTTGGATAGACAAGACCAAAGTGAAGATGTCTGGCCATAATGTACAACACTAAATTTGGTGTGACCGAAACACCAGCATATCAGCACATACACCTAAAAGCAACTATCAAGCACGGTGGTGGATGGGTGATGATTTGGGTTCTCTCTATATGCCAAAATATTGTAGAGTCAAATGTGAGGCCGTCTGTCTGACAGCTAAAGCGTGGCTAAAACTCTGGTCATGAAACAGGACAATGATCCCAAGCACAGAAGCACATCTACAACAGAACGACTTAAAAAGTAAAGAATCAGTTATACTGATAATAATATATACAGTTATACTCAAAGTCCAGACCTTAACCTTGTTGAAATGGTGCAGAGGTTCTTTCAGAGAGATGCGTATGAATAAATACCTGCAAATGTCAAAGAACTGCAGCAACATTGTAAAGATGACTGGGCCAAAATTCTTCTGCAACAAAGTGATTCTTCACAAACTGTTTTGGTATTTTGGTTAGGTGAATAACTAAAGCTAAATTAATAACTCTAAACACAGTGTAATACATCACACACTGTTTTTCATATGAGGCTGTCTTTAAATCATTTTAGAACCTGATGAGGACCTGATGATTTTCTTTGTTATGTTCTGATATAATGTTTAGATGTATAAAATTAAAAAGGGTGCACTTTTTTAAAAATAAGTTGACTGTATGGTAAGTTTTGGTGTTTGCTGTTCCCACTAGGGGGCACTGAAGCTCACACTTCCAGTTCTACATATAGTGGCTTTAATGCTGCATTCCTCACGTGGAACATTTATCAGATAATATAAAATCAAAATGATCCCATGTTATATATTACGCACTATAAGTTAATTTAAAAATAATTAATACATTCGGGATTTATGGTTTCAAATAATCACAATCACAAGAAGAAATTGACTTAAATACTAACGTTGATCTTTTTCTTTCTTTTTTTTTGTAAATTTAACAGCTGATTTTAATGTTTACCAAAAATAAAAAATGAAAAAATGCGGCATTTTTAACTGCGAATACGTTTGTGTTTAATCTCATTTGGCTTGTTGTTGCCAGTAAGACATGTTTAAAAAAAATGTCTGCTGACATCACTCAGTGACTCAGTGCTTCGGGAGCCGAGAAGGAGCATGCCGAGGCGAATTATCCCATCAAGAGTCACATGATATGGCAATTTGATTTCAATAACAGAGACACTGTGTTGTCCTTTCGCCCTAACGCTATGGTATACTACATAATAGCCTAAATAAGATGTAATATCACATTTAGAAGCTCTTAACAGCGGATATCACCGTTGATCGCCAATTTACAAGTACGAGTCGGAAATCTCACATGCTAGTTCAAAATAATCGTGTAATACTAGCTTGGAGGACACTAAGTTCGGCCAAAAATAGTTATATTTGTTTTGGCCTTCTTTCAGTATTGTTTTACTTTCACTTTCTTGGAATAGGCCTATCCTAAGTGCGACTTTTGGTAAACAATAAAAAGTTACCAGTAACTTAAAACGAACGCGGACGAGCTTTAACCTCAACTAAACTGCGTCACACCAAACGTCAACCGAGTTTAAAGGTTTTAACTCACCTGCTGGCAACTCGAGAGCTAAACACAGCCTGCCTGTTCGCGCTGACAATACATAGGCAGTATCGCAAAGGTGGCTGTGTATGTCGAGTAATATTGCTCTTCTAGTTAGCAGGGGCGTTGAGTGACGATACAGAAAAAACGATCTTTGCTTCCGGTTGTTCCTTTCAAAGTAAACTCATTACCTGGCGCAGTACTGATAAACAATGCATTTTTGTGTTTGTTGATTTATAGCGAATAAATTAACTTTCTGCGTTTTGCGTTATCAGTGATAATCGCGTAAGAGCTCATTATTATTATTATTATTATTATTATTATTATTATTATTAT
>NW_005187531.1:1666614-1671737 GCF_000239375.1 Pundamilia nyererei | reverse complement strand
TTGCGCTGGAATTTAATAAGGCTTATTTCATTAGCCTTATTTAATTTCATTACTATATTCATTAAACTGTATTGTGTGTAGCTATTTTCACTTCTATTTATCATATTAAAAGACTACAGTGATTATTTGTTCTTTCTGAAGTCCTTACCTTTTGATATTTGTTTTTAGGGCAATCTTAATTCATTCTTCAAGAACGCTTTGCTTTTATTTTGAAAGCCATAGTTCCTATCTAAGTCGGTCTAATTTTCGACAACTCGACACCGAGTTCACTTGTGCGGAGTTTACGGACGGTTTTCATTTCCTCGTAGTGACGTCACGGGGCAGAGGACCGATCTGAGAACAAAGAGCGCCTGCGCGTAAGCAGCGCCGCCGCGGCACGGGTCCATCCGCATTTTTTACACATCGGCAAGAGGCTGACATGTGTGGGGGCGGGGCTAGACCATCAGCTGTTAGCGGGAATTCCCCCTCAGGAGTAACCTTACACTTGCAAACAGGAAAGGAAGGACTGGAGATTCCCTCTGATGTCAGCTTTGAATGATAAATGGCGACGACAGTGTAACTGATTCCGATGGGATATCTGTCAATACTGTAGCATAGAACACTCAGAGGCTACTGTAGTAAAATACAATGGAATGTCCGAGAAACACCATTTCTGCTCTTGTTTGTGCAGCTACAGCTATACGTTTATATATACAGTTATACTTACTTTCCACTAGATGGCAGTCTTATTCAAGAGCAATCTACTGATGTTCATGTTCAGGTTAGTTTAAAGCAGAGGTAGGCAACTCCAGACCTCGAGTGCCGGTGTCCTGCAGGTTTTCGAGTGTCCTTGATCCAACACAGCTGATTCAAATGGCTAAATTACCTCCTCAACATGTCTTGAAGTTCTCCAGAGGCCTGGGAATGAACTAATGATTTGATTTAGGTGTGTTGACACAGGGTGATGTCTAAAACCTGCACTTGAGGCCTGGAGTTGCCTACCCCTGGTTTAAAGCAATCAGAGATGGTCACTGTACTTACTGGGGGTTGAGCTTAGAACTGTATGGAAGACTGTTAAAGTGGTTATAGTTGAGGAACTGAAAGTGATTATTAATCTTTACTATGATCTTATTTATTTATTTTATTTTTTTAGAAAGAGGGGCAATAGATATTAATGAACATTTTAACAAATGTAAATATGCCAGATTATAGCCTTGGGCTAATTTCCACCTACAGACCCTCTGGCAGGTTGGTGTTAAACACAAGTTAGTAAAAACATACAGAGACACTATTTACAGGTCATGTGACAAGGACAAAAACAGTGATCACATTATACTAGAACAAACAATGACAAGGAGAGTGGACACAGAGGACAGTATAGATAACAATAACGGAAACACATCAATTATATTGCACAAACCCCAGTATTGTACATGCCCTGACCATCGTGATATTGTGTTCACCCATTGCACTAACAGTTGTTTTCCTTTTCGTAATACACTAACTCTTTTTCCCGTCCAATATAAAACATGATTATTAAACATGATTACATGTTTGTGTGTCCCTCAGCCGCCCTTTTAAGTGACTCTTAAAGATGGGTAGACTTGTACTTTCCCTCACTGACAGTGGAAGACTATTCCAGAAGCTCACTCCCTGATATGACAGAGCATGCTGTGAAAAGGTGGTCCGCCTGAGTGCCAGTTCACAATCACCTCTAACAGTGGCTCGAGTCAGTCGAGACCCAGCAACACTGCTAGACTTTTGTTTAATAAAATCACTCATTAGTGGAGGCGCCAGACCATGTATAACTTTGTATATTAGACAGGCAGATTTAAATAATTTGAAATTAGTAAAATTTAAAAACTTGTATTTTTCTAAAATTTGACAATGGTGATATGAAAAAGGTTTTTTATCTAATATTTTCAATGCTCTTTTGTAGCATACTTCAATTGGCCCAATAGGCGGAGCTCATATAGGACCAACTTGTAATACAATATTCAATATGAGCCAGTATCATAGAATGCAGGAATGTAATCGCTGCTGTGTCTATTAATGATGTCTAAGTTCTGTATATTAACATTTACAGTTTTCACTACTTTTTTAATGTGTTTTTTAAAGGATAATTTAGAGTCTAGTAGCACTCCCAAATACTTAAATTCCTCAACATTAATTAATTCTTGTGCACCCAAGCAGACTTTTACTGCAGCCACGGTTGTTTTAGGCTTACTAAAAAACATTGATACGGTCTTTTTAAAATTAAGGCACAAGTATGAGTCATTCAGCCATTTTTGTAAATCATGTAATGCCAGTGAAAGCTGATGGGCTGCATCATCAGCAGTTTTGGCTTGCATAAAAATTACCGTATGCCCACATAAGATAAGGATATCTTATGTGGGCTATCCTTAATAAAATATTTTAGGTATTGTGAAATGTAATCACATTATAGAGTCCTGGTGCATCCCTTATCTCAGGTAAAAAAAAAAGAAAAAGAAGAAAAAAGAGAGAGAATCCCTGGAGGATTTTCACCACAGAAATATTGTCTCCCTCGGGATTTCCCTTAATGCTTCAAAAGTCCCAGTGATCCTTGTCCAGGAGCCACTGGACCCCACTGACCCACAATAGGTAGCCAAAATCAAAGATTTGTATTAAAGGTCTATCAGAAAGAATGTTGGGACTCACACAACATGACACACTAAGTTCCCAGAATAGCGCTTGAATAACCAAAAAGACCCACTGTACCCCCAGTGTGTTGTAAAACAAATTCGGGGTACCCTGGAACCCAGTGGAAACTTCAGCAGCACCCCCCTTTGGACCCATTCAAATTCTTCTCAGATGCTTTGATTTATCTTCCATGGAACTTCCTCCAGCCAAAACCTGGCTCCTGTGATACCATCTCCCACCACAGCGATTGTCCCTTTATAATCACGTTTAACGCCTTCACATGCCGAAAAGAAGAAGTCGATTCCTCAAGGAAGTATTCGTTTCATGAAGCGACGCGTTTTGTGAAGAACCTGGAGTATATTTGAATTAATAATCTTTTTGATCGAAAGAGTTTTATACATCATGTGGGTTATAATATTATGTCTGAGGTCAACAGGTTCAAAACCTCAGGTTCATCACCTTTTCATCAGGCAAAATACCACTTCAACGCATCGACCACCCCTCATTGAAACTCTAAATATCAAAGCAGCGCACGAGTCCTTGAAGGCATCACCATCGCTCTGTTTAAACCTCGCCTCCTCCAAGCAGGAGAACGGACAGAGCTGCAGGTTGGAGCGGTTAGTCTTTGCACATTCATATTAATCCGACTTTATTCTTTCCAAAAGTCTTCAGACGATTGAAGTTAGCTTGAGTTTGTGTTAATGCTCAAAAACTCTGTCTGGAAAATTATTTTCATTGTGATTTAGCATCATCAAGTGGTTGAGGTAAACACATGTGCATAACTTTTGCAAAATCAACCAGATTTGTTTACTTTCGGCCACTTGGCTGGGTCTCCTGGAAACACTTAGGAAAAAGGAAAGACTCATCAACGCAGACTTTAGGAGGTGCCAGATAAGATTTTGTACGCTTTTCGGGATGTTTCCCACGACTATCCTCCTCGCAACGCTCTGCGTTTTTGCGCATCTGGACACCTTTACGCGTGGCTGCCAGCTCCCCTCGGAATGGCGGCCGCTGAGCGAGGGCTGCCGGGCGGAACTTGCGGAGATCATCTTGTATGCCCGGGTCCTGGCAATCCACCGGGAGCCGGTGGGCGTTGGAGTGGGCAGTCTGTACAACTCCTTGCCCTTCGGGTTCGGATACGGGTACGAGGGCGCAGAGGAAGGGCTGCTGTACTCTGCAGAGGTGGAACTGCTGTGTGACCAAGCCTGGGGCAGCATGCTGGAGGTACCCTCTGGATCCAGGCTCAACCTGACCGGGCTTGGTTACCTGTCCTGTCAGTCCCACACCGTGATGGAGAACTACTCCTATTTCTTTTTCCTCAGGTGAGGTAGAAAAAACGGTCACTTTTTATTTCAGAAAATTAATTTGATATATTTTTTTGGTTCTATTTTTTTTTTGCAAAAAAAATGAAACCAAACCAAACCAAAAAATAACCCATAATTAAAAACTATTTCAGCTTTACCTGAATTTGTCAAATCTATTATTGTTGCCACATAAATGAAAGAGCACCTTTAAATTAACACTGTTTGTATGTAAATAATCAAAGTAGTAAAACAAATGAGTAAATACCACTTTGCAGGACTGCCACTTTTGGCTTTGGCCTTCATCAAGACTTTTTATTACTGTACACCTATCAGCTATAAATTGGAGTTATTAGCAAATGATCAGTTTATCAGCCACACAGATTATGACATCATGATGCATTTCTGTTCTCTATTCTGGCTGTTAAAGCAGACCTACTAGTTATTTTCTTATAGTATACAATACATTGGTGGATGTTCATATTGAAAATGGCCAAAGTTTAAAATAACAAGATCAGTAGATTTGCAAATAATTCCTCAGAACCAAATAGCCAGGGTTCAGAATGCTATTTCTAATAAATTTCTAACATAAATACTCATTATTTTAATTTGTGAATCATGCAAAGCTTCTCCGGTACAATCCAAGAACAAAAATATACTGGAAAGGAGCAGAGTGCATTCTTTTTAAATGCAGATTCAAATGTGCTGCTTACAGTTGTCCCCTTCATCTCCTCTGTAGGATGGATGAGAACTACAGCATCCGACCTCATGGGGTCAACTTCCAAGATGCCATCTTTGCTGACACGATTGAGAACAGACGCACGTTTTCCAGTCTGTTTCAGTTCTCCAACTGCACTCAGGGGAGCCAACCATTTCAGACTTTCAGCCCCGAGTGGGACATGCAGGAAGACAGCAGGGTAAGGCATCACTTAGTCATAGTTAGCCTGTTAAAGTGTTGTACATGAAGAAGAGAAACCAAATGTCTATGATTAAACTGACCATTGCAATCTATAATAAAAAGCTTCATTACCTTCTTAGAAATGTTGGTGGGGTTTTGCTGACACTGCAAACAAACACAAAACTATCTTGTTGTCACAGAGATAACAAATAGCCCATGGGATCATCAGGGAGCAAATGTGTTTTATTAAATTTGGATTTTTATTGCCTTTTATATATCCCTAC
>NW_005187531.1:1659757-1666491 GCF_000239375.1 Pundamilia nyererei | reverse complement strand
CACACACACACACACAATGAATATGAGTCACAGTGAAATAAGTATTTGATCCCCAGCAACCCAGCTAGACATCTGACTCCCATGGGTGGGATTTCAAACAACCAATTAATGACACAGATTTCAGCTTGTTATTTGTATAAAGTACACCTGTCCAAAGAATCACTTTCTTCCATTCCAACCTCTCCACCACTGTGAGCAAGAGCAAAGAGCTGTGAGAAGATGTCATTGAAACCAAACTCAAGCTCTCTTGCTTCACCTGCCATGTTTGTAGAAAAAATGCTGATTATCACCCAAAAAACACCATCCCCACAGTCATGCATGGAAGCGGAAATCATGCATTGGTGCTGTTTTTCTGCTAACGGTACATGATGGCTTAACATATATTAAGGGAAAATGGACAGGACCATGTACCAAAATCTTGGATGAGAAATCTCCTTCGCTCAGACAGAACACTGAAAATGGGTCATGGATGGGTCTTCAGGCATTACAATGACCTGAAATATACTGACAAAGCTACAAAGGAGTGGCTAAACTGGCTGGGCCACTTCAAGACCTTAATGTGCATCTTCGCACACTAAGGTCATGAAGTAGCCTAGCCAGTCTCCAGACCTCAGTCCTCTAAAAAAATCTGTGGAAGGACTTGAAGCTTCGAGTTACTAAGCAACTGCCAAGAAATCTAAAGGGTTGGAGAGTTTCTGTAAAGAGGAGTGGTCCAAGATTCCTCCCGAGATGTGTGCAAACCTGACCTGACCAGCTACAGGAAACATCTTACTGCTGTGCTTGCCAGCAAGGGCTTCTCCACCAAGTAGTAAGTCATGGTTAGCTAAGGATCAAATACTTATTTAACTCACTGACATGTAACTCAAATTTTGCAACTTTTATGTCATGTGTTTTTGTTTGATATTTTGAATGCTTGTTTTGAACATAGCTAAAGGTTTGAAAATTATGTCACTGTATAAATAGTAGCTAATTCCCAAAATCACAGGCCTCAGATGGCTCTAAGGGCTCCATTCCCAACAGTTTTTTTCTAGACTTGGCTATGCATGATGTCATTGAGAGTACATATAGTCAACTTTGATTGGACGCAAACACAGGAGCACCACTCACACGATTCTTCTATTTACAAGGGGCAGCCAATCAGAAGCAAGTTTGCTTATAGAGCTGTTGACCTTAAAATGAAAGGAGCTATTAAAAAAAAAAAAAAAGAGCTTCTTAGAAGAATGAGCCTAGTCAGTCCCCTGTTTCAAATAGGCCAACCTTTTGTGGGGGTTTGCAGAAAATGTAAATAAACTCAAAACCATGTTGTTACCATGGTGATAACAGATTAAGGGTCCAGACAAACAGCAGTGTGCAGGGAACTGGAACTGGAGCAACTAACAATATTAGGGTGTTGTAGTTTCGGTAATGTTTGAGTCAGAAACTGGCAATGAATCAACCGCTGTAGCTGAACTATGTGTACGAGCAGAGGGAGGTCTTGGTTTGTGTGTGTGGACACCTAATAATGAGCTGAGTTGTGAGTCCGTTGACAGGAATGTGGGAAAGAAAGATCAGTCAAACTACCCTCTGGCACTGCGCAGAGCTGAACACACAAATACCCACACAAAATGGATTGGTTCTCAGAAGGATGACAAAAATGCCCACATGCACCAACACAAAAGAATCAATTGTACTGTTAATAAAGTTTTAATATGTGATTGGCCCGACGTAATCAGGTCCCAACCTGTTGTAGATCAAAGCAAACTGATGAGTCGAGGTCCTTCCAGGTTGCACCTCAGGCATATCGGATACTGTCCGTGCACCCTGGGGTCAAAGATCAAATAGCAGAGATCCACGACTTTGACACCACCAGCTTGAAAGCGTGTCAGTCTGCAGCTTTGATCTGTAATCAGCATGAAGCAACATATCACGCTGACCTCGGACCAGAGATAGGCTGAAGCTTGTGATGGGAGCTTTGCTGCTGGGATTCAGACATTCATTATCACATCTGCTCTGACTGATTCAAGCTCGCACCTCAAACAAGACAGGACACGGCAGCTGGAGACAAATTTACGACACGTCTTTGCGTTTATTTCGAAAAGGTACAGCTGAGTGGTTGCTGAATAGTTTTTGTGACACACCAAAGAAGAGGCCCTCACTTTGGTGTTTTAATGATGATGAAGAGCACAGCAAACCTGGTGCCCTGTGGATGAAGGCAACATCACACCCTGGAAGAAAAAACATCCTTCAGGATGCTTCTTGAAGGGATAAAGATGATCAATTAAAACACAATTTATGGTGACACTTCACTCTTTGGCAAAGGTGACACTGAGATGCACTTGATGTGCTCATACGCTTCAAGTCTTCCTTCATATCATAACTGATTTTTTTTGTCTCAGTGTTTTGGGTGTGGGTTTTGTTTTCCTTGCATGATTTGGAAATAATGGAGATGAAAATAAGCACAATAGATCCCCTTTAAAGTCAGTGCGATTTACAGACAGCGTCTCTATTACAATCATTTAATACATCCGATGGACCGTGGAGCATTACGTGGATCTTTTTCATACACTTGTATCCATTTATTGCACTCGTTATCATCATCTTAACACTCTGAAGGATGTTGTGCCTCATTCCTGGCTGACTTTTTCTCTACTGCCTGCAGCATTCACAGCTGATTTACCTCTTCAGCTTTAAATAATCTCACAGCTAATTTAGCCACAGCATTATTTAAGAGCAAGAATTTAACTGTTAAAGGGCTGCAAAGTGTGGTGTTGTAGTGCCTTCTTTTCTGTTTCTGTTCTGGTTTAAACTACAGGATCTAGCCTTTGAATTAAGGGGTCATAGTTCAGGCAAAAAGGGGTTAAAGGTGCTGTTATTGTAGAGGAGGATTCACATGCTCCTCTACAATAACCTTTAGGCAAGGCAGGACAAAACAGGTGTTTTGTTTGGGAATGTATATGGAGACGTAAAAAAATGGGGAAAGAAATCTCTCTTCTTTCTCTTTTTATCCTTCTTTAATCTAACAGCCAAGAACCAAGCCTATTAATACTTTTATTATCTAAAGTTAGCTTCCCTTCTTGCATCACTCTGTGCTTTCATCCTTCAGCTGCATTTAAAGACAAAAAAAAAAAAAAAAATCCCTAAAATCAGAGCTGGGAGGAGGTTTGCTTCTGATTTCAGCTTTGTGGGAACCAGATGCCCCGCCAGAAGGATAGACAGGAGACTTCCTTCACTGCACTTTTCCTGCCAAAACCTTCAATTAGCTTTTGTTCAAAGGCTCATCTTATCAGTAGTGCTCAGAGCTGCTTTTACCACAAGCCAGGTCAGACACTCCTGTGGGTCTAATACAGATATAATACATACATATCATAGGAGTTCTTTGATAGGTCACAAGAAGGCAGGCAGATGGCTCGAACACTTCCTAATCACTTCCATATACAGCACATTTTTACTGTGTATGCATACAGAACTGGTTGATTGTACCCACGGTAAGGGAAGGCAGAATTTTGAACCCTCATGCAAACCCCTTTAACAAGTTTCCTGACTCTCATTAACATTTTATGTACGTGCTTACAGAGGGGTAAAAGGGAGTGCCTGTTTCACTCAAGAGTTAGACACTAAAGTTCATAAAAAATACATTATCAGACTGTGTTTTACAGAAATAAAGGAGAAAAGTGCAGAAGCCGAGGAGAAATGCCACCCTATGGAGCACCTCTTCACCACCTTTATTTCTTTTCTGCTCTCCGTCTCTTCTTTGTTCCTTTTGTCTCTTCATCACTTTTTCCTTTCCATTTTCTAGCTTTCCCTTCCCACGCACGCACAGACAATATAAAATCTGCACAAGGAGAGGAGAAACCCTGGCTTGGCTCTTTAACGCCAGCAGTGGAGCTCTAAAGCCACTAACTGTGTGTAAAGGTGTCTGGCCATGTGTGTTGTCTGTGTAATTGTGTGGACTCCTGCTGAGATTCTACATAAAGTTAGGGAGAGAAATCAAAAAGTCTGCAGAAATGAATGAGGAGTCAGGTCAAGCTGGGCGCAAACAAAAACACCTCTAAATTCTTTCAAACATGATTACAGCCTTTGGGGTTTTTTGTGTTTTCTTTTCCACTTTTGCTTCCATATTTGACATTGTGTCTTTTTCCTTTTACTCAAACAAATGAGTAAATAAATAAATAAATAAATAAATAAATAAATAAATAAATAAATTTACATAAATTCCTCAAGTTTGCTCCAGAGCAAAATGTTCTAAAAGCAAGTTTAGCATTGCTAGAACTGGACTGGATGGCCTGTGGTGTCACAGTGCAAAGCATTACAGTGACATTAAACTTGCTGTCATGAGGTTTGCATGGCTGATTTAATTTCTCTGACCTTCCTACATTTGCAGCAGTTATGAGTTATAAACCCCCAAAACCTACAGCTATACATGTTAAACACAGGACAAAGTCTGAGCACCACATTTTTTTCCAAATTGTTTATCCAGAGTTACCAAACACCTTCACCTGCTTCACTGTTGCAAATCTGTTACAGACAGAATGTTCAGCAAACGCAACTTCACAAAAAAAAAAAAAAATCATTATTGCGATGAAGACAGAGTCACTGACAGGTCAGACTTTTCAGTGATGACTGTGATCAGAGTAAGAACTACTTTGTTGCTTTCAGCTATTTGCAGAAGTCTTTCTTCAGAGTTTATTGCATACCTTCAGCATCAGACAGAAGCAGGGTAAGTCCATTAGTGTTTTGCAGCCCGGCAGCACTAATTACTCATGACAAAAGATCTAACACCGAGACGGGATCGATCAGAATCTAATGACAAACACCAGTGTGTCCTTCAGTCAAGTAAGCTCTCACACAGATTTAAAAATCTTCTGATCCGTTCATTGAAGTTTACAAAAGCTTGCATGGATGGGTTCTAATAATGGCACATAAGATAATTATAAACCGAACTACCAAAATATATCCACCATGTTAAGAAATCTCTGACTTCATGTTATTTCCAGTCAGGCAATGTTTCATTATGACATCACTGTTAAGATGTGGTACCTGCACTGATGAGCCAAAATGTCAGACTGAATCAGAACAGACTGAAAGGTTTCAAGGACCTGAAGGGTCACATGTGACCCGACCTGAAGGAAACTGCAACATAGGGCGATCAGTCATTGTAGTTATTTTAGACCACAGTTGCTGTAAATGTTAATTGTTAAATAAATAGAGTTTTGAACAAACTAAGACGACATCCCCATAGTTTCTTGCCTCCCTTTACTGACTTTTGGATACTGAAGAACCTGAATGTTTCTGTGTTCTGTCTTTCTTCACTGTGGACCTTTGTGCATTCAGTTGTCGTCACATGTCCTCTAAATACTGTTTATACAGATGATGCTAAACAGCAGGCAGGTGTGACCCGGATGTTTTGACAGTTGGTGTGCGTTTGTGTGTCCGTGTGTGCTTGATGCATCCCACTGTGAAATTTCCTAAGAGAACTGAAAAGGCAAGGCTTCAAACTGTTTAAAAAAAGAAAAAAAAATATGAATTTGACTTCAGTCTTACTGAATAGGAACAAATGCATGAAATATTTTCTCTCCCTGGTGGATTGTATCCATGCAGAGGGATTTGGTTTTATTCACATGGGTTTCTACCTTTACACTGATAAAAAGGTAAAAGGAATTTTATTGCTTGCTTGTACTACAAACAACATGATCTTGTAGTCTGTGCATACAGTGCAGTATCACCATATGGCCGGGTAACATTGTCCTCGTGAGATTATCTTCATCAGTCTCAGTATGAACTATTTAGACTTTAAAATGAAGTTTAATGTAAAGGTTTTTTTTTGTTTTATTTGGGTGTATTGTATTGCAAAACTAATTCCAAGAAAGGTAGTATGCCATATAAAATGTAAATACAAATAGACCCAAAGGTCCAACAACTGGTCTTCTCTGTTCCCAGACTTTTATGGACCATTGTTAAAAGAAGAGGGAATGCTACACCTTGGTAAACATGACCACCCTCCCACTAATACCATTTCTGAGGAGGCTTACACTAAGAGGCTTCTTCAGTTTGTAGTCTTTAGTCTAAGCTAAGCACTAAGCTAAAGTCCCTCCAGTTTTAGCTAACAGACACAACAGTAATGTCTTCTCAGTATTTCTTTAACATAGTTTAAGACAATTTTTCAGCAATTGTTTTCCAAAACAAATGGCACTAAAACAAACTGCATTATATGCCAAAACCATACGAGTGTCCATTTTTGCGATCCTTGGTACCACAGTACAAAACAGCAAGCTAAAAGAACAGGGGCTTGGCCTTAACCTCGACTGTGGTCATCTGAGTATGTATGCAGAGTGAGACAAATAGTGAATGTACAGTACATACCCTTTAGTTCACAATATTTTTGAGTTTGTATATGTTACTTGTGGTAAAGTGTGCCCATAAACAGAGGAAACCAAACCATACATTCCCACTGGGACATCAACAGCTGTCACCTTTGTGAACCCTGTCGGTTCAGGTCAGCTCTCTTCCATCAAGAACGTGCAACATTAGGGTCCCAGAAACATCAAAACATGTGACCCTTGCATAGGGATGAGAGGTCAATAGTACATTTATATTACACAGGTACCCAAACACACATGTGTTTTTGAAATGGGAGTAGAAGCCTATAGAAAAGTAAATAAGACTTCCTGCTTAGCATGTTAGGCTTGTTACAGGATAAACAACATGCACAGGAGAGAAAACACACACACACACACACACACACACACACACACACA
>NW_005187531.1:1656254-1659737 GCF_000239375.1 Pundamilia nyererei | reverse complement strand
GTAGAGCTCCCACTCTACACATCTAGCTGACGAGATAGCAGCTGGAAGTCTACAACAGTTTGTCAGACACTTAAGACAACAAGCCTTCACGTATGCTAACTAACATCACTTTCTTTCATCCTTACCCCCAGCTGCTGTGCTCCTCGGTGCAGGCTGCACTGTTTGAGGAGGAGGAACGAGGCCGGAAATTGCAGGAGCGGTTGGCTGCAGCGGAAAGGAGGAACCGGCAGCTGAAGGAGCGAGTTCGCAAGGTGAAGCGTTCCTTGAGGAACGCCCGCAAAGCTGCACGCAAGGCTGAGCAGCAGGCACAGGAGCTGCAACAGAGGCTAAAAGCCTCAGAGAGAATGGCGGGACATCACCTCAACACTATAACACAGAAGGAGCCTCCACTCGGGGGTTACACAAGTGCAGCGATACGTCACAGGATGCAACTTTAAATCGTATAAGTGCCACTCACCTGGACTGCAGAGTGGTTGTAGATCTGGAGAGACTGCTGGGCGGTCTCTCTGCAAGGGACGGAGAAGTGTCATTTTATGAGTAAAAACACTTTAAAAGCAATACTCTTCACAGTTGTCTTGTAAATAAACTGCTATCCCTTTTCTTTCTACCTGGAACTCCTCTAATAAACTGTGGATAAGCGTGATTCCCACTTATCTGATAAAAATAAACAGTTTTCTGAATGAGAATCAAACATTTCTCAAGATGTTGTCTTGCTCTGCTCTGACACTAAGAGCAGCTGTGAGCAATAGTAACAGCCACAGTGGGAGCTTATTGAGATGTGAAGGACAATTAGTTCTCTTTGCTTTTCAGCTGTTAATTAAAACACAGTTATGATTTTCACAAGGCACCACTTTTACCTCAGTGGAAATAACCTGCACCAGGGAACTATTTAGGGATAGAGTTCAGTTGCTTTTAAGTTTCATGCCAGAATTCCAGATAGGCAAAGTTTCACAAGCTATAGGAGGTGTCAGCTTTACAATAAAGTCTATAACAAGGATTTTGGCCTCTCAGTTTCTCTGTTATAAGATCTGCATTTGCAAATGCCAAATACTGAATAGTACATATAAAAGGATGCATGTAAATTAATAGTCAAATACAAGTTCTTTACCATTTGATCAACCAATCAATTAATGAAAGCCCTGCATTACACTGACATCCTGTCCAGGCTCAGCTATGGTAGCTGAGATAGGCTTCAGCTGATTCATGGAGGGCAATAATATATTCTCTAAATGTGGTAACAGTTACTTACATATTTTCTGATCATAATGAAAACATTAGGATCGTTTTGAAGTCAGGTAAACTTTTGAAATTGGGAGAGCAATTTTAAAAACAAAGCAAAAAGTAAAGAACTACATATTTGGATACCAATTGGGTTTGAGGTCAGTCCTCATAAGATGACAGCTGATGGTTTCGAGAAGCACTTTGGCATTCAAAGCATGCTCAAAGTTCATTGATCAATACTACAAATAGACTACAGAGAGAAAGCGGACATTAAAAAACAACTTACAGTCCCAAAACTTTGTGTGCGTGCCGTTTTCACCTGCATAGGTATGCATACAGCACATTTTCAAAGCTGCTGCTTGAAAACAGCTCCTTGTTGCTTCTACATGCAGCTGCCAGTGATGCTGATGAGAACAATTAGACTGAAATGAAAAATTAGAGTTGACACCCGGAAAAATGAACTAACCCACACACCAAAGATCAAAAATATATGATCACGGCTGAGTGACGCAATAAGGTACAGCTCGTCCAATATCAGTAATGCGATGATGAAACAATTCTTGGATTTCTGAGAGAAGGCTCATTTATTTTTAATGCAAGTTAAAGTCTGTATACACAGCTAGCTTGTGAATATTTTTGTATGAATGATTTTTCTGTATATAAAATTTTCGTTTGATGAACTTCAGAGTGGAAGTTTGAAGGAGAGAAAAAAAAAAAAATCTAGGTCACTAGAGTACAAACAACAAATCCCAGCATGAGCAAGCACACACAAACTGTGTGCCAGTTAAGCTCTGCAGTGACACACAGAGAGTGTAAAGAGAGGTTAAGGGTAGAGGAGACACTGTATGTGTGTGCGTGTCTGGTCCATCAAGTGACTGGAATGTGTTTGTGTGGGCAGCAGTGTTCTGAGCAGCAGGATCTTGCTGAAATATTCCTCTGGAGGGAGGCCATCGCATCACGAGACCTCACCGAGTGGAAGGAAAACAAATCACTAAAGCAGGACATATTGAGGGGCAAGCCAGAATGGGATGTAGACGCAGGGGAGATCTTTTTCACCAAAAACTGATTCACTGTGTCTGTCTTGATGAAAAGCTTCGTGATGATGAGGTGAAGAATAAGGCAGGAGTTTATCACCTGCAGTGTAACGATTGATGAGATCCTGGGGGGGGGGAACAAGCTTAGAAAAGGAAAACGCTCCTTTTTTGTACATCCTGCTGAGAGACTCTCAGGTAGATGAAGTAGCCATTTAAAGTGACCGTGGTTTGATTTCATGGGAAAGCTGTTGTTTGTGAAAAATGTTAAAATATTTGAACATTTTGCTGGAATATTGCATGGAAGAAAGCATGTATCAAGAAGAAATGCTGTATCCAAATACATACAGTGGTGTGTGAAAGTGTTGACCCCTTCATCATTTCTGATTATTTTGTATGTTTGTCACACTTAAATGTTTTATATCATCAAACACATTTAAATATTAGCCAAAGACAACACAAGTAAACAAAATGCAGTCAACCTTAACCCTGTCAGTCTGCTGTGTGTATTGTTTCAGTTCAAATCATATAGCACCAAATCACAACGGTATATTGTGAGGTAAAGACCCGACAATAAGCGAGAGAAGACCCCCAAATCAGATGAAAAACAATGTGCAAGTACTCTGTGATAGTGGGAAGGACAAACTCCCTTTTAACAGGACAAATAGAACCAAGCAGAACCAGGCTCTAGAAAGAGAGGCCATCAGCTGTTTGGGGTGAGCAGGATTAATGGAAGTGAGCATAAGACTAACTTTGAAACACAAAATACAACAGAAATGAGACTGATGAAAGGAACAGAATGGATGGACACACACACACACACACACACACACACACACACACACACTAAACCTGAAGTCACCAGTAACTTCACAGGAGACTCAAGTAACAAGACAATTACATCAACCCTAAAGCATCCAGAAAAGATAAGATAGCCAAGACTTGTAAACACAAGTAAATGGTAACAACTCTATTGACAGAATTGCACTTGATGTGCTTGCAGCAGAGCATTTTATTAAAACCTCGTGCCAACTCAAAGGAATGGTGGTAGAAATGTTCTAGCAGTCAAAAGTGCAACTAGGAATTCTACATTTTATCAAATTGTGCTTGAAAATGATGAGAAAGTCCATCTGACTGGACTTTCGAACAAGCACAACGAAGAAGAAATGACTCAAAAGGAAGAATAATGATGTTAAAGGCCAGATCCAAATCTCTTTGAAATATTGTGACA
>NW_005187531.1:1653317-1655347 GCF_000239375.1 Pundamilia nyererei | reverse complement strand
GTCTTTCATCCTGTCTTCCTTCTCTCTCCCCAACCGATCGCTCCTCCCTGAGCCTGGTTCTGCCGGAGGTTTCTTCCTGTTAAAAGGGAGTTTTTCCTTGTCACTGTCGCCAAAGTGCTTGCTCATAGGTGGTCATTTGATTGTTGGGTTTTTCTCTGTATGTATTACTGTAGGGTCTACCTTACAATATAAAGCGCTTTGAGGTGACTGTTGTTGTGATTTGGTGCTATATAAATAAAATTGAATTGAATTGAATTGAATTGAATTGAATTGAAGGGGAAAACTATTTTTTGAAGGCTTCTTTTAATGGCATTTCTTTTTTCATCTGCAGAGTCTTTTTCAAAGAAGGAATCAATGTTTCTTTTGCAATATGTCAAATCATGAGTAGGCTGTTGAGGTGGGAGTTAAGGACTTATCTACCTCATCATGCAAGAAATTAAAATGCCCCTCTCCGTGTACAACCACAATTCCACAAAAGTTGGATTGCTGTGTAAAATGTAGATAAAAAAACAGGGTGCAATCTTTATCAAATCTCATAACACACATTTCATTAATGATAGAACCTAGAAAACTGACTGGTTTAAACTGACAAAGATTTTTAAAAATGAGGTCATTTTGAATTTGATGGCAGCAACATGTCTCAAAAAATTGGGACGGGCCAACAAAAGGCTGGGAAAATGAGTGACGCTACAAAGAAAAGCTGAAGGAACAGAATTTAGGTTAAACGGCAACAGGTCAGTAACATGATTGGATATAAAAGAACATCTTAGGGAGGCAGAGTTTCTGAGAAATGAAGATGGGCTGAGATTCACCAATCTGCAAAAACTTGCAACTACAATTTGTGGAACAATTTGAGAATAATGTTCCTCAATATAAAAATGTGGAGAGAATGCTAGAAAATATCTTTACTGAAACCCAAAATCTTTTTCTATTATCGTAAAAGACCTTTTAGAATCATCTCTGGTGTAACTATGGTGGTGCAATATGATTTTCAACTTTGTTTGGTTGTTAGGGGCAGTAAAAGGAAAATATATGACTTCCCCCCCTGCTGTTTGCATCCAGAGCTGTCAACCCAAATGACACAGATGATCTTTGCACACAACACGCCACAATCCCGCCTCCATTTCCTGCGACAGTGCTATCTCTTCGTTTCAGACGATCTGCCTGTCATTAGCTTTATAGAATACGCACGATTTGCCGCTCAGCAAAGAACAAAACAAGCAGCGAGCCAAGAGGAGAGGAGAAAACCCTGCAGTGAGAAATGTGATGAAGAAGAGGATGCCTTACAGAGAAGTGGCGAGGAGGGGGGAGAGAAGTGCTGAATTATAGATGAGGAGAAATCAGTTTAAGAAGCACAGAGATCAGTGACTCAGAGCACAAACACACTTACAGAGCCCTAAGTGTTTTTCAAGTTAGCTTGGCAGCCAATTTCAGCGAGAAATGTCTTCAGCGTGCGAGTGTAAAAATGAAGAGCAGTTTTGATTAAGCACAAATTCAGTTGGCAGCTTTCCCATTTGTATGTCTCCATGTATGAATATGTGCATATGTTGTTGTAAAGTGCTGCAAAGTGATGTAAAATACTTTGATTTTCACAATTTTCGTCTCAGTGCTTTGGACTGTGTGTCAGACGGAAAACTGATTTTGAATAAGTTAGCACATTCGTTCCTCTGTATTCAGCCATGATAAAAAGACAGTTGGGAGGAATGTCTCCAACTGAGATGGAGGGGAAAGTAAAGGAAGTGTGACGACCTGAACCACAGGAAGCTCCAACAGGCCAAACTCTGCTAATAAAGAACTAATATTAATACAGCTTATCTTTGATGAGCACATATAGACCTTCAGGCTGATGCCGCTCAGTGCGGTAAAGTCAACGTCGTCTTAACCACTTACTTCAGTTGATAAGAAAAAAAAGAAAAAGTAAACTTTCAAAGAGAGATTTCTTTTTTCATGTTAGCTGATTAACTGTGTAGCAGCCCTTGGCATCAAGAACGACAGAAGAGTCTCTAACGGGTGCAGCCATTTATTTCCTC
>NW_005187531.1:1618577-1639065 GCF_000239375.1 Pundamilia nyererei | reverse complement strand
ATACCCTCACAGATGTAACATTTTCTACAGCTACCTTTAGTACTATTCTTTTTTTTTAGACTCCTTTTTTTCTATTGATCCTTCTGAGTTCATTTCAGCAGACGGACTCTGACAGTGGGCTCATCTATGTGCTTGTCCTGCTTCTCCTCAATGTAGCAGTTGATACTGTTAGCCATAATATTTTATTAGAGATTACAGCATGCTGTTAATAGACCTCTCTGCATTGAATCATACTTGTTATTATTATTATTATTATTATTATTGTTATTATTATCTCTGGCTCTCTTCCACAGCATGTCTTTCATCCAGTCTTCCTTCTCTCTCCCCAACCGGTATTTAAAAGTAGAACTGGAGGCTCTCTTCTGTGGAACTCTCTGCCTCTCTTCTTACTTATTGTCACTCACTATGTGTTTATACACCACTCAGCATTTCCTCTCCCTCACCCTCAACAGGTCACAGCAGACGGCCGCTCCTCCCTGAGCCTGGTTGTGTTGGCATTTTCTTCCTGTTAAAATTGACTTTTTCCTTCTCACTGTTGCAAAAGTTGCTCAATTGCAGGGGGGTGTCATCTGATTCTTGGTGCTTTCCCTATATTATTGTAGGGTTTTTGGGTGGATGGGGTGGCTGTACTCAGGATGTGGAGCAGGTCATCTACTAATTGGCAGATTGGTCTTCATTCCCTGGCCGCTCCCAAATATCCTTGGGCAAAACACTAACCCCAAGTTGCTCTCTGATGGTTAATGAGGGATAAAGGACAATGGGGATGTAGATGCTCTCCAGCTTACACTAACAGCATTAGAATTGCCACTAATGTTATATGTTTAAAATGTTCGTTTAATATGATACTAGAGGCAAAAGATATGCATTGTAAGCATGACGTTAACTTCACCAAGACTTAGCAGCTAAATAATACAAAAAGTGAAATTACACCTGAACACCAGAGTCACGTAGCTGACACACAGCATATCAAATGACATGACTGGACTAAATGAAAAGTCAGAGGCTCCCACAAATGAGCAGGATTCATTGACTGGTGATGATACACATCTGTACAGCAGTTCATAACAATCAATCCCATAGCTGTTAACTCAGACAAAATTCTTATTTTAACCAAAACCTGATCAGTGCAGTTTAACAATGAATTTGTTGTGACGCTGGGCTGCTGAAAGGTTTATAAACTTCTGTCACTGAAAACTTCCGCTTATCCTTTTCAGGGTCGTGCTGGAGCCTATCCCAGCTGTCATAGGGCGAGAGGCGGGGTATGCCCTGGACAGATCGCCAGTCTGTCACAGGGCTAACACACAGAGACAGACAACAATTTGCGCTCACACTCACACCTGTGGGCAATTTGGATTAATCAATTAACCTATCCCCACAAACTGCATGTCTTTGGACGGTGGGAGGAAGCCGGAGTACCTGAAGGAACCCACGCAAACACGGGGAGAACATGCAAACTCCACACAGAAAGACCCTGGCCTGATGGTGGAATTGAACTCAGGACCGTCTTGCTGTGCAGCAACAGTGCTAATCACCATGCCACCGTGCTGCCCGTAGTAGTGAAAGCTATCACTACTACAAAAATACAGAGTGATATGTTGTATTTCCAAAGTTTTTTCTGCACTTTTATTGAACCCTTAGTTGTAATGACACATGAGGACATCCAATAAGTAGTGATAACTGGAGTGTAAACCAAAGGAGAACGTGTTCAAGTAGAGTGTTCACTTTTATGCTGGACAGTTACATCTGTTGAAAGGCAAGGCGTGCCTTTAGTGTTTGCAAGATCTGTCCTCTGTGTGTAAGCCATCTGCTGTACAGCATATACATTACATGCAGTCAGACTGTAGTAAAGAGTGTTTGCTCTAGTTCCAGATTCATGGATTCTTGAGTATGTGAGTATTTAAATATTGAGAGATAACACACAGTCGAAAGTGTTTACATTTGCAGGAATGTAGTTGTCATTCTGACACTGTGTAGTGCTAATAAGTCAGTCTCATTTTGTCGAGTATGCACACAAACAGACAGAGAAAAAGAGTAAATGAGAGTAGAGAGTCATTTTACGATCATTCAGGATTTATTCCAGGAGAAAAGACAAACAAAACACAATCAGTCGCTCTGGCCTGTGTTGTTATGGTAACTCTGATATGTGCACATGATTGTCAAAGGCATCTGATATACAAGCCCCATCAACAGAAAATCATCATCATCGAAATCATCATTATCACACCACATTTAAGTGCGGCAGGCAGTGGCCGCTCCGATAGGTGAGAGCACCGTCGACGTAACGACAGTGCACAGGATGAGAGTTTGTTGTGGTCACATGCAGAGAGTAAATACAGCCAGCTAAATTAGCAGGCTCTGGACAAGGACACCTACAGGGAGACACCAGGGGCCAAAGAGCAGCATGTGTAGAGTTTTAGTCCTACAAAGAAATCTTAGCGAGAGAGATTCTCTCAACTGGTCAGTTAGCTGTTCAGGTTAGAGGTGGTGGAGTGTTTTTAGCATCAGCTAAACCAAAGCTAGCTAATGCATTTACTAATGCTAACAAAGTCTAACAACTTTTTCAGTCTAAGAGGACACTGAAATAGTCGGTAACAATTCACATACATGCTTGTAATTCCTTGTAAGTTTCAACATAATGCTACTGAACAACTGTATAGACTTTAGCTAGGTAAAACCACCCCCGCTAATTAGTCTACATACAACACACAGTCAGTAGCTATATATATATTTTAAACTCTCTAGCCTTTGCATTTATGACATACAAATAAGTAAGGAAAGTATCAGAGAATTTAGCTAGACAATATACGTTATCAACTTAGCCAAACTAAATAAAAAGCTAACGCACATATGGTAAGGTAACATAGTACATTTTAAAATCATAAAACTAAAAGTTCTTTATATTTGCACTTTTGATTCAGTTTTTAGATGCCTTAGATGAGAACTCTATGCCCAAACACAATTGCACATAAGTGCAAATGCATTCACTTGCACTTTTCTTGAACAGAGCTTAATAGTAATCCCTAATTCCTAAATTTACTATTAATTTTCTTCATTGATTTTTCAGAAACTCCTTACACACCAAACACTTCCGCGTGTTAAAAAAAGGTCAGCTAGCATGCTTTTGACAACATCCATTAGAAACTACTTGCCCCACAATGTACTGCAAATTTTTAACCTAAACAAAAAACCTAGATGAAACTCAGCTTATGACCAACTACTGCTTCCATAAAATCTAGTTTTCAAGCAATGAAAGGCTCTTTTTGAGATTTTAAGTCATCTTGCTCATCTTCTGAATACATTTCACTTCCATACAACTAAAACCAGCTTTAAGTATAAATTCAGTGACACAACCACTATTTAGTGTATTTTCAATTTGCATAATAAAAACCTGAAAAAAGGGCAATATAAATGCATTTTCTTCCAGTCACATGACAACACAGTCATTCTAATTAGCAGAATTAAAGCAACTTTCATAGTAATAAACATAGTTAATCCAGCAAATAATAATAGTGATAATAATAGTAAGTAATTCCAGGGTTAAATTTTGCCAGTTAGAACAAATACTCTGCTTGGCTCTTGTGGACCCGGTCATCTCAACCTGTGTACGTCTTCACATAATACAGAGATACGAACATCATACAAGGGCATATAAGATTATGCAAACACTCATGGTAAAGTTGAAATCTTGAAGCACTTTTTTTCAACATGCTTGTGTTTTTTCATGAAGGTGCAGTTTTTTTCTTCATAAAAAAAAAAGAAAGAAAGAAAAGTCAAAGGATGGTGAGTTTAAAGTGGAGAGAGCGAACGTCCGTAACAGTGTGTTTCTGAGTCGGTCACAGCTTTGGATTTCTCCCGTTAGAATGGCAAAAAAACAAAAACGTAAGCCTGAGTTCAGTAAACGATGATTTCACCTTTTTAGTTGGACTGACACTGAAGTGATGGTGGAACACTGATGGCATTAAACTGCGCTGTGCAGCTCTGCTGATAGCAGTCGCGTGCTGCCAGACAGTTTCTGAAAGCTAACCGCAAAGTCGGGAAGTAAAGGAGACTTGAAGCTGCTTTTTTTTGTTACATTTTTTTTTTTACATTAAAACATTCCATAGAGGATACAATCAACTTCCCTTGCAAACTCACTCGTTCATTCACTCACTCAGACATGCCTGTACAGCAAAACATTCGTAAATATTACCTTGAAAATGATCATCAGTATTCACAATCTATTTACAGTAGCATGGAAAGACTCATTTGGATTACATTTATGTTCTCTCTCTCTGTAGCAAACAAAAACAGCAGACATAAAACCACAGAGGAGCATGAACCTGAACCCTCTGCCTGCCTCACAGCACATTCAGAAGCCCACACGTCCAAGCTAAAGTGTACGACTTCACATTTAATGAACGGTATTCCTAATTCATTAACCTCTTTGAACAACCTCTTAAATCCCTAATGTAGCTCATTCAAATTTAATAATAATAGGTAAATGAGTGAAATGGTCTTGAATAGATTTAAATAGAGCTGCTGATGTTTTCTTTTGTTTCCTGATCATGCTTTCCAGAAATAAAAAACATTGACAACACACTTCAAATGTTTTTAAAAAATGCATAGCAATCAATGGGTAAATCGACGCGATAACAGTGAAGAATAAGATTAAGGTGGTCATTGGAATAAAGCCCTTACACGGTAGAAAGTTCCCTTCGGTATACATTGACGTCAGAGTCGGATTAGTTTCCTCTCAGAAAAATGTGTTGGAATAAATGCAAACCTTCAGAAATCTCAACTATCTGTGCGCAGGCATGTGTGCAGCAGTTCAAACATTAGAAGTTTGCTTCTTTTTTGACTGCCCTGACCCACGCTGCCTTAAATATTCATACTCATCGAACTTCAGACTTGCTTGGTTGCTACAGCATTGTGCATAAAGTAACAGAAGTGTTTTCAGCCAATGAATAGTCTTCATGACACCGAGAAGTGCATGCATCACTAGTGTCACCATATATTATGCAAGTTTTACAATTTATCCTATAGTGCTTGAAAAACAGTACATTCTGCGAAGACTGTAGTTTTATAAACAAGAACTGCAGCATGATTAGTGTTTTTCGCAGTCTTCTATCCATTAAAAGGGTATTTAAAATGTCAAATATCCCACTGCCACAGACAGAATGAAAAGCTAAAGATATACTGACTTTTTATTTCTCCAATATGGGGTGGGCCCACATCCCATAATGTGACTAACTGAACATTAACCTAAAATACATAATCAGTAGTTTATGGTCTTTCTGCGACTTTACATTGTGTATTATAGCTGATGGATTTTTATGTTGTCATCCTTCAAAAGATTATAAATGACATTTTTCTTCCCCTGAACAACCTTCAAGCAAAGCCAATAACGAGCGCACCTACAAAAACAGGCGTTTTTTGTGCATAATGTTTTGGCCGAAACCTATTAGAAACACATCACCTTAGACACACTGCTGGATTAGGCTGGAAATTTTGCTTCATCACACATACTTGGACCCACATCTTATCTTTGAAAAACCAACAGAAGGAAGGACTCTGGGGTCAGAGCTTCAGATGGGGCAAGAACTTTGTAAACTAGGTAAGATACATTAAACACAATGCTGGTTTTGGACTTTTTGTGGGATTATGGCTATTATAGAGAAAAATAGGATGATGACCTGGAACTTGCATTTTCAAGTTTTCTGCTTTTAGTGACGAAAGCAACCAGTCTCCAAACACAGACTCTGAATGGCAGAATTTAGAAATAATTGGTGTGTAAATTAACACACTTTAAAAACAGACAAATTGCCAACACACTGCAATCAATCTCAGTCAGTGTGCTAGTGAGTGCAACTCATCTGCAAGAGGATTCGTCTCAACTGGTTGTAGTCTGGTTATATTCCAATATAAATGCAAGGTTGCCAAGCACCTATGCCATTTTTGGAATAAATTGCCATCATGCAGCAACTAAGTCATTACTTATAGAGTCATTTCTGAGTCTGTTTCAAATCTATGAGGTTCTGATGAATTTCTGTGTATGAAGATGGCAACAAATTAGCAATTTTAACCAATTTATCAAAGTTAATGAGTGTTATCACAAACAGACAGCATGTAATTACCAACTTGTTTCCATTCCATCACAAACTGATAGCAGACTGACTTGGTGTTATTGCCATTTTATTGCCTTCCTGACACACCAAAGTTGCTTTGAAGGGGGCAGTTGACTGCGAGTGGTTGCAGACTGGTCCCAGTGTTCGAAGCAACCATTTCAAAGAAAGCAAGATCATAATATCGTTCTACATCGCCACAGTAATTTTGGACATGCTGCAATCTTCAGCCACTTTTACCCTAGTGTGACTTTGTCATTAGCTGACGATAGGAAAAATGCAGAAATACTTTAGAAACATTACTCCTTATCCTTTCAGTGAGGGTAAAAGAGATGATAAACTAGATGGTAGATGGAGTCTAACACACAGAACTGTGCAGTGAACCAAAAATGAATTTGAGAAAACTTCTGTGAGTGTAGATTTACTGTCATTTTCACCTTAACCCAAATTTTATCCAAATGTGGCCTCACACCCACCTCATACTGCCACATATCGAGACAAGCACTATGAACACAGTTTTTTAGCAAGACAATTCAGGCAATAAAAATAATGTAAATGGCAACAGATTTTGAAAAGATAAAAGGTCACAAAACGTTCTCTTTAGGTTATTTTGCAGCTATAATTAAGCCCTTAGTTTCCATCTTGAACAACTTCAAATCTGGCTAGTTTTGTTCTAATTTGTCAAGCACTGCAGAATGAACCAAATTGTCTTCATTACCAAGCAATAGTCTTTGGCTACAATTCAATAAAGGGATCGGTACAATTGCATCGAATAAAGACATGACAATCTGATATGTGTGAGTGAGCACCCTACATTGTACAGCTCTGCGTTCTGGGACAGGAAAGGCCATTAGCCATGTTCAAGAGTTCCATTAGGTGATGAAAACAAAAGTCGGGTTAGTAGTCAAAAATACTGACTGAGTCGTGGATCTGTGCATTTATTTAGAGCCCCGTTTCCAAAAAAGTTGGGACAACATGTAGAATGTAAATAACGAAGAGAATGCATTGATTTACCATGTCCTAACCTCCGCACTGAATTGAAAATAGCATAAAGAAAACATGAAGTAATATTATATATCATTATATATTTGAAAACAGCAAAAAGTTTGAAAGAGTTGGGGCAGAAATAACGACTGGAAAAGTAGATTAATGCCTAAAAAACCTGGACTTGGGTGTTGCACGCATCACCAGTGACATCAGTACAGCCCTGTAATCTCTTAAAAGGTGGTAAAGCCTAACCTGGGGACACTTGCACATGTTTTAGGGCTACACTGACAAGCATAAACCGTCCATAGAGATCATCAACTGCCACCATAGGACAGGTTAGTTGCAACTTACTGCTGCTGCTTTTCTTTAATGGAAATCACTGCATGTGTTCAGAAATGCTTCTGAAAAGCTATCAGAAATATTGCGGAGCAGCTGAAATCCAATATCAAAGATTAGTGGGATAAACATTTTTTCTTTTAAAACTACAGCAATCGGCCTCCAGGTTTTTCAAAACAATTGAAATAAGTGGTGATTATGAAATATGCCCCTGTCCCAACTTCTTTGAAAAGTGCTGCAGGTATCAGCCAGCGTGGTTGGTGAATCGCTGCTTTCAGTCTTTAATTACATTTCGTGACGTTTCTTTGAAAATGCTTCAAAAAAAGCTTCAAAAGTAAGCATCGATGCCCTGCTGTTGCCTGCAGTGAGCCCACGTATGTATATGGTCAATAGAAGTCCAGGTCTAAATTATCAATGGTGAAGTCGCGCACCAACACAACACTACAGTAAGGACACAGCTAACGTCCTGAAGCCTGGATCATTAACTGCAATGCTGGCTGGAACGGCCGGACTGTGACAAACCCCAAAAATAAAAAGACTAAATCAGGAAACTGGTGTTCACCAGCGCACAGTGCAGCTGCAGTTTTCCCTGAGCACTTCTGGACTGGGTGCAGCTTGACAAATAAAGAAGGTGAGATCATGGCTTCGGTAGAGACATAAAGAACGACGGCAGGCTACAGCTTCTCCATTCTGGATTGTGTCTCTGAGGACCCACCAGGCCTTTCTTTTAGTAACTATGCTGCGCTGCCTGTAGCTCCTTGGGAAGTCTAATGACAATCCATCTTTAGTTTCTGACTTTTTTACCTGGACGTGTTTTCCAGTAAATACTTATCTCTATGTGTTCTAATTCTATCCTAAACTTATTCCATGTTTCTTAATAACCATTATGTGTGTCCCTTAAAGGGCAATTATTATAAAAGTTTTAATAAAGTAAGAAAATAATAAACAAATCAGAATCTTTCAGACAATAAACAAGTTGTATAATGCTCTGACATCCAATCAATAAAGGTTTACAATCTCTACTCACTCTGATAAACACATGTGAATGGCAGCTAATCTATGTCTGATCCTTTCTGTGCAAAATAGATAAAGCGCTTACTCATGTTTCCACATCTCAACAGTCATATGGTACTTTTAAAGCACTTCTTAAAGCATGAACAAACAAACAGAGAACCAAGCCCATAAGGACACACAAATGTCTTAAAGGTGCTATGTGTGGCATTTTTACACGGATAAACCACTGTCAACATGAATTTGCTACATCTGCATCATTTGTGTTTAAAAAAAACAACGACCGCCTGTTTTCTGTGTTCCACAATTACCAGGTCAGATTGGCAGGGAGATGTGTTTGATTAACAGGAAGTGAGATTTGCTGTTTTTAGACCAAGCATCTGGCGATGATGGGAATTGGGTTCTAATTTAGATCCTAACACAACAACAGCTATTAATAAAGAGGAACTACATGTGGTTCATCTTGGGTATTGTCTCATTTGGTTACACTAATTATGCCAAGGTAGCAATATCAATTTGACAATGATATGTTTGTTACACATAGCGTCTTTAAATTTAACAGCAGTTAATAAAAGTAAAACAATCCGTTTGCCAACAGTCAAACCTAAGTCGGAAAAAAAAACTAAATAAATTGATGCGGGAAAGATCAGATTGAATGGGAAGGTTGAACTTGTATGACACCAGCAGCTCCACCGTGAACCACCAACTGCAGCTCACAGGTGGAGCAGTGGACACCATTTTATCAGGTAATGATCAAAGCCAACTGTGTGAACATCCCCGGTGTGAGACCGTGGGTGTGCTGTGGCTGTGGCAGGACGAGTTTTACGCTGACATCCTGGTGGGTGTGCAGTATGACAATGGTGGCTTGAATCGGTGGGGTGGCGGTAAAGTCCTCTGCTCTCCCACGAGCAGGGCGGGGTACTGGCTGGGGGGCCTATCCGAGAGGCAGTAAAGCGAAGAGAGGGAGGGACAAAGAAGAGGGCGATCGTCTTCCTCACTGGTCGTCCTCGATCTCTCTTTCTTTCCCGCTCTCCCTGCTTCACAGCGCCGTGGCCTCCCAGCTGGTTCCCCGCGGGACCTGGCGTCACTTGGTTTCCGTGAGAACCGGGGCGGGGACCGCAGATGGGTGTGGCCGGTTCAGCTCCGTCCCCGTGGCAGGAGAAGAGGCTGCAGATGCCAGGCTGCAGGGTGTGACTGGTGCAGTGACACCTGAAAGAAGGGAATGAGAAGCTGCATCAGGTGCTTGTAATACTGAAACCCCTCCTTGATTTCCAAAAGAAGTAGAAAACCACAGGCTTGCATTTCTCACTAGTGACTGGATCACTAAGATAAAATTAGTTTCACTTTGATAAAGAAGTGAAGACATGAAACAGCTTTTGCACTGTACAGCTAAATATGTTGAGGAAAAATACAAAATAACGTAGGTAATAAATGTAACGCTGTTCTGGCCCTTAGCTCATGTAATTTAGTGTAAATTTTATTGTTCAGAATTGTATTACAAGCCCTGCCGTCTACTAACTCAATCTTCGCTGAACAAGGTTTACCACTGTTCATTTCTCTTGCACTAAAATCCAATCCATTTATGAGGTGTGTCTATCTCAAAGATGTAACTAGAGCTACACCAATAAACCGCACTGCTCCATCTTTGAGATGAGGTATTAAGTGTAAATCTGTTCCGTACTTACATTAACATTTCCTCTCCATTGTCAGGGCTACCCCTCTAAAAAACCAGAAATCTTGCTGTTTATATTTTCAAACAGCACATTTGATTTTTATAATGAAAAGCAGTGTTTTATAGAAATACAGTTAGGTCCATATATATTTGGACAAGAAAAAAGTATGAACAAGGCGTGGAACAGCTCATGATCCAAAGCATGCCACATCATCTATAAAGCAGAACCATTGTGATGGTTTGGGCGTGCATGGCTGCCAGTGACACTGAGACAATAGTGTTTATTGATGATGTGACACAGGACAGAAGTAGACGAATGAATTCTGAGGTGTTCAGTGACATACTCATGCTCAAATTGATTGGGCAGTGTTTCATAATACAGAAGGTCAGTGACCCCAAACATACAGCCAAAGCAACCCAGGAGTTTGTTAAACCAAAGAAGTGGAACACCTATTCAGTATGATCAGGTAAATGCACTTTTTCTGGAATTCATAGCGTCCCAAATCCTGAAGACACTGCAAGGCACTGCGCTCCCACACTGTGCCCTAAATTTAGCTCATTCACTGTTACATACTCCTATGAACAGCTCACATATGTTCTCTTAACTTTCTGATGCCACTGACACCACTGAATCATACTCACAATCTTTGTGGGGAGCTGCTATGTTGTTATCGATGGAAGAGATCTTGCTGGCGACAGCGCTGGTGCTCTGGCTCTGCGCCGTCTGGCCGGTATTTTGGCTTTGAGCCGGCTGGTTCTGGCCCGCCTGGCTCTGGCTTTGGGCTGACTTCTGCGTCTGACTCGGCCTAGTCGGTGCGTTGGACGCATCAATGCTGCTCCCCATGCTGCTGCCAAGCTGCAGCCGCCTCATGTGCCGAACCACGGCAGTGGCATTGAACGCTTGCTGTGAAGAGCATAGAAACAAAAGGAAAAATCTGATCACGAAACCTTGGGACAATGCACGCTGAGCCATCACAACTTAGGTCTGCACTAAAGTATACCCTGCTTTATCATCCTTCTGTACACTAATGGGAACTATTGTTTAAAAAATTAACATCTAGCCGTATTTAAACAGAGTTCAAACTAATGACTGAGACCATAAACTCTTGAGCCATACCTTATTATGACGACAGAGTTCAATAACCTGGTAACGTTATGGTAAATGATATTGTGTTAAAATGACCTAGTAAATCATTTTCATTTGTGGAACATGGGAATTGTTTGAAATCTGAAGTTTGTTCTTATTTCTTCTGACTTCTTTAGGGGTAAATAGCTGTTGAGAGGTAGATCTTACCCACGAGACAAGCCAGGTTTTTATTGCTGAGTGATTCACCTTCTAAAAACAGTTGGCTGAGGAGCTGTAATAGGGTAATGTAGTCTATTGCAGTAGAGCCAAAACCACAGAGAATAAACTGCAGTAAACAAAATTTACCCTCCATTTGCTCTTGGCAAAGTTCTTTCTGATCTGCCGGCTGACTGACTCATGGATGTTCTTGCAGAGAGCCGTATCCCCAGCGATCCTGAGATATATATATAACGACACAAAAACACAATTTCTTAGTCAATACTTCTGAATGTACATCAACATCAATATTAATATTGATTTGATGGATTTTTGTGATGCTGTTGTGTGTGTGTGTTTGTGCGTGCATGTGTGTTTCTCACCAGGGGTGTCTGAGCGCCTGTTCACAAGTGAAACGCTTGGCTGGGTCTTTTTCCATCAGTCTGCTGATGAAATCCTTGGCTGGGAGAAAAACAAACCAAACATATAAACACCACATTGTTTTTTACTACGTTAAAACCCACTCACAAAACATTTTGCGGCACTGAAAATCTTTGACATTTCGATCAGGGAAAGATGTTTTCAGATGTCACATGTTGCACTGTTTGGTTTCTACTGAGAACGTGGGCTGTGTGTACCATCTGGTTTTCACTGTATCAGCCAAGTTGACCTCTGTTAATTCTACATTACTAGCAATGTGCAGGAGTGATTTCTATTTGCTCTGAGGAAACTTGACACTTCTGAAAACACAAAGCTTTTCTTGACAGTCCATAAATGCGATTTTATCCTCACTAACACAATAGACTGGTGACTGAAATAGACTTCCAGCCAATAGAACGCTGGTTTTACTTCCAGTCTATGCCCGTAACTGTGCTGGTAATGGATGAAACCACACATCGCACACTTACTCTCACATATTTTCATTCCATGCAGATTAAATCAGCGACTATGATGGAAAGGTGGTGTGTGGGCCACATGTGCCACATGATGGACCGAGGAGGCGGAAGGACAGATGGTGGAGGAAGGAGGAGGAAGAGGAGGCCTCACCTGAGTCTGATATGTCATCCCAGTACGGTGCATCAAACTCATAGTCAGCTTTCAGGATCTGCTCGAACAGCTTGGAGTCGTTTTCGTCGTAGAATGGAGGATAACCACACAACCTGCAGACGAGATATTTATTCTTTTGGTCGAATCTTTAACAGTCACTTATTTTCATTAATAAATGATTTCACTGATTACTACACAGTCCCTTTACTCATTGTCACCCTTTTGAAATGACTGCCTTGCTTAGGACACATAGTGTTAAATGCAAACACATGTGTATGTAAGAGACAGACTAGATCTGTGTCTGTAAGGGAATACTGTAACCCAGATTAATCTTTGTAGCTACAATTTACATATGTCCCCTAAATGCCTCACATGTAGGCAACAGTGTAGTGCCACAGGCAGATTTGTGTTTCTAGACATGAATTTGACAGGTTTTCTTTTTCTCTTTACAGGATCCCTGAATATGAAATGAATATATTTAATTTTTAAAAGGTAAAAAACTCCTTATTTAGAGATTTATAGCCTGTAAGGATTTTGCTACTCATGGCAGAGACCACAATTTGACTTAAAAATCCACCCACCCTTCATTTTTCTGTATTTTGCTTCCAAGAAACCAGACTTTCTTGTAATTTAAAAAAATCTACATTTTCCTTTCTACACTGGCTGTTTTTTCACCCATTTTCAGTTCAGTTGTTGTATCCAATGATCTTCAGAGGATTCTTTTTTTGTTGTTAAGTCACTTAATGCTGACCTCTGAATCACTGAAGCATAATAAAGCACATAACCCAAGGGACGAACCAGTGTTGTTTCTACACAGACAACAAACTGGCAAAGAGCCCATTTTAAACTGTATCTTAATGCACTTTGTTACTAGCAGCCTGCTGCACAAACACATCACTTGTTCCCAGATGAATCTATGAAGAATACCAAAGACAATGGCAGGTATAAACCTGTATTGTTGCACTAACAAGGTGATTCTCAAACAGCTATTTAGCTGAAAACCTGGTATATCGCAGCATGATGTTCAGTGTGTTCTTTAAAAGAAAATCCAAGGGAACTGAAAAAGTGGGGGACAATAGAAGATGTGGCAGGCTTAAAAAAAACTAGCCACAGCAGGTGATCATCTGCTGTTCACTGAAGATTCTTCAGAAATAATCTCAGTGGAAGGGTGCTATAAAAAAGCCTTTGACAGCCAGGCTTTGGTATACCAAATTACACAAGACTAGACTAAAAATCTGTGGTAACAGATCTTATGGACTGATGAATAGGAATTTGAAATTTTAAGTTTAAATCACCATCAATATGTACAAGAGTGAGTGTCTACTGACATCTGCAAAACACGGTTCTGTCGTGGTTCCGGGCAGAATTTCAGCCAGTGTTGTTGTGACAACTGATGAAATTATGAACATAGAAAAGTCAGAGTCTGATTGGCAGTGGCTTCATTGTTTAGTATGACAATGATCCCAAACCCACTGCCAATGCAGACCTGGAGAGAAAAACACACAGTGGCCTACCAGAGCCCAGATCTCAACATTACTGAAGCAGTGAGGGATCGTCTCGACAGAGAACAGAACAAAAGGCAGAAAACATCCAAAGAAGAGCTTTGAATGTCCTTCAGGAAGCCTGGAGAACTATTCCCGAAGGCTGCTTAAAGAAATGACAAGATAGCTTGCCTCAGTTGTGTACCACTTTTTGAAATACATTATCAGATCAAAACAAAATTCCTGTTTAGGCTTTGGTGCTAAAAACAACTTTGTGAAGTACTGGGTTAGGTTTAGAAAAAGATCAAATATGTGGTGAAGATAGAGAATATACATCCTATAAAACTTAGTAAAAGATTATTGCTGACTGTCATGACTATGAGTCTGGCTGTAGGAAATCCGAGGTACTATCTAAAAGGAGGAATGTCCGCACTTCAGAATGCATCTGTGAAGGCAGGTTGTGGCTTGCAGTGGTCGCTTTAAAACTGGTAACAAAGAACAATTTGCAGTCAAGATTTAAGTACTCCAGTTACTCTGCTACCCTCCAGTACCCCTGCTAAACTTGCAAACTTGAATTAATAGTAGGTGGTGTCGCAGTATTGTTGTCACATCTGGACTTGAGCTCAGAGCAGTGTATTACTGTGACTGCGTAGTAGCAGTGGTAGTTGGCTGTATCGCCTTAATCGCATTAACATGAGATTACTGGTTCTTGGTGCTGATGAGCACAAATGAACTTAAGTCCAAGTTTGATTTTCCATAACGACACAAAGCGGAGCAACAGCAGAGCTGCCGCTCAGTCCAAAACACCTCATTACCGAGGTTCTGGATGCACCAGGAGATTTTCATAAAAACTCATTAAAATGCCGTTCTCCATCAATACACACCGGAAAGAAAGAATAAAAGGGAAACGCACCGGGCAGAGAGGAAGGAGGACTCTGCCTGCCGTGAGGGGAAAAGGGCTTTCTGCTTTGTTTTTTTTGCTTTCTCATTTGCTTAAAGACTCACTTGTCATGTTACTCGGCTGACCCTCCACTCCATCGAACACACACACACAAATACACTTGCACTCGGGATCCTGGCTGATTATCATGGTTGATTACCTGATGTGATCTTTCCACCTGAGCAGCAGTCAAAACCTAACAAGGTCTGAATCCCAACGCTAATTGTGCTAATTGCCAGCAGGGAGTTGCTCTTTCTTTTACCCTGCACGCACACAGCAACACACGGACATACACACGCACAGCCATTTCTACTGTGCTGTCAAATCCACCAAATGCTTTTTACTAGCAAAAGCATTTACTTCACTACTCACCACAAAGTACAGCGTAAAACGGGAGAAAGACAGAGAAAAAGTCAGCGCGAGAGAGTCACGTGAGTTTGTTTGCGCCTGCTTTCCTCTCAACCACTGTGAGCTCACTGATTGCTCCTCAGGTGTTAAACATAAATGAAGATGCAGAGGCAACGTACACCTTAAAATAACTCCAACAGTGGCGTTCTCAACAACAAGATTGCAGTCTGAGCACACAAACATGGTTTCCATTGTTCACCAACACTGGTGAAAAACAAGAAAATGAAATCTCGTCCAAAGCCTCAAGTCCTTACAAGGCCATGCAGCAGATCTCCAGTCTCTGGAAGCAGCTGATAGTACATGACAAAGATTCACAAACTAGCCAGGGTTGTGTGTTTGTAGTCGGAAAACATTACAACTGACACAGTGATTTTGTGTGTGTGCAGGGTCTAAGGTAAAGTGAGTCACTACGTGTGCCTGGCTTTTGTATTCACTGCAGAGCAGTTACTCATGACTACGTGAATGAGAAGGGTGACAAAGGCTAGATGGAGATCCGCTTAATGAGCGTAAATGTGATGTGAATGGAATGCATGTTTACAAACAGATTTTCCAGTTAAGGTGTTTTCAATTTTGTGATTCATACATGGCCGAGCCAGGTCTCCATAGCCCAGCTGATGATTAGAAAACTACTAGTATGAAAATGGCTGTTTTGTTGTGCTGTTATAAAGACCTTCATTCTATTTAATTACAAAGATTACATCCAAGGGAACTTGTAAAATGACTTTAATAGCTACTCAGAGATTTGATATAATGTTAGATGGAAGATTTGGTAAAAATATGTCACAGGAGGAAAACCAAAGGTGTAAATAACACACTAATTAAACACGATTACAATAACCTAAAACTGCTTCATACCTGTGTCTAGACACGGGTTATTTCAGTTATTTCAAAGCCTGCATGGCCTCTAGGGGCGACAACTTCTCTGGTCTCATTGTATTGAAATCTATGAGAAAACGACCCTACTTCTTACTGGTTTTATGACTTCAGTTAACAATTTCCTAATTGGTATTTTCAAAAAAAAATTAATTCACCCTACAGCGTTACGTGTATACAACGGATGGACAAGCGAATGGTTAGCAGTCATGTGACTCAATGCAAGGCAAACCTGTGAATGTATTTAGCTGATTGACTTGGCCGCATTTCTGGCAATGAACACGATTATCACAACCTTAATGATGAATAAGGCATCAAGAATTCAGATTTCCCACCGTGACCATGACCCGGTGCTAATGGAGCTTATGTGCTTTCTGGTGATGTCAGTCATGGTGATTGATGGAAACTGCTTCCTGTACAGTGGAATATAAAGAAGTTTAATTGGTACTTACAAGATGTAGGCGATCACTCCAATGGACCAGCAGTCGACTGCTTTACTATACGGCTTCTGGGCGAGAACCTCTGGAGCTGATAGAGAGAGGGAGAAACAAGCAGACACAGCGGGGTTAGGGAAAAAAACGGCTTTGAAACGACCTCAGTTTGGTGGTAAACCTAACTACAGTGCGTTTTTACTTTTTCAGCTTGAGGTCCAGTAACAACTGCGGTGTGATTTTTATATGAAAAAGGGGCTGTTTAATGAGACTGAGTACAGAGAAAATATGCAGACACCTCATGTCTGTTGAAATTAAAATCACATGCAAGTTCGGTGCACGGTGGGAAATATTCTGCAGGAGGTACAGATTCTCATAGGTGCAGAAATACATGGTACAACTAGCTCCAACTAGCTCTTCTAGTTAGCTTCAGACCCATTTTCTCTGCTGCTGGTGTCGGTAAGGGAGACTTTCCAGGCCCGACCTTTCTCTGCAGCTCATTACCGAAGGCCCTGGACAGAGCAAATTACTGATGACAGCGAGGTCGCCGTAATATCACCTCACATATACACACACAAGGCTCTCGAAATAGATTTGGCATGCTCACACACATACACACAGAAGGAACACCAGTCATATCTGAGTCAAAATATAAACTTTGCACACTTGTGCTGAATCTGAGTGCTTACATTTGCTTATTAGTCTAATCTGACTCATTGTGTGTGTGTCTGTTCTGGGTTTTCTGGATGCAGAACTGGAGCATTTTTACCCACTGAGATCACCGTGTCTGCAGCTCACTAAGTCCAGAGTCGGTATCAGGGTACAATCATAATGTGTAATTTCTTAATAGTCAATCACTGAACTAACCCCGTAGTGGGTCTTTGGCTATGTCCTATTTCCAAGCGTGACTTTTCTTTTTGCTGGAAGAAGCAAATTTAACAGTTGAAAGTTATCATAATGAGAAAATGAAAAAATAACAACGAAAACTGAGTCTTTCATTCAGACGCAGTTGTAAATTGTCACCTTCTTTGATTGTATTTTCACACAAAGCACCTTGAGTGGAAAAACTGCAGGAGTTCCTCTCACGGATGAGAGGAATTGATGCAAAGTTCTGACCTTTCAAAGTAAAACGATGCAAATTTTTTGCTGACTGGGTGAGAATGTGAACTGACTCTTTAAAGATAGTACACCAAAAAAAAACTGAAGAACAGCTGGGTGCTTTGAAGCGCTTGAGCCAAAGACAGCTGGAGTTCTTTCAGGTTCTTGAAGATATTTCCCAACTCATCTAAAAGGCCACTCCAGTTCTGCGAGTGGCTTCGACTCAAGCACTTTAGTCCACCATGACACGGACGATTGAGAACCTAAACAGACACACAGCTGGATTTAGTAAAGCTGCCCTGCAACAAAAACGATTCAACATTTATGTACCTTTCTGTGTGAATAGTGGGAAATGATCTGTTTGTGCGACTTATACGACTTTTGCAACATGCAAATGTGTGTCACCGAACCTCTGTCTCCTGTAGAATGCAATCAAAGAAATGCTCACACACAAGCAGATTAAGCACACTGCACACAGAGATTCACACAAAAATGAGATATAATATGATACAGAGCATGACTGTCTGTCTCAGAGTGACAAGCATGACTGGGGTGTGTGAAGCACAAACACGCATCGCTCCAGATGACATGGGAAGAAAAGAGATGATGCAGGAAGTGTAAACGGCGTCAGATGGGAACAACATGTGCTCATTTAATTTATCACGTGTTTGTTGGCTCACAGGAATCATTACAGAAACAGCTAAGTCCAACTAGTCGAACTAGGTCAAACTTTGTAATGCTCGGAGAGGGTCGAACGAACCCAAAGAGCTACATCTTAGACTCTACAGGCCTAACAGGGCATTTAGAAAACGAATGAACAAGAATGACTTGTCAGGAAACAGCCTCTTCTCTCGAAAAATGGCAGCACATGTTCGGTACGTAAGGTTCCATTTGAACAAACCAGACTGTGGAACAATGTCCACACCAAAGTGAGGATCTTTGAACATGCCAGGTTGAGAGAAAACCAAATATGGCACGAACGCGTCATACCAACTCTCAAGCAGGGTGGTGGATGAGTAATGATTTGGGCTTGTTTGGCAGCCACAGGACCTTGACAGCTATTGTGTCGACCATAAACTACTCTGTTTATCAAAGGATTCATGAGTCAAATGTGAGGCCATCTGTCAAAGAAAAATGAAGTCATGAAACAGGACGATGATCCCAAGCACAGCAGCAAATCTGCAACAGAATGGCTGAAAAAGAACAGAATCAAGGTGTAGCAGTGGCTCAAAGTCCAGACCTCAACCTGATTGAAATGCTGTGATGGGACCTTAATAGAGCCACGCATAAATGAATGCCTATAAACTTCACTGAAATGACGCAACTTTATAAAGAAAATGGGACATAAATTCCTCCACAATTATGTGAGAGACAGATAAAAGTCACACAAAAGACAATTACTTCAAGTTACTGCTGCTAAAGATGCTTCCACAAGCCACTGAATCATGGGGTACGGATAGTTTTGGGGGGGGGGTTCTTGAAAAACTGTGTTTTTCTCCTTTTTTGTGTGCAGTCATTAGTGTGTAATGCCAGAAGTGATTTGAAGGTCTGGATGAACCGGACCTTCATCTCTCGTTACAGCATTTTGCGACTTTAGACAAGTTGCAATTTATCTGTGTAAACAGGTAAGCTAGTGTTAGCTCACAGTTGTCAGACGAAACCACAATAGATTTTTTTATCTCCAAAAACAAATAAAGATCTCTTTGTTTGGTTCTGGCTACTGTTAGCTAACAGTGGTTATTTTCTTGTATGTCTTTTAACGACCAAAAACAGTAACAGCACTAACAGAGGGGATAAACTGTGATTTTAAGAGGAAAGAAATAAGAACGTTGAGGACAGGCGGTGACGGTGCGACCGGCTTACCCACATATCCTGGCGTGCCACAGGCAGTTGACATGACGTCACCGCTGCCCTCCATCTTTGAAAGACCAAAGTCACTGATCATAATCTTGGACTCGTCTTGAGGATTAAAATACAACAGGTTCTCTGGCTGAAGAAGAAAGAAAGAAAGAAAGAAAGAAAGAAAGAAAGAAAGAAAGAAAGAAAGAAAGAAAGAAAGAAAGAAAGAAAGAATTTTGGATTACAAACACTGTCACTTTGTTTAATGTCTCAGGCAGTTAATAGACAGACAACCTTATTGCTCATTTTACACAGTCTTGGTTAATGGAGGTCACTCTGACCAATCCATTCCTTCAAACAGCTGACACACACTACACTCACCCACAATGCACTGCATGTGTCGAGCTGCTGCCCTTATTGCAGCAGTAAATCAAGGGCTGTCAAGTGAGAATGAAGCACTTGTGTGGATTTAAAGTGTGGAATGGGAGAGTGAGTGTTTGTGTGTATGTGGGGTAAGACTTCAGTGAAGAAGCAGGGAATGTGTGTGTGTGTGTGTTTGAGTGTGTTACCTTCAGGTCTCGGTGCACGATTCCCATCCTGTGCAGGTAGTTAACGGCGTCCAGGACTTGCCGGATCAGCGTGCTTGCGTCTTTCTCCGTGTAGAATCCTTTTTCCACGATTCGGTCGAACAGCTCGCCGCCAGACACCCTGCAGGACGGGACAAAGGGTGCATGTGGGAAGAAGAAGACCTTACACACACAGACACACACACAGCCTGGTAGCAGGCTGGGGGGATTTGCTGGGTTGATATTTTTGGTAATTTATGAGCAGTACAACTTCCCAGCCAAGAGTTTGTGGAAATGGTGAGCCATGTGCCAGCTCACACACGGACAACCAAACACACACACACACACACACACACACACACACACACACACACACACACACACACACACACACACACACACACACACACACACAC
>NW_005187531.1:1608960-1618557 GCF_000239375.1 Pundamilia nyererei | reverse complement strand
TGATATTCCCTGCAGCTTCATAATTGTAATATATACACATTTCTTTTGAAGATGTGCTAAAAGTTGGCAAAGCATCCTTTAAATACAGTGAATCCTTTCATTTCTTCCTTCATACACATTTACCACTGACTTAGATATTTTCTAACTTCTCCACGATTGCACTGCAGCTCTCAGAGTTTTATAATATTTCAAGAATATTCTTTAATCTTTATCCTACTTTCTTTTCCTTTCACTGCAGCAGAAGCCAAAGAAAAAGCTTAAGTTAAAATGTCACAGTGGAGCAGTGGGGGGAAAGACGTAAGAGCAAGAGGAGACAAAAAGGACCGATGTGTGTGAATTTGTGCGTTTGTGACATGCGATATTACTGCAGTAGTAGATGATTAAAGATGAGCCTCAATCTTACAGAATGGATAATTCCACTTCATTTGTTTTTCTTGTCCCAAAATGTGAGCGGCACATCAGATTCCATGAATACAGGGCAGCTCAATTTTGAGAAAAGATTATAAGAGAAGGACAGAAGACAGCGTGTAAGTATTCAGTGAGGAAAAAAACCCGTCTCCCATCAAAGTGATCTAAAGGTTCTGAAATATTTGCAATGCAGCTCACACTGTCAGCAGTCGGAGAAAAAAACTCATTTGTGACCCAAGAAAAACATTTAGGAAGTAAAAGGCCAATTTCTCCACCCCGGGCAAATTCTTTCAACAGCTAGTGTTAACTTTTATGACTCGAGAGCACATGAAACAACTTGTCCAGGTATACACAACATGCAGTTTATGCAGGTGAGAACAGCCCTCCACTTAGTTAACAGACACATAGCTCCCCCTACTGGAGAGGACCATCTTAATTGCCCCAGCAACATTAGCAGTAATAGTATTAATATAAAGAATGAGCACAAAACTTGATAGAAGTAGAACACCTTATACAGTATGCTTTGATTTACACACGAATAAAAATGACAAAAATAAATATACCCTTCATATATAGAAACACACCCATGGCCAGGAATGTGTACATATGACAGAAAGGACACATGTGGATTCACAAGGGCAAACATGTCCACACACACAGATCAGATTCGAGCATACAGTTCACACTGACGACATAAAAAAAAAAATCTAAAAGAACCACTAAACCAATTTTTCTCTCCTCAAAGAGGACAGCGACTTGTTCGGTTTTAGAGAGCACAATGCCTGGGCATGACAAAAAAGGGCTGAATACACACACACACACACACACAGACACACACACACGATACAACGGAGATCAGCCACCAGGCTGCATTGTTGCATAAGTGTTTGCGTAAGAAGACCATGGCAATCAGACAGGAGCTCCCACACAAGAACACAACACAAGTGCACAGTCACACACGTACAGATACAAGGGCAGGACCATATACACACATACACAATACACACATGCGCACACATGCATATAAGCACACACAGTGAAAAGGAAATGCAGAAATGCAGTGAAAGGCGAGCACAAACAGACCAAAATCAAAACACAAACACGTGCAACATCGTAGACACAACACAGATCCTAAGACACACAAACACCAGAATAATGTCTGCCAAATTACCCGCATTCATCATTTCTCATTTGAGATATCATTGCAAAATGTGGGAGATCAAAGATCCCGATGTCAACAATGCTCCACGCTGTGCTGGATATGGGTTGAGCCTACACTATTTCACCTAAAAAATCAACAACAACAAAAAGAGACAATCTGTTTGATTATGAGCTTTAAGCATCATACTCCCAGCCTCATGTGACCATGGCTCCACTAAAGCAGGTGTCCCCACCCAGGGCACAGCCCCCGACATCCGTCACTGTCAGCAGGGGAAGACTTGTTAAACACACACATAATAGCCAAGTCTAAAAACGCTCAAAGTATCACCCTGTTTTTTCATTTCAGGCAAGAATTTATGTCTTTGATGATAGCTACAAATGATTTTAAATGACTTTAATTCCACAGTAAAGAAATGTGATCAGCAGCTAAAAGCAGAATCATAGAGTACTACTCCATAATGCGAATCAGCATGGCATTTGCTGAGTACTCTCCCAGGACAGCAGAGAAATATGTTCCCCATGTTTCGTGCCTCAGTCTCTGTCTCTGTTAGCTGTTGGCTTGCGTTTTTAACTTCCTGTTTTATTTGAGCTTTAAAAAATTAGAGATGAGCTTAATGTTAATCCTGACTGCCTGTGAGTATGCATTTGGGTCCTCATTCACCTACATATGACAAGATGTTAATCCTGTCAGCAGTCTGGATTCCTCCATATGGAAGCCACAGTGTTGTGAAACTGAAAGAAACTGCAGAGGCCTAACCAGCTTGGAAATTTTCTTGAACAGTGTTTTGGTACAAGGCTTTTGTGTCATTGTGACCAAAGAAATTAATTGTACCATGACAGCACCTGATATCTCTGGCTGGAGCCTTTATAAGAACTCTAGTAAGAGGAGAAGGGCAGCAGAGGATGTGATGATGCCATTCCAGTGGTCCACTATGATCCTGGTGCCAATGGTATGGTGACAGCCTTCTCTAATCAAGAGTACAAAGCATGTATGTGGAATTGTCGTAATTTGGTAGGTTGGGCTGGGTTTGGTTCACTTTCTCTCAGGTGGTTAACTCTTCACTCTCAGGTGAAGTTGCTGGTTGGACTTGGCTGACCACATCAGCCCAGCGTGCAGGAGTTCTGACCAAACTGGTCAGTTTCAGGTATGAAGCAATGGTAAATAGACTGGTTCTTACGTTATATTTGTCTATGCCTAAGAGCTTTCTATCTGACATTTACATTCACATTCAGTATCTTGCCCAAGGCGCTTTCAATATAGACTGGAGCAGCCAGGGAAACCTTCAAACCACCAACCTTCTGATTAGTAGATCACCTGCTCTACCTCCCAAACTACATCCCAAACGAAGAATATATCTGGGCAAAAAAGTGCACCGTTCTTCGCCAGAAAGTCATTGCTGCTACGGTGACAAACTCCCACGGTTAATTCCTTGTCTCAAAGTTATTCGTGCATGGAATCTGCCTTGAAAATCTGTCTGCTCAAGTCACTCTTGCCTGTGGATGACACGAGCATCGCTCCATTGCATTGAGCCGGTGAATCTTGTAAAGGAAGGAACTCACCGGCTCAAAACCTGCCTGCCCGCTCTTCACCTGTACCGCCCCACCTTGGTAACCCAGCTGAGCTCCTATTTATCTCTGTAGAAGGTAAGACAATCTTAAAAAACTTAGATGACCTTATGCTATGTACTCACCACCCATATATGAGTATTAGCATTCTCTCTCATCTCTAATAGACCTATGTGTCATATCTTATTCAACCCAAAACACCTTTTAAACGTGCACACAGTTACCTAAGTCTGCTCACTAAGTCCAGTTTATATCTAGTGATGATATTCTGGCCATTTTATTTGCTAGTAAAGACCGGGATGAGACAAAACACCCAGCATGAGGGGTCCACAAGCTGGTGTACTCCTAGTGCCAGTCCCAAGCATGGACAAATGGGAAGATTGTATCAGGAAGGGCATCCGGAGTAAATTATGCAGATCCATCTGCTGTGATGACCCCTTGGGAAATAAGGGAGCAGCTGAAAGTACTTTACCTTTATTTGGGGAAGACACACAATTATATAGCTACTTGATATTATACAACCCCCTCTAATCAAATTTCCCTGTTATTACAAACAAAATATTATGAGACATAACAAGATTGAACGAGTGGTTCCTAGGAGCTCTGTAATCCTTAACAGCAAATAATCTAAAATGACATACTTTCTATCTTAATTTTGTGTCTTCACATCCATCTAGAGACGGCATCCATCTAATTTATCTGCATCCATCTGTGTGATGTTTGATGATGTCAAGCCACAATTACACACAGCAACACTGCTGTGACTACAAAAAGAACAAAAGAACCCACACTTCGTTTTGTTTCAATGAATTATTGAGCAGGCATGCTGGACGCTGATGCACGGGCCCATCTGCAAATCAATGCATCCTGTTTTTCGCTCTCATTTTATTCTTAAAGTTCTGACTGATGCTCGGAGTTCCAAGTAATGATATGTAACCCCACTGATATCTTTGCCTGCCTGGTTTGCCAGACAAGTGCATCACACAGGTTAAATAGCTTTCACCTCACCTTGTCTGCAATGTGTCACAGTTGTGCTCTAACTTTGTTAACATGTACTTGCATAGCCTGGACAATAAATTATAGAATTCCTTTATTTTAAAAAAACAAGCAGTGAGTTTCATCTGAAAAGCTGGTTTTAGGGCAAATTAAGACTGTCAATATATAAGACTGTCTTGATAAATAAATTCATTTAACACACTGTACGATCCTTAGTATGTGCAGAAAATTGAATTTTGTGGAAGAAGCTTCATTGCCTTCTCTTGGCAGCCTGCCACGTCCTGTTCGGTGATATTAGGTTTCTTCTGAGGAAAACTCCACAGGATACCTAAGCTGTCATGGTGTAATGATGGAGAGATCCCTGTGTTTAAAAGGAGTGACTACGACTGGCTATGACTATAGCCACCTTTAACAAGGTCACCTATAATGTATTTTTTTTAACCCAGCCTCATATTGGTGTGCATTAGCCACACCTCTGCCACACTGGGCTGGCGCACTGCAATGTAGTGCAGGGCTGTAGGGTGGAATCATGACATCCTTGCTTACGATGCAAGAACATTTTTGAAAAGTAAATGTTGCAACAGTCAGCCCGCTTGTCATGTCACTGTGCCTCGTTCATCTCTCCTCTGTCAGCTGATGTGTTTACAAGCAGGCAGTGCTATTACTCTCACCGGACGATGGCTGTGCATCGCTGACGACGGCAAGCCTCGTTTTCTGCTCGTCACAGCAGAGAGACAGAGATCTGACCGCTGCCTCATTAGCTGAAATGTAGGGAGGAAAACCCCACTCCTGCATTTACACCTCCACTCTGCTTTTTTTGATCTCAAGCTTGTTTTTTCACGTGAACACTTAACTGAGATTAATTGTCTAAAATATCATGCAAACACAACAATTACCCTAATTAGATTAAACTCCATATCTGTGCAAACACAACCTGATTAACACAGCGAGACAGCTATTAAACAACAGCACAAAAATAAGGTCTTATTGTGGCATTTATTCAGGCTTTAGGAGAAAATGTTTCTGTTTCTTGTTCAGAGAACGCACATGCACACGTGAATATATATATATATATCTATATACACATATAAAAGCTGCAACCACCAAGTACCTGCAGAGGGTCAGGCAAGTCCTGAGGAGTCAGCTGAATAGTAAGAACTAGATCCGGGCCATCAACACGTGCGCCCTGCCCGTGATCAGGTACCCTGCTGGGGTAATAGGCTGGCCAAAGGAGGAGATAGAAGCCACTGACATAAAGACAAGAAAGCTCCTTACCATGCATGGAGGGTTTCACCCCAAGTCCAGCACCCTGAGGCTGTACGCTAAGCGGAAGGAAGGGGGCCGGGGACTGGTGAGTGTCAGCACCACAGTCCAGGATGAGACAACGAACATCCAAGAATACATTGGGAAGATGGCCCCAACTGACCGAGTGCTCAGTGAATACCTCAGGCAGCAGAAACCCAAGAAAGAGGAGGGAGACGAGGAACCATCATGGAAGGACAGGCCCCTGCACGGTATGTACCACCGGCAGATAGAGGAGGTGGCTGATATCCAGAAATCCTACCAGTGGCTGGACAAAGCTGGACTGAAAGACAGCACAGAGGCACTAATCATGGCAGCACAAGAACAAGCTCTGAGTACAAGATCCATAGAGGCTGGGGTCTATCACACCAGGCAAGACCCCAGGTGCAGGCTGTGTAAAGATGCCCCAGAGACAATCCAGCACATAACAGCAGGGTGCAAGATGCTAGCAGGCAAGGCATACATGGAACGCCATAACCAAGTGGCCGGCATAGTGTACAGGAACATCTGTGCCAGTATAACCTGGAAGTCCCGAGGTCAAAATGGGAGATGCCCCCAAGGGTGGTGGAGAATGACCGAGCTAAGATCCTGTGGGACTTCCAGATACAGACGGACAAAATGGTGGTGGCTAACCAACCGGACATAGTGGTGGTAGACAAACAGAAGAAGACGGCCGTAGTGATCAATGTAGCGGTTCCGAATGACAGCAATATCAGGAAGAAGGAACACGAGAAGCTGGAGAAATACCAAGGGCTCAGAGAAGAGCTCGAGAGGATGTGGAGGGTGAAGGTAACGGTGGTGCCCGTGGTAATCGGAGCACTAGGTGCGGTGACTCCCAAGCTAGGCGAGTGGCTCCAGCAGATCCCGGGAACAACATCGGAGATCTCTGTCCAGAAGAGCGCAGTCCTGGGAACAGCTAAGATACTGCGCAAAACCCTCAAGCTCCCAGGCCTCTGGTAGTTTAGAGTTTATCCTCCAGCTTGAAGGATAAACCGCCCGCAGGGGCGTGCTGGGTGTTATAAACGGTATATGTTTTTTCTGCATTATTGTAGGATCTTTACCTTACAATGTAAAGAACCTTTAAGTGACTGTTGTGATTTGGTGCTGTGTAAATAAAACTGAATTAAATCCTTTAAAGACCCTAAAGACCCAAATAACTAATCTGATTAGGTCTTTAGCTAGCGTATAAGAAGTGTAAGTAGAGAGAGAAGAGTATCATGTAGGGCACTCTTTTAAAGGGTCATACTGTAGAACATAGAAGAGCTCTAATCAGGCAAATGCTTCTATAAATGGATCAAGTTGGGTCTTTAACATCAACTTTTTAAATTGCTAATTATAGCTGACTTGTAATTTAACTTTGGAAACACATTTTCTGTGCAACAATACAACCGAAGAAAAGACCAGAAAAAAATCAATATGGTGGTCAACTCAGGACTAATTGCAATGTTTCAAGACTTTTGGAAGAGCCCCGACTGAACGGAAAGCTATCCTGCTCTTTTCCAACTCCAGATTTTTATTCTTTAATCGAGCAGCTTTGCATGACTCACAGGTCAACTAATCCTTACTTATCTCACACCGGGACTTGGTGCAGCCCCTGAGTTAATCCTCTGTCTGAAACAAGTTATTTTAGTTCCCTTTCCCCTCCCTTTAATCCAACTTTCTTCTCAGTAGCTGCCCCTCAGTCGCTGTGAACCTGAGATGACTATATTAAAGATATCCTCTGTCAGTGACATCTTACTTAGAGTAGAAAAAAGCCTGAGGATTTAGTGTTGTCTGAAGCCTCAGCTTTCGACTCACAGGTATCACAGCCTTTGTACTATTTTGGGGTTTTTTAAATAGTCCTCTATTTGAGGCTTTTCTGTTTTTCAGGTTTGTGGAGTTTTGATTTTTAGTTTTGGGTAGTTTGAGGCTTAGACACATATTTTAAGTCCCTTTACAAGGTTTCTAAGGTCCCTGCATTTTCTTTAATCTAGTGATAAATATTGCTCCCTCATTGTTCCCTGACTTCTTGTTAGGTTTTTTAAAAACTCAGGTCAGTGTTACTTTTGGTTACTGTTTCTGTTTTACATTAGAGGTTAGTTTTCTGTTGTTTGCTGTGTTAGTTTTGCTTCCTCTCAGTACTCCAGATTCCCTAATTGCTCTCGGTTTCTGTTAATTACGTTCGTCTTTACCTCATTTCTCCTGTTTGTCACCCCCCAATCAGTCCTCAGTGTATTATCTTGTAACAAGACCAAGAGCCATGTTCTAATGTTGCTTCAGTCTCATCTGAACACATCCAAACTGTACAAATGAACTGAAGAAGTGAAATACAGCCAACAACCCAACTGTCAGTGGACAAGCCACAACAAACAAAGGCTTAAAATTATGAATACTGACAAAAAAAGTTGTCTGCTTCTGTTGAGTCCAGCTGATCACAAGCTTCCCACAAGCTCAATAGAAGAAACTGAAGAAGATGATACTATTCCAAATATAGAAAACTGTATTAAGAATCCCAGGTGCTTCTTTGTTTGGATTCATTGAAAGCCAGTTCTTTTATTTATTTATTTTTTACTGATATGCAATTCACAGCACAAACAGCATCAATATAAAGCCCACATTGCACTCGGTTGCATCGATTTTCACAGCAGCATGGTCTGATTGCCTCCCTGCGGTCAAGGTTACGTAAGACAAGCTATGATGAACAGGAATGAAGGAAATTCTGTCAGACTGCATTGATCTGCCATACTGCAATTACATGAGAAATCTGCAAAAATCCTTGTTTTTAAATGTGGTTTCTGATTACTGAATAAGAAAACCAGCACACCACTGAATACAAATGGGGTTAATTAGTACTGTAATGATCAGTAGAAATGCCGCTATTGCCAAGCTTCACTTTGCAGAAGCACTGTTGAGTTGGTGCTCTGGGAAACGCAGCTTTTCACAGTCACCATTTACAAGAACAGTTGGACACAGCTGCACAGGGTTAAAATAGATGCAGAGATGAAGCTGCAGTTCTGTGTTTTGCTTGGAGAAGGACAGCGTGCAATGCTGATGCTAGATCAAAAAGGATTCTGAGCTACTCTAGCTTTTGATCCTTTCACATTGCCTTTTATATTATGACAAATTCATAATACATCTGGGCATCATAACTACAACTGACACACTGAAATAATTAGTTCAGCACATGTGCAAATAATCACTTTGGGCACATTTTGTTTCTATCCAAACTATGGTTATCTCAGGCAATTTTAGCTCTGAGAACCACCATGCCACTGTGCTACCCCTTGCAATAGTATAAAACATGTGCATATTGTTTGCAAATTAATATGTAAGTTACCCATATGCCCAATTTGTTATATATTCAAAGAGGGTTAAGCATTTAACCATGTTTGAAGCTGACCTGTGTTCAAGCAGATTGTACCTGGAAAAATAGTGAGCAGGAGGAAGATATAAAGAGAAGGAAAGCAATGAAATTTTAAAAAAAAAAGCAGAGGGCAGATGGTATGAAAGAGGAGAGGAAAAGGGATGGAGGGTTAGAGGGAGATATCAGAGACCGGTCTTTCTTGTTACTGTTCTTTTTCTCAAAGAAATAAAACAGCAGGTACAGCCAACGTCTTTTGGTTAATGAACTACTGAATTTTGAAACCTATGTTAGTCAAAGTAGAAAAAAAATCTTGCCTTTGATTCTTAACCTTAACTTTAACCACAGTCACTGCTAGATCAAGTGAGAGCACTCAGCGATAATAACTTGCTTCTTTACCAAACAGCAGTCAGCTCTGTTAACTGGTTTATCCATGACAACAGGAGATTTAATCAAAATGTTAAGATTGTAGGTTAACAGCTTAACCACAGTTAAGACCTTTGACTGGAGTCTGGCCAACAGAAGGATTTTAAGTGACGTAAAAGCTTAAGGAAACTGTGTTTCTTAATTTGTCATCAGAATGGAGTGAGGAGAAAAAAAGCGCTGCCCAGACGTAGTTAATCTGTGTTTGTTATGTCTGGAAAGTCATCCATTTATCTTGTCATCAACACATTGGCATCTTAGCTAGCTAGGACCTAGAGATTAGGTACAACCTTGGAAAAGTAACTAAGCAAATGTAGATAACAAATTTACAAATTTTACAGCAATGTTGATAGGAATCTTTGCTTAGTACACTACAAGTAAAGTTTCTGCTTCTACATTTT
>NW_005187531.1:1601588-1608824 GCF_000239375.1 Pundamilia nyererei | reverse complement strand
GTGTGTGTGTGTGTGTGTGTGTGTGTGTGTGTGTGTGTGTGTGTGTGTGTGTGTGTGTGTGTGTGTGTGTGTGTGTGTGTGTGTGTGTGTAGCAGTCACCAAAATTTGTATCCACAAAGGAATTTTGTTCCCCAGGGCAGCGTTTTGCTAGTAATGATAATATCAATATTGCATTTCAACGTCTCTAACATCTGTTTTTAGACATGTAATATTGCATTTCTTAAAACATTTTTTTTAAAAATAAGATTGCAAAAAGCCATTAAGATTGAGATCTTTTTTCAAGGAGAAAAGGTTTGGGACAAACTTGACAGATAAATGACTGAAGGATCTGCAAACCTAAAACTGTTTTACTTTAAAAAGGGCTGGTAGTTTCATACTTTTTGGAGCTTATTCCACTTGTAAGCAGTTTAGTAAGTCGAGGCTATTTTAAAAAGGGACAGCTCTTAAAATGAACCTGTATTAAAATTAGTCTGTTTAAGGGTAACAAGAGCAGTACAGGGTAATAAATAAATATCATACTACTCCCTTAGCATTAATAATTGCATCCCAAGTTGCTATGACACAGTGAGTTATATGCAGTAAAGTATGTGGATGTGATGGCTAATAATGAGCGTCTATAGCTGCTGTGCAGGATTATTCTCATACAAATGCTTTTGACCTGGATGGAAAATGCCAAGGTTGTATGTACAACTCTGCCTGCTGCTGAACATAAATACCATTAAATATCGTTGATGTCAGTTCAAACTTCCATTACTAGATCAGGTCTGACTTAACTATGTCACAGTAACCTCACCAAGTTCACCTAGCCCCATATTAAAGAGTTGGTGAAACTGCTGACAATTTATCAGTCGTCCACAGTAATAGGATCTGTAGTATACTATGAGGCTTTGACAGAATTGAATGCAAATTCTTCTTTAATCTACATATTAACGTTTCTTTCTTTTAAAACCAGGCTTATCGTCCAGGCAAAATAACCTCATTTATGCTCAAATCTTTAAAGTTTAATTGAAAAAAATACTTTTTTTGACTATGAGAAAGCTGATAGAGGTACATTTGCATCTTCTAACAACTGTGATCAACCAACATGGTCTCACTCCCAAAGCATAACATTTTACACTAGGTGACAAATTGTCGGTATATTGCGCTTCCGGGTTCCCAACACGTCCCTATATTACAAGATCAGAAAAATGAGGAAACATGAGAACCATTTGGAATGAATCTACACATGTAAGTTCGTTTTACTTAAATCGCCATAGGTAGGTTAAATATTAGCTTTAACTTATGAGCTTATTCATAAGTTAAAGACCTCAAAATCGTTTCCTGTATTGCCGCGAGTTGGCACAGAAACACAACCACCCAAACACATGCGGTAGGGGAGCAGATAATCCACTGGCATCGGCAATAAACACGCCACTGTTGTGTAAACCACGGCTCTGACTTCCACCTGAACTTGACTGATTTGTTTCCAGCTCGAATGCCAAACTTCCAGACCAACTCCTTATGTAAGCAGCTCTAACCTTGAAGAGGAGGTTAGTGGGACACCTGTGGGTGAACCCTTTCCTCTAGTGCTGACCATCAAAGCAGAGATGTACATCAGATGATGTAATAGAAGCCTCGTAGCGGTGTGGTGGGCTTTGAGTACGTGTGTCTGTGTGTGCGTGCATGTGGGAGGACTGGTGGGCTTTGTGTGTTTTTTGTGTGTCTATGTGATGGGTGGGTGGACAGAAGAACGAGAGGTAAAGTGTGAGAATTTGAAAACACTCTGTAAATTAGCAACAATGTAAGTCAGAAGCAAATAAGAAATACGCACTCCGACATCTGAAACATTAAATTATTATTAATAAAAATCAAAAACAGAACAACAAAGAATTTGTATTCTTGTCCCTCGCTATAAGAAAACCAAAATATCTGCCAGAATAAAATCTGACCCACTCGAGAAAGATTTAACATATAAACTATAACTAATATTTAAAATGTACTCATTTGTAGGCTAAAATTTCACAATAGGATGGCTTATGCCCTCTATAATTTGATATTACTTTTGTAGCACCAGCTTTGTCTTAAAGAAATAATATGTCTTCTTTTTTTAATTTCTACCCTACTAATACAATATTAAATAACAAACCCCAACCCCGCCCCCACAAACACACCCACATATTACACAACAGCTTTTACAGGCTGATGAGTCCCATTATGTGACAGAGCAGAGCTTGCAGTCACTAAATGAAATGGTCTTCCAGGGAGATGTGGGTGATTTGGGGGTCTCTGTTCCCATCAGTCACATTGTCGAACACAATGTCCTAAACACAATGACGACAACAGAAGAAGAAAAAGAACATTGACTCACAGCTGCATAATCAAGTAGAGGTGGTCGGGGCTCTCGTAGATGTCTTCCAGTGCCACAATGTTCTCATGCTTGATCCTGCAAAACAAAGACAAAGCAATCAGTAAAGATTTGTTTTTTTAAATCTGTTTTTTTAAAGTTTCTGCCACAGCCACAGTCCAGACTAATGCTCCAACTGTCTTTTGTACACCAAAATAATATAATAAATAATATATATTGTGTATATATGTTGTGTAATTTGTAAAGAATATGAACATACACATGCTGGTAACCATTAGTTACATCTTACTAGTACAGGGTTAGACCCACTTTCACCTTTTTGCACTGCCATAATTCTATATATTACAATCCCAACAAAGGCCTGTAGTCATTCAACATGAAGTGCTTTCTTGTCTTCTTCTGAAATGTAGTTGGCTGTAAGTATTAAAAACTGGAATTATTTCATTTCGTTGCTTGTCCTGTCTCCCTCCCCTCATCCACAACCGGCTACAGCAGATGGCTGCTTTTTCCTGTTAAAAGGGAGTTTTTCCTTCCCACTGTTGCCAAGTGCCTTCTCACAGGAGGTTGTCAAATTGTTGGGGTTTTGTTTGCATTACTTTAAGGTCTTTACCTTACAAAATAAAGTGCCTTGAGGTGCCTTGAGTAGCGATTTGCCACTAACTAACTAACTAAGGTACAGAAAAAAATACAGCTGAAGGCAAAGGGGGTTTGGTTGGACCTTACTGAAGAGATTTACTGAAAAGGTATTAAACCAACAAGAATCACACTGAATTATAGGGCATTAACCCCTTAGCAGTCCTACAAATTTACAATTAGTCCCCTAAACCATCCAATGTACCGTGGGCGGTACGTCCGACTGCTAACAGGTTAAACAATTTATATTTAACTTTATACAGTGTGCATGTTTATCACAATCCTAGCTAATCCAAGGCAGCTACCATGGTTTCTCTGCCTCATCCATACTCGCAGCAACCAGTGAAGACTGTGGTGTACACAACTCCAGAAAAATAAATAGCAATTGTACCTTGAATTTAGATCCTTTTGTAAATGGAAAAATCAAGAAAAAGTTATTTTACTCTGATGCCAGCACAAACTTTTCACAGAAATCGAACCAACAATCTATTTCAACCAAAACCTCTTCACACTTTCCCATCACAATTTCTGCTCATTTTTTTTTTGCTTCTCTGCTGATTTCTCCATGGTTACAGCAGCATGATGGGGTGTTTCCCTTCTTCTGTGTGTGTGTGTGCGTGTTTGTGTGTGTGTGTGTGTGTGTGTTTGTCAGTGTGTAGCTGTCTGTTTGTTATCCTAATATGCCGTGCCTAGTGGAAACACGACTAATTTTGTGTGCGTGGTTGCAGGTTAATCATCTTTTGCACAGTAAACAGAGGTAATCCCCCCTGGCCTAACTCAGGCATATACACACAGAGGCGCACACAGCAGGTGTGCAGGTAAACATCTAACACCTATTAAAGAGCGTATGATCGCAGCGGCAGCAGGTATGAATCACAGAGCTGAGACGTGACTCATACTCATGCTCATACAAGTACTGGTTGAAAAGGGGTAATGTGTGTGTGAGCGTGTGTGTGTGTGTGCCCTGTCAAGGATAATGAACGGCTGACAGGAAAAGCCTGAGTGTAATGGCAGAGCAGATCCGGAGTGCATTCAGAAAAACCCTCTTTATGCATTAAATGCCTGGTGTGGCAGTTAGTTGTTCTCATTCATGGATTTCTCCTGCATGTATCTCCTGTTACTGCTGCACATAGACTGGGTAAATAACGGGATTGTGTCATTCAGACACAGGCCTCTTCGACATTAACGCTTCCTCACGCCTTCATGCCGACATCCCCGCAACGGTGATGTGAGAGCCACGTTTGCCACACGTGCAAAAGACTCAACATTTGATCGTTAATTAATTAATTTTTCTCTGGCAATGTCACAAATAGCAAGGTTTGCGTGCTTGTGTCTTTGTGTTTGTTGCAGTGTGAGTTTCAAAGCATTGTGCCCTACCCCTAGCACATAGACACTAAGAAATTGATCTCTCTTCTGCAAAAAGCACGGCGCGCATCAGAGGCAAATATAGGAATCTTACAGCAGATTATAAAACAGAGTTAGTAAGATAGTGAGACAGGTGACCAGATTGCTCATTCAGATGTTAAAAGACACCTTCAGATGTGAGATCTGTACATATTTTAAAATATATCAATATATTTTTAAAAACAAGATTAAAACAAAATTAAGTAGATAATTGCATCTGTGTTTTTTGTCCAGATCAGCACGGGCTTGGAGAAGGCATTTGACTACATCCCTCGCAGGATCTTGTTCAGCAGGAGTATGGGGTACGTGGCTCATTGCTATGGGCTATGTGGTCCAGTGAGAGCTTGGTTCATATTGATGGATCCCCTCCCCTGTGGGTGGTGGACTCTACTGGTGCTTGTTATTGATTCTGTTCATGTTCACAACTTTCAATGGGCAGAATTTCTAGATATAGCCAAGTGTGGTCTCAGGATCTCATCTTTGCTGTTTGTAGATGATGTGATTCTGTTCGCTTCATCAGACATACAGCTCGTACTGTGGCTGCTCGCCAAAGTGTGTGAAGCAGAGAGAATGAGAATTGGCACCTTAAAGTCCGAGACCATAGTTCTCAGCTGGAAAAGGGTGGCGTGCCAACTCTATGGCAGCAATAAGCTGCTGTCACAAGTGGAAGACTTTAGGTAGCTCAGTGTCTTTTTCATGAATTAGGGGAGACTGAAATGTGAGACACGAATATGACAGATGGATTGGTGTGTCGTCTGTGATGCATATGCAAAGCTGTTCATTTACCGGTTGATCTACACTAAGAAGTCTGGTGGAACGTGACGACTTCACTTCTTGTTGACAAGAGCTGTCTGATGGCAGGTAAAATGGTGCATGTGGTTTTCTCTGGAAAAAATCAGAGGTGGGACTCAAAGAAGCTGCTGTGAATGACATATTTTGCCTAAGCTCACCCAGAACACAGAGGTGTTTCAGCATGCGCTGAGGTGCTTGCAAGAAAAGTTGTGCTACTGAAGATAAGTATTTGACGAAACAAGATGATGCTTTTGTTAGCGCTTGGGGTCAGATTTACAGTTCTTTCCATCGTCTGCTGCCACCAAAATCTCTGAAACTTGCCATAACCTGATCCAGCAGATTTCCCTCCAAAGCTAAATTGGTGTCTCTGCCCTGCACAAGACTGCTTGAGACAGAATCTGCTCACTGATGCTCTCTAACATGCACTGAAATTACACTCATTTGTCTAAATGGATGTCTGCTCTCTCCCTCGTGGATCCAATTTGCATTTTCTCTAATGTTAACAGTGAAACCAAATTACCAAAGTTATTGCATTTAATGGCATAATAATTGCTGCAGCACTTTGATTTTTCTGTGTAACTGTGAGATCACTTGTTTGTCTGTAGGGTGAAACAGACGAAGACTTCTCTTTCTTGATCATTTGAAATGATAACTTTGGTGTCTCTGTGATGTAGTGCTTAAAAACATTCACCTTTAATGTGTAAGATCTGTGATTTGAGACCAGGCGGTGAAACAAAGCCAGCCGAAGGCGGTCACAAACCAGCATGCTCTTAGTGTTGGTGTCAAGCCCAGACGAGGAGGGTTGCTTTAGGAAGGGGATCCGTTATAAGATCTGTATTAAATCAACATGTGGATCCATCTTCTGTAGCAACCCCTTAGGGAAATAAGTGAGCAGCTGAAAGAACCATGTCATTTGAAATGATTATTTTAACAGTTTGCAATGGGAAGCACAAATTTCTTTTTGAGCTTTTCCTCATTTTCTGACATATACTGTTGTAGTGAATGCTCAGTAAGTTTTAAACACTGAGGTCAGTGCATGTATAACTAATTCCCATAAATGGTAAATGGATTGGTTTTTATATAGTGCTTTTTACTCTAATAATAAATGGACTGGTTCTTATAAAGCACTTCTATACTCTAACAAGCTGCAATGAGTCTGAATAAGTCTTCAATGAACAGAGCTCGAAGGGCCACGGCTGCCAACTGGTTGTATTCTGGGTATATTCCTATAGATCTATTATTAATACTAGTCTTTTGTCTGGTCAAGTACCTAAGGAGTTTAAGCATGCAGTCATACATTTACTTAAGAAACCAGGCTTAGACAGTTCAGTCATATCAAATTTTAGACCCATCTCTAAGCTTCCCTTTCTTAGTAAGATTCTGGAAAGGAATGTTTATACTCAGTTGATGGACTATTTGAATGACTCTCAATTGTCAGAAATCTTTCAGTCCGGCTATAAGCCATTTCACGGTACGGAGACAGCCCTCGTAAAAGTTATGAATGACATTCTGATAGCGACAGACTGTGGTAAATATGCAGTGCTGGTCCTGTTGGACATGACCGCTGCATTCGAAACAGTGGATCACGATTTGCTGATCTCCCGCTTACAGCACTGTGTGGGAATTTCTGGTTCGGCACTTTTGTGGTTAAAGTCCTATCTTTCAAATAGGACCTTTTGTGTTAAGTTGGGGTTGGCTTCATCCTCTGTGGCCCCTCTGCTTTGGGGTGTGCTACAGGGACCTATTCTTGGGCCATTATTGGTCTAAGGAGCTTGGAAAGAAAAGCGTCTGGATTTCTTTGAGTTGCTTGAAGACGTTTCACCTCTCATCCGAGCAGCTTCTTCAGTTCTAAGGGTCAAATGGTGGAGAGTCACTGAGAGACCCCAGATTTAAACCCAGTGGGAGTTTCCCCCCAAAGAGGGACAAAGGACCCCCTGATGATCCTCTACCTAATCACATGAGCCAAGGTGTGAAAGCGGGTGTGGGTCACAATCAGCCAGGGTTTCACAATCTCCTGAGTTTCTCTGGTACACCGGCTACATAGGGGATGACTGAGAACCTTC
>NW_005187531.1:1598816-1601378 GCF_000239375.1 Pundamilia nyererei | reverse complement strand
TACACCGGCTACATAGGGGATGACTGAGAACCTTCACAGACATCTTGGGCCATTATTGTTTTCACTGTACCTATATGCAGATGACTGCCAGCTTTATTTACCTTTTAGTCATTCTGATAGTCTCCCAAGTCAACCTCTGCTTGACTGCCTTAGTGATGTTAAAGCATGGATGGCAAAAAACTTTTTAAATTTTAATGATCGGAAGACAGAAGTGATCTTATTTGGCCCAAATCGTTTTTCTCATGCTCCAGATGTTGATCTTGCAGCTTTGACTTCCCAACTAAAGAGTTCGATCGCAAACATACAGCTGGTCATCTTCACTTACCTTTGATGACCACATAAACGGGGTGGTAAAATCAGCATTCTATCACCTCAGACGTTTAATGAAGGTTAAGCCCTTTCTTTTCAAGAGTGACTTGGAAAGTGTTATTCGTGCCTTTATTACTTCACGTTTAGATTATTGCAATTCTCTTTTAATAGGGTTGCTGCGGCACGATTTTTAACTGCGGCATGATTTTTAACTGGCAGAAGGAAATTTGACCACATCACTCCGATTTTGGCCTATCTACATTTGGCTTCCAATTGAATTTAGGATCCGTTTTAAAGTCCTTTTATTGGTTTTTAAATCTCTAAATGGTCTGGCACCTGTTTATTTGTCTGACTTGTTGAAGCCCCATGTCCCCATTCATTCCCTTCAGTCAGCTGAGCATTTGTTGCTTTCAGTCCCAAAGTCACGACTGAAACTTAGAGGAGACCGAGCGTTCTCTGTTGCAGCGCCGATGCTTTGGAATAACCTTCCTCTCCATATTAGACAGGCTTCATCAGTGCCAGTTTTTAAGTCCTTATTAAAAACCTATTTTTATTCCCTGGCTTTTAACTCTGTGGGTAACTTCCCTTTTTTTAATTTTATTGCTATGTCTGGTTTCTGCTATCTATTATTATATTTATATTTGTATTGTACAGCACTTTGGTCTACCAGGTGTGTTTTTAAAGTGCTATATAAATAAATGATGATGATGATGACAGAACAGGAAGACTGCTGAGCGAAAGGTAATAGTAAAATGAAAATTTCTGTCCATGCAGACACATACACATATATTTTTCAACAATTTATTTTAATTAATTGCTGTCATATCAGAAACAGACTGGATGCAATTGGCAACTTGACCCCACTCAATTGCAGACCGACTGTGCCTTATGTCAACATTTATGGCGTCTTTTAGTGACGGGTTGGTAGAAATAACTTTATTTAATATATGTTACTGCAATACTAAGTATAATGCAAAATTCACAATAATATCACTTTGTGAGTGAAGTATTGTGATAATATTGTATCAGTGATTGAAAACGTCATTATCACGTCATTTTGTGTGTATTTGTATAACTGGCATGGGGAAAAAATATAAAAAAACTGAAACCTTATTTTGGGGCAAAGTCAACAAAGATTTCAAGTGATTTTAAACCGATTTGATGACTTCAAAATAACTGCTCAAGTATCTGGGCAGAGACAATGTTCCTGCTGATTGCAGAGACTTGCTACTTAAATGACTTTGCTGTCCATTCAGACCTTTAAGCAAAATTCTAAATTCTGTTACTTAAGCACAAAAGTGTTTGTTCGGCTCTTGTGTGACATTGTAAAGTTGAATCTAACATGTACTTTAAACACCAACAAGAAACGCCGTATAACAAACAGTGTTCTTAGCCTAACTCTTGACGTTAATGTTTTGCAGCTGCTACACTGACAGAATTTTCAGTCCTGAATATTGTTTGTATTAGGGTAGGCAGGCTGTGGATCGTGACCTGGGGGGGGGGGCTTGGTGGGGTATGATGCATCAGAGAAGCACAGTTGTCCCGGTAACCAGGAATTAGTAGACTTATGTTTGTGTTCTCGTGTCACAGCACTCACTTCCTCAGCACGGCAATCTCATTCTCGATGCTGCTCTCCTTCCCCTTCAGAGCCTTCTTAGGGATGCATTTCACTGCAAACATACGGCTGGTCAGCTTCTCCTGGGCCAAGACCACCTCTGAAAACGCCCCTCTGTGAACACATGCAAACTCATGTGAGTCACGAGCAGACTTGTACATTTAAATATATATAAAAGACTGAAACAAAGGTCAATAATTTCAGTGTCAGACAAAATGTATCTGAATATTTCTTATGTATCTCTTACAAAGACAAGCATGAAAAAACATAGATTACGTATTTGAGTACAAAGTTTTAATGTTTATCAAAAATATACTCCAGTTAGCACTTCCGCTTGAAATCAATTTTGGAATCTTCTGTCCGCTTTATTTTATATAATAATGAGCAAACTGTGTGTCCATCCAATAAAAACAGTACTTTACAAAAAAGCAAAAAGATTTAAAAATAAGTGAATTCAGCTAGTTTTCCTTTAAGATTCCATGTGCAGCAGGTAAAGTCTGATATTAACAGGCGGAAAATTACAATGAGATTGGATCTGCCAAGTGTAACGTGAGAGCACTGGCATTTTATTTTTTTTATTAGCTCAGAGCAAACGAAAAATAATTTAAAAGTTTTGTGTCTCATTTTATACACACAGA
>NW_005187531.1:1593057-1598740 GCF_000239375.1 Pundamilia nyererei | reverse complement strand
TGTGTGTGTGTGTGTGTGTGTGTGTGTGTGTGTGTGTGTGTGTGTGTGTGTGTGTGTGTGTGTGTGTGTGTAAGTGGGCATTTGTGCATGTGTGCGTGCGTCACGAAGACGAGCAGCGTGATGAATGAAGATGAGCTTATTGCGAGTTAATCTGCCTGAACCGGGTGTTGACTCCTGAGTCGATCTGCCCTCAGCTTCACTGGCGCATTAGAGTAAACAAGGGGAGAGAAGAGATAAGAATGCATGTCTTTATCTCATCTCTAACCTCCTCCTCTTACTGTCCAACATTCTGACTACCTGCAGCTGACACAAATCCGAACTTTATGAAGTCTTCTAAAAGCGCAGCTGTATTGAATTTAGGAGGATAAGCTCTCTTAAGGCACTTTATGATCCGTGCTATTTATCTGAACTTTTAATTCCACATCCTCATGTGCAAGATCCCTAGTCACAACTTCTTTTACCCTTCCGAAATTGAATCCTTAGCAAAACTTTGCATCCAAGGCCCTAAATTTATATAACATTGGCTTGTTGGCGACGTTCCATCTAATGCTTTCATGCTGCCCAAACAAATCGTGTGCCAAGTAAGATGAAGCCTCGGAAACCCTGCAAGGCCCCTCAAAGCCCCTCCTTGATGAAAAAAAGGACCCTGTGTAGCCTTTCGCGCCCTTGACAAAGTATCAAAAGAAGCTGTTATTGAGCTATTTTGCTGCAGTTTACAACATGACTTCATTACTTATTCCTAACTACTAATTAGCCCTGACACTGAGGAAGGAGCACTCATGACAAAGTAATGAAAGAGTAGATTGCAATGTGTATTTTTCTCAAACTTGGACAGGTGAGCAATCACAGTTTTACAGTTTACCTTCAAGAAACCCTATCGAGTAATATATCATATATCATTTGCCCTACCCAGGGAGTTGCAATCTGACTGATCTTGTTCTGTTTGTAAATATGATCAGAGATGGGCAGTAATGCGTTACAAGTAATGCTTTACTGTAATCTGATTACTTTTTCAAGTAATGAGTAAAGTAAGAGATTACTACTGCAAAACAAGTAATTAGATTACTGTTACTTTCCCGTAAGCATGCTGCGTTACTAAACCGTGATTTTGTTTGTGAGAGTGTCTCATGACACTGACGTACGAGTGTGCGACGTCCGTGGCAGCAACAAAGGTGTGTTGATCAACAATGGCTAATATGAAGTGCGGGACAGAGTATGGCCATGCAGCGATAAAAGCTGGGAAGTACTGACATTACTTTGAGTTTGATTCCTTAAAAAGTGACAAAAACATTAGCGTCCACTGTACACTGAAACTTCTTTCTACAGCGAAAAATTAAACTCCAAATCTGAGCAAGTGTCACGACGTGTGGAATTCAATAAAGAACCCATTCTAAACTAAATATGTAAACGGCTGCATTAATGAACAAAATATTTACACAAATTTGCTGATGTTAAAGGGCTTTTAAGTTTACATGGATCAAAACTCAGCGCTTTCAAGAGGCTTTTCACAATAAAAGCATTTTTTCTTCATCTTTACAATGGCTAAAAAATTACTTCCACCTTGGGTTTGTTTTCATATCGTCAAACACCACCTTAAACCGTTATTACAGCATCCCCGTTTTTTAATCCATATGTATTTTGCTGAGTATTTCTGGGTTTTAAGCATCACTGAGAGTGCAAGAGGATGTTGTGAACGGGCTTCCTTCTGCATCAATATGTTTGGGGCAACATACAGAAATCCCTTGGGCTCCCCGAAGCGCATTCAACAAGCTGTCCATCAGCCACAAACTTGAGTGCAGAGAAAAACGGTTTGTCACCATCTTTCCTGCAGTCGCTGGGGCTTGGTGTTTTTTTCTCATGCCTCTCAGTGGGAATCATGTTTCTTCTCACTTGTACTTCCTCCTCTTCTCTCTCCCTTATCTCATCCTTTCTGTCTGTCATCTCATGCTTCGAACATATTTTACTGCAACAACTGATCATGCCTCTGGTTGCCCCAGTGATAAAAAATGATGATCTGTCTGACTACCGATTCTCAGTTGACTATGTGAACAAAAGAGAGACCTGCTTGCACTGATAATGGCGATTGTGGGTTTCGGTGACGTCAAAGCCAGATAAAAACAAGCAGGCCGTGATGTTTGTATTGTTGCTTCATTCAGTCAGAAGTGCTTAGAGCCTTTCATCCACAACCCTCAAAGAGAGCTATACATGAATGAACATCCAGTGCAGCATAAAACCACAAAGAGACACGTATATATACACTGTTAAGGCCACTCTCACGCACTGCCAGGCTTGTTTGAGTAAGAGCATTAACCTGCACTTAACATTCCTTTGTTATAATCCCATAATAATGGCTAATATCAAAATCACAAATAAACAAGAGCGCATTAGCCGCATCAAAACTATAGGTTGTAAAATGATACGGGACTTTCAGCTAAACAAGCCAGGTGCTCCAATTCTATGATAATTGTTGGCTTTCATTTTCTCTCACACTGATAATCTTTCTAATGCTACCAACCATTAAAGCTTGTGTATTCAACATTTTTATAGTAACAATGAATCAGAGGATTGTATCATTAAGGGGACACTTACAGTATATGTCATGGAAACAGAGATCTACCACCCAAAACTGCTCTTTTCTCATTGTTTTAATTTTGTAGTCTACAGTTCTATAACTTTATTTATGTATTTATATAATAAATACTTAAAGTATTTATTATATTAAACACTGAAATGATCATGAAATAAAATTATTAAAATTAAAAATAAACCTTATCACAACCCGGCCATATTTCTTGAGAATGCAAACAATTTGATACATTTGAGTAAGGATCCCGTTTTATATAGTAGTAAATCATCCAGCATGGTTGTTTAGCTAGCTAACAACTCCTACTCTGTGATCCAAATCTGGTCATGTCTTGGTTGAAGAAACAAGACTCCTAAATTTAAGGTTTTAAAATGGTAGTTCATGAACAATGGGTAACACTGTGGCCTTCTTTCATATACAGACTATGTCATTTTATTATCACTCCGTGGCAAATTTGTTCTCTAAATCAAACGTTTCTAGCTAAGCCAGAAAAGCCGAATCTTTATTCCTACTATGCCTCTCACTTTCTAGATCAACCAAACTGATAAGCCATCAATGTTTTCATGGCAACCGATAACCTACTACACTAACGTGAACAGTTGAATGATCACATTTTGTTTTTACAGGCAGAAACACATGTGCATGCTGTATTTGTTCTTGATGATTATTTTGCAAAATCAAAATTAAGCTGAACTGCAGGAGAAAGGTCAGAAGAGAGAGCTGAAAATGTGACTGGAGGCAGAATGGACCTCATCACTGTAGTTCCATGCAGTTCCACACACACCACTACCAACAACAGCAGGAAATCAGCATGGTCCACTTCACATTTCGTCAACTCTAAATTCATTCACACACTAAGGGATATGTGGGGTTCATTGACTGGAGGAAGGGGAACCTGTCTAACATCTGGCAGCTGAGCTCACACGATGGGCTGTGTTTGTACATCTGTTTATCCCAGGGCTTGACTAGCAGGTAGTCCCCAGTTTGCTGTTACCTGCGGCAACAATGATTGCATTTCCTCCTGCAGGAACTTGTGTAATTGTGTCAGTCGAGCTCCCCTGCTTCCTTCAGTGCACTGAGCGGGAAATGTATTGGCAGCAATGGTGTGTGCATGGGTATGTTTCTCCACTAGATCACATATCCAACAGGGAAACAGTCTGTCTCACGTGCACACATGTGCACCTCAACCCACACACACAGAGTGTATGATAGATGTGTGCGTGTGTGGGGGGGGGCTGCTAGGACAAGCTGACAAGGTGAAAGAGTGTCTCATTTAAACTGACAGGAGCCATCAGTGTTTGTCAATGTCAGGCTGAAAATACACTGATCTAAAGTTGTTCAGTCATCACGTTCATCCATGTTTTGCTAAAAGCACCTAGTAAAACTGCTATAAACAGATCTCAGATTTCCACTGGTGTCTTTCTTTTTGGTGTTGGGGACACTATTTCCAGGTCCCGCAGCGGGGTTGGAAAATTTCGATGGTTTCAAATGTCTGAAACGGCACTGGCAACCTTTAGGTGTGGGTTTCAGTCTCTTTAAGGCTGTTCTCTCAGCTATTATGAAAACAATAATGCACAGAGAAAGAAAACTATTATTACAAGGGAAACCTGATCAGATTCCAATGAACCAGCAACACCAGGTTGGGGTTTGAGTGAAACAGAGAATGTGCTGACAATGGTGATGCTCATCATTGTAGCTGCTTTGCAGGTATAATGTTCAGCATGTTCAGAAGAATGGCTGGCTCATTATAGCTTGTGAACCAATTGGATGTCCTAGATTGTGTTTCCAATGTTTTGTTGAGGAAATCCTTCCACGTCCACTGCAAAAGTTTGCTGTACTGGTGTGTTTATGGGTGTAATGCCATATTGGTCACTTATAGACACAGAAAGTCAGTCTGGGAAGGTGAGCTGACCCAGCTCCACTGAAAACGTATGCCATTTACACAGATAGGGAGGGGACAGTGAAACAAATGGATGACATGATCAAAGCAAAAGGCTAAGTTAACCAAATTCTTTTCAGTTACCCTGTAGAGTCACTACAGGTCACAGAGGGACTGGAGGTTGTTTTTGCTAACTTCAGTCATTTAACATTTCCCATGTTCTAACTAACTGTCTGCTCTTTACTCAGAAGGTATAAAAATGGGTGTAGCTACCGAGTTTGAAAAGCAAATCCAATGTGCAAATTCCTTGGACCTGCATTCTTTCTAATCACCAGTAGGGGATGACTTTTGTGGCTCCAAAAAGACATAAAATGGCCCCCAGCTGCCCCACACTGATGAGTTTATGGTCTCAAGTTTCAAGACTTACTGAATACAACATGGTGTCCCTTTTGTAAATTGGTTAAAGTCGGGTGTGCAAATATTAGCCAGCGTTTGTGGGCTTTAAGTCGGATCTCATCCTTACTAGTCTGGTCAAGTATCAAAAAGTCAAAGCTCCAAAAACCGGACTTTGCAACCCAATGGGTTTTTGTCCCCCCAGCCAAAAAAAAACTACAACACCAAATCCAAAAAAGTTGGGATGCTTTTTTATTTACATTTCACAAACCATTTTAACTTCTTGGAATTGTGGTTATAAACTCTGCATTTGATAAAATAAACACAGCTCAGCTTTTTTTGTGGTTTATTTGGCATGATTCTCAACAAGGTAAGGTACAGCAGACTTGCAACAACTCTGAAAATCTAAGATGTCACTAATGATAATTAATGACAATGAATTCATTTGTGAAAACTGTCAACACATCCCTCGGAGATTAGGGGAAAACACAAACTTCTTCTCATGACAATATCTCCTCTGCCTGCACTCATCTCAAGTCCTCATCGCTCCAAAGCTTCTCTTCCCTCATTATATTATTATACCAATGCTGTATCTCTGGAATACAATCTCAGTTTTACAGATTTTATTCTTCTTCTATCTGAAGTCGAAATGCTCCTGAATGTGAGCAGTCCTGTTTGTCAAAATGAAAACTACAGGCTCAATAAACATTTATCCAAGAAATTACAAGTGGAGCTGAATGAGAGGAAGTGTTACAACAAAAAGCAGCTGGGAAAGAAGCTTTAAGCTCTCATTCATACTCTCTTACTCTGTCTGTGTGTGTGTGTGT
>NW_005187531.1:1573906-1592872 GCF_000239375.1 Pundamilia nyererei | reverse complement strand
CACACACACACACACACACACACACACACACACACACACACACACACACAGAGCAGGATAATGTCAGCTCTGGAGGTCGGTGCTTGCCCGATCAATAATTAGCAGTTTAATCAAAGCAGAAGTGGTTGCCTCTGAATTGACTAATACACACACACATAACAGAAGGCCTGATAATGACAGAGCATGGACAAGGACAATTATACGGCACGAAACTAACGTCATCACCGGCAGAGCACAAACGCATGCACCATTATTTGCATGTGGTTTGAATACAAAGTAATCTGCTTGAATTATGTCTCACTGTCTTGGTGGCCATTCAAAAAAAAAGGAAAAAAAAAGATTACCACATAGAGGAAGCTCATGACATGCAAATGAGAAAAAGAAGGAAACCCAGAGTGGATAAAAAAGATTAGACAATAGGAGAAACTGGTCGATAAAATGTGGTTGGCACATAGGACGTCTGGACTGGTGGAGTTTGGGAAAGAAGCCATTTGTCTGTTCAGGGCAAATATTTCACCTGAAGTAAAATTCACTGCTGGCCAGCCGGCAAAGTCGCTTTGGCTCACTGGGATTCCACCTCATGATTTTGTCACTGTTTATGCAGGTTCAATGAACCAGGAGAAAGGGGATGGGGAAGGGGCAAACACAGGATGTGATCTCACTTTGGGTTTGACACAGTGACAGTTGGCTTTGTTTTGTCGTATTTCATTAATTTAGGCAGAAGTACTTCAATCCAAAGGAAGGGAAAGTTTGTATATCACTGTATTTTGGCTCACCACTCAAAGGGACTGGCAGGTCAATAAATCTAGCAGGCCTAGCTGGATACTTTGCCTATCCAAATGACTATAATGCCTTTTGTTTCAGAACTGCATTGATTAGCAATAAGGTATTACTTGACTTTGAGCTTGAGCACAACTTGAGTGAAGACCCATTACGTGTTCATTTTGTGTAGTAAATTCTGACTAATATTCTAGGTGGAGTAGTGTAATGACTCACCATAGACTAAACTTATTGGCCCTTCAGCCCTAGGAGCAAAAAACCATGCAAGCCTTAATGCAAATGCAAGTCTTCAGCATAAAATTTATTTAACGGAAAATATGTCTGCTGTGAAAGGTTTTGTTATGTGTGAAACTCTGACACAGTCAAACTATTCCAGAAGGTAGTAGAGACGTTCAGCGGGGTTAGCAGATATTTGGCGGATGTTCACTTTGGCAATGGTTGTAGCATCAAAAATAATCTCGTTCTGTTATTTTCTGTTGCTTCTTAGAATCTTGGCGTTGCTTTTAGTTGCATTCACAGCTAGTTCAGATAGCATCTGCAGAGCTCAGACAAAAACATGCTGGCTGTGAATGCAGCGGGGGGCTCCACACTGAGCAAAGTCTTTATCCGGAATCTGGAGAAATCACCTCAGAGATGAATTCGATGATGTGCCTAACAACACCCTAACAACATGTAACAACAAAGGCCCCAACGACTTGCTTTTTAAACAGCTGCAATATCTGCTACAGTAGCTTGAAAAGTTTAAAAGTAAAGTGTCTGTCAGCGTAAAGTGAGACACTTCCTTTGTATCGGCCTCATCCTCGACTGCTGGTGCCAGATGGATGTCCCAACCTGAGTTTGGTTCTGCCAGAGGTTTCTTCCTCTTAAAAGGGAGTTTTTCCTTCCCGCTGTCGCCAAGTGCTTGCTCATAGGGGACCACCTGATTGCTGGGCTTTTCTCTGTATTATTGTACAGTCTTTAACTTACACTTTACACCTCGAGTTGACTATTGTTGTGATTTGGTGCTATGAAAATCAAACAGAACTGAATTAAACTGTGGAATGTAGTTCTTTACTTGACAATTTCAGAACCTCTTTCAGCTGCTTTTATCTTTCTTTTCTTCTTCACAGGGTTCTCAACAACAGATGCCCTTCCAGACATAACCCTCCAGTAAGTTATGTCTCCTTCTGATCATGGGTTTGTCATGTTAAACTAATGTAACTGTCTATTTAATTAATTGGAAGCATCTTAGGTGGAAACTGTCATTAGAATATTATCCATAGCTTTCAGAACAGATTGAACTGTTTTTATGTTGTATATGTATATGTTGTAGCTCAGGAGGTAGAGCAGGTCACCTACTGATCGGAAGGTTGGTGGTTTGATCCCTGGCTCCTCCAGTCTGCATGCCAAGTATCCTTGGGCAAGAATCTAACCCCAAGTTGCTCTCCGATGCATCCATCAGATGCATCAGTGAATGTCTTTGAATGTAGTTAGAAAAGCACTCAGTTTAGAGTCAGTGCTTGTGAGAATGGGTGTGAATGTGGCATGTTGTATACAGCGCTTTGAGTACTCTAGGAGAGTAGAAAAGTGCTATATAATAATCAGTACATTTACCATCTATGTCCCAATATGTTTTGAAATTTAACAGAAATTAATTCAACATTTAACTTTTTTCTATTAATAGTTTATGTGAACATTTAAAATTACTCTTTTTACAACAATATTGACAAAGGAATTACATCACAGATGATTATTCATTTATTTAGTTTTTTAATATTGCTGTTGTCCTCTGTTCAATTTGTCATTTACTGGTGATGGTGTACCTTCTGTCTCAGACTATCAGGTCTCAGCATGAATAATGGAATAAAAAGACCTCACGAAGCCTGAAGCAGTTTCAACCAGAAATTTCCCAAAAGACGTGGACACATTTTTTCTGCTTTGCTCCTCTGGCCTAACAGAAGCAATATTTTAATTTTTGATACAAAAGGGAAAAAAACTGGACATTAACAGCTACATAATATAACTTAGCTGATCGGTTATTTTATGTTTTAAATTCAAACGAGACAAAGAACTGTAACTTCAGCATTACAGTGTGCAAACATTTCATCATGCAATATCCCACCAAATTTATCAGAAGACCTTGTGTGGGGTTCTGACCCACAGGCAGAAGGCTGCTGATCTGAGTCACTATGGCAACGGGAGGTAGTGCATGATAGATGAGGATTTTATTATGACTGTTGTCTAAATGAAATGGAGCAGAAAAACAAGTCAGGTGAATACAACAGACCCCCTGTTTTTGCTTTTTCAGCAAAACTTCTCTAGCCTAGCTTGTCACCATATGTTAAAGACATAAACACTCGGAGTGAAAGAGAGCTGAGGAACCTCCTTCCATGTGTCTTCCTCCCTGTGTTTTGTGTGTGCGCGCTATATGGCTTTGTTGCAGAGCACGTAGGCTTAAATAGCACTGTTGCCACGGCAGCAATTAAGTGCCAATTATAGTCTGTATTCTCACTGTGGCTCTGACAGAAGAAGATGAAGACAAGAGACAGAGAGCGCACTGAAAGAAAATGCCTGTACAGTCTTCTGCGCAATTAAGACCAAAATCCATCCTTATACAAGAAGTTGCCCCGACAGGGTAAATCGAACCCACTGTCAATTTGGGTGTGAATAATTCACTCTACTCCACCACCAACAGATGGATCATGCATCCAACACTCTGTAGGACAAACATTAGGACAACATTCACAGGAACACATGAACCCTGTGAGGTTACTTCAGCTCTGCATCTATAGCAAGCAGCTAATGAAAACAGATCAGTTGTCATAGCACACCACTGCTTTGTGTTTTTCTGAGCCTCTGAGCCAGGATGGGTTGAGCAGATCTTCTCTAACCGTGTGGGGTAGAGTCTGGAGTCTTGCCACTCTCCGGCCAGTTTTGTTATACCCCGTTTTTCTCACTGGTTCAGCCGGTTTATGACATCATTGATATCTCCAGAGCAGGATTAACTGGAAGCCAAAATGGAGATTTCTGCTCCTGCTGAGTGGTAATTCGGCTCTCCTATGTTATTTGTATGAATCTCTGGGTCTTAAGAATGGAGCAAAGTGAAATACAAAATATTCATTGTGTTTCTCCATTTGCTGTGTAGTAGCCATGTCATGAGTGTGCCAAAAACAAACAAACAAGTCGTTTAAACTACCCTGTTTCAGAGCGCAGTGTAACAATGCTCAACACTAACTCACAACATTAGTAGATCCACACATTTTCTAATTGGCTAATTGTCGGTCCGCCTGTGGCTCTCATTGGACTGCTGGGAGTTTAACTGAGAAACTGCTGTTAAATGCCATAATACCAAATGAATCAGTCTACCCAGTCCAGCGTTACTCACCTGAATTCAATAATATTTAGCATAACACAACAAAACTCTCCATTTGGAAGAGGTCTACTTGGTGTGGTACATTTTAGTTTCGAAAGTACTTTAACTACAAAATGTGCAGCTGGTAAGGTTACCAGGCATAAAAAGCACTTATCTGAATCATCTTGCCCTCAGGAAATGTGCACGCTGCTGAGATCGACGCTTGCTTCAGATGAAGCTGAAGACTTGAGTGTTGGCCAACTTGGCAACTGTATTTAGTTTAAATATATGTCCCTGGGATGCTCTTTGTCTATACAGTTGTATCAAACTGCTAGCATGGCACAAACACAAGCGCTCAGCCAACAAATTAAACTGATGTTTGCTGATTTGGACAAAGGAATACGTGATGTGAAATGAAACTATCTGCTGCAAAACAATGAAGATTTCCACCAAACTACAGCAAAAACAATATCACTTTCCCTCATTGCATTCAGAAACATGGACATGAAACTGCTTTTTTACCCCTGGTTTCTGCTTAGAACCAGATGAGCTGCTGATATGTCTCTGCTTTCATGTTTCTTTCTTTTACACTTTGAACAAAACGGATCTAAAATGTGAAAGAGTATAATCTGACACAGTACGGGGCCAAGATTTTAATCAGATCCATGTCACCCCTTCTGACATGCAAGACTTTACAAGCCTGCACAGTGATCAAAGAAGATGAGTATCACAGTCATCACCATGCAACATATTGTCAGTGCTCACAGCGGTTCATCGGTTAATCTATTCTACATGTACTTTATAGTAACCCCCACCCCCCCAATATGAACAGAATAACATCCATGAATATTATTAACAAGCTGATTCTGTTAGTGTTTGATTATGACATCCATGATACAAAACTTAATTAAATGAATTTATTGAAGAGACCAACACACTAGTATAAGATGTGTATGTGTGTAATTCAGTGGAAATGTGGAAGGACTGCACAGGAAAGAGACACAGACAAACAGTAATGAACAAGCGCTCTCCAACTCAGCTACTGAGGCATGGATTTACCATGGAAACAGCCTGGACCACTACTTGGATGTCAGGACACTCCCATTATGTTTACATTAATCACCATGGAAACAGCTTTGAGACTCGTGCGCGAGGAAGTGTGCGGACTTTAGATAATCCAATAAGACATGTGGAAGTGGAATACCCTGTTTATGTTCGCTACAAGGAACAAGTTTACAAGTAGGTGAGAGGGACAGTCCTCCGTTCAGCTTCTGTTATGTTTTCATATCAACTTTATAATGCTGGGCGTAGTTGTGTGTCGGGTGTGTCGTGGTGTTAACGGTTGGATGCAAGGACTATCGGCAATTACTGGTATATTGTAAACATGTAAGACCATGGCTTTGGTTTTTATTGTTGCCTATAATGTGATCATTCCTAAAGATAACATTTCAGAATTACTTGATAGTCTTTGATAAAAACATGCAAATCAAAAATAAAATGCCCACAAAAGCGTCCATGTGGCAAATAAAAAAGGTACAAGGCTGACTGCAGTGACGGCAACACAAACACTGCTAGCAGAACAGCAGAGCCTCGCAGTCAGTGCATGCTGAGCGCGAGACATATGGAGGGACAGAGAGAGCGAGAGACAGAGAGAGAGGACACTGAAAAAATTGCAATGCCAGAAAGGGCTAAAGATAAAAAATGGGCATTTTTTTATTTATTGATTTATGTAAAAGGGACAGTTTGACATCAATCCAGTACAATACAGCGTGTTGTATTATTGTCCACAATGCACAAACAAGACTGACAACATTTAATTACATAAAGCACAGCACACTATAAATACAAAACTACAAAGGATACTGTGTTCACATATATATAATTACACCTTAATGGTCATATTGGAGAATAAGTAATTCACACCAACATTTGTATCTGAGTGCATACTAATACAAGCTTACATTTTATAAAAATGTCCCAACTTTAACCCAGTCCATAGACTGGGATATGAGTACAAAGGCAAGACCTACATTTTAATGTTTTGTTTTTTTTATCAGCAAAAGACAATTGATTTTATATTGCTGTATAGGTGTCCAGCTTTAGAACATCATGTTTAAAACCTGGTAGAATAAACAGTTTTGATGCTCACTGCATCAGAGAAAAGGACATTTTCAGTTGTCCCTTTCATGACAACCCCAAAAATTTCAATATGACTCATCACTGATTTAACTGTATTAAGGACTTGTTATGTTAAGTTATGTGAGATTAAGGGTGTGGCTGATTTGAGTGACAGGTGGCTACAGAAAACAGGGGCTGTAGCTGCCAGGCATTACCTCACCGAGGTATATGATGAATAATAAGACTGAGAAGCTATTTATGGACTCCCTGGTCCAGATATGTATTTTATTGTTTTATCACACAACCATAAGCTTGGTAATGTATCTAGCCTACCAGTTTCATTATCCACTTTTAACCATATAAAAGCAGTTTTCCTTGCAGCAATTAAAAATGAACCAAGCACCAACAACAAGAACATATTATGATATAAAACCATTTTAACTGTGCAGCTGATGTCTGCTTATGTCCACTAATTAAAGCAGGGTAAATGAGGTCATGATGAGGAGCGCTCCAGCTGGTATATATTCAGTACATGTACTATGTCTTTATATTGGAAATGAAAATGTATTCCCCAGAGTCTCTGTCTTTCTCTCCTCTGTACCGCCTCCCTTTCTCAGATCTGCTGTTTTGTGTGTGCTTCTTCGTAATAGTGGGAGGATAGCACCACAATCAGTGAATACAACACTAAATCTTCTCAAATTGCTCCCTTAGCCCTACGTATACGCTACTTGCTAACCAAGTGCTAGCTGATAACTCCACCCTAAAAAAACACGTTCACTTCTGGCTCCAGCAAAACACCAAGAACGGGCAAACCACTGAGTGGCATCAACATGGTTAAATCTTTTCTATACAGACTATGCTTAAGGTTAGAGTTGATCTATTACACACTGTGAGGAAACGTCACTGTATAGGTGCTACACTATTATTATATCTCATTTATCCTAAGCTGAAGTCACTCTTCCAGTCACAGTTCATTGTGATTACATGATTTACCAAGTGTGTGGGTGGCTAGTGGTATCCAACCATGTTCAGACAGGTGTACATCACGGCCTGACAATTCACTGAATGTACCTTGTTTGAGTTTAATAGAGGAGGATTAGTTCTCCCAGGAGTCTCTCTGTCACCGCCTAGACTTATGTTATCTAATCTAACTACGCTCTAAACGATTTCTTAATTAACGCAACAGTTCTAAACAAATGGACAGGTCTCTAATATGTGCACATATTATACATTGTGTACATTGTATCATGAAACAATGGAACCTCTGCAGACAACATTGTGGCATTTGGAAGTGTAAAAGTGAGCTTTACCTGAATAAAAAGCTTAAAAAGTGCATTTATAGTAAAGGAGACTATGAATGAAAATGTTATTACAAAAAGGAAACAATGCCTTCTCAGTGGCTGTCTAGTTTTATAGACATGTAACACAGTCATTAACAAGTCAGTCTTTGTCACCAATGGTTACCTACGTTTGTGTGATATTTAATGATGACATCACTATCAACAAGCCTACCGTAAATATTTAAAGGTGCTCCTTTTATGTCAGCAATAATAGGCAGCACAGTTGCCATTACTAACACGCACATGCTCATACTTGTTTTTATCAATCTGAATAAACTATGTATTCACTTCTTGAGCAGCTCTGCCGTATTGTTTTACAAGCACACAAACTATACTGCCGTCACACCCAGACACAGTCACACGCTGCAGAACAGGTGTCAACATGATTGCGCTCCAGCATAATAGTTACTGTGTGAACTTTATTCTGGCTCTGTTCAACAGATTGTAAATCACTGCTAACTTCACAAACGCCCAAGTTACCCACATACACGAGCACAACAAGAAGAGTGTAATCGGTAGCAGAGGGTTGCTCAGGGTGGCCTCCGGGTTGCAGTCAGTGGAATGAACTGTCACATCAGTGAAATGCATGAAATGCCGGCCCTTTATTAGGCCTGAAGTCTTCCCGGATGATGCAACCTAAAAATGATGTCAGCCCAGAATGATGCAGGGTCAATGAGTGAAGCAGGAGACATCTGTTTGGTTTTAAGGTGCTGCCAGGTTGAATCGGTTACCTTTGGTACCTTTCCAGTCTCTGTAATAAATGAAGCTAACAACGGCAGGCTGAGTGGTATTAATCCTCTCATTTAGCCTTAATTGGAGGATGTCGCTGACAAACAGACAGGAAACATGGGGGGAAGAGGGGAATGGCATTATGTCTATGTGAAAGCCGATTAGAAGCATGCTTAGTGTAGAGGACATGACCGAGAAATGGATGTTTTACAGCAGGGACGTAGCTTGCGTTACTTTCATTGCCAATTCACAATGGAAAAAAAAGAGTTTCCATAAAGATTAAAACAGGTCAGTGCAGAAACCAGATTTTAACCTAGTGCTTTAACCTATTTGTTAACAAAAATGGGCACCTTTAAGTGAATTTTCATGTACAATTCCTGCTCCAGGATTATGATACACTGAGCCAACGAGAGTAAGTGGTGCTGTGTTAAGTAGTATAAAGTGCAAATCTACTTAAGTAGATGTGGTAGTTGCTTTACTCCGAATTCAAATGCTGAGTAAAGAATCTTTTTTAATGCATATGCAAGATAGACTGTGCATAGAAGAAAGAAAACATTTGTTTTTATAGGACAGCAGGTTTGCTGAGCACGATCCTGAGTTCTTCAATTATAATGATCATAATGTATGTATGTATATTTGTGTGTATATATACCCTATATTCTCTATTTGTAGGCCCAGTTCCACAACCAGCAGAGGTGTATTACAATTTTCCCAGTAAGTTAAATGCGTGTTTTGTAAGCTAATCAGTAAATCAGATTACTAGCTAGCAGGCAATACAGTGACTTAAAAATATAACAAACCATAATATTATCAGCTGAACACAAATGATGCTGTTTTAATAAATTAAAACGTATGTCGAATATTTTTAGCACCATCTCTTTTTATATCTTCAGCTTTACACTGAGAATTTTTATTCATTAACAGTAGGAGTTACAGAAAGATGGTTGATGGTATAAAGAACTGGAGTAAGTTAAGGTGTGTGGGTGTTTTTTTTAAATATAACAACATTTTTTTTACAATCCTTGCTTCCTGTTTTGGCGCACCTGTCAATTAAAGTGGCCACATCCTACAGCCCAGTATCCCAGCGGATGAGTTCCATAACTGTGAACATTCTTCTTAATCCAAGTTAGGGATTTTAACTGGAAGTCAAGTAGCCACTTTGAGAAGCTTTTGACATTTCTGCATTGGTTGTTCGTCCGGTGGGAAGAGTCAGGGAAGAGCTGTGGGAGAAGGGCGATCTCTTTTCAAATTCTGACTTACTGAAGCTTCAACTGCACGTTAACACACTGATTCATTCATACATATTTAAGCATCTGAACACTCCCCTTTGGTCTAGTTTACATCGAGATGCTGAGAATACAGATCTGCATTCACAGCACTCTAATGTGAGAGACAAACAGCATTTTCCCAGACTGATTGGGGTAATATCCAAACATTTTCTTTGATTAGTTTGAACTGCTGTGGGCATCACTTGCGATACTGTTTGCATCCCAGTGGGTTTTTAAAGCACGCATCGGTTTAAGAGGGCTGACTGCATTTAATGTACATGTAAGCCCAGGCCCAAAGTGGCTTTCAGATAAAGGACTCAAACCTATAAAGGCTTGTGCTTGCCTCAGCTGTTGCACAACATCTCTCTGTCTCTCTCTCTCGAAGTTTGAGACATTTTAACACTTCAAGATTCAACATTGTGTTCTGCTCAAGGACGACATGAATGCAACTGGCCCAAGTCGACCAAGATAAACGGCCACAGATACACACACATATGCACACACACACATTTATCTGTGTACAGTAGTGGGACTGAAAATAGGTCTGCTATAATACAGAAAAAGCCTCCAAGGTGAAGATGACTGTGTGTGTGTACTGTATGTGTGTGTCACTGTAAAGTGTAACGCTTACCAAAACACAATGTGTATGTGAGTCATTTAATAATATTTAAATATGTGTGTGTGTGGGTATGCGTATTAGTTTTGGTATGTTTTATGTTTTCCACAGAAATTCCACAGGATTAAAATTTGGTGGGTGTGATATGCTGACATTTTGTTGGCACGGTGTGTTTTCAAGACCTGAGTCATGTATATCAGAGTGAGTCTGCCCCTTCTGTGTTTGTGCTTTTGTGTGTTATTTTCTTGTGTTGTGTGTGTGTGTGTGTGTGCGTGTGTGCGCCTATGGTCTGCCCTAAATTACCTGTCCAGAAGATAGAGTGTGTTCTGGCCAGCAGCAAAGCTCCTGCGGTGCTGCTTCCATTAATGGCAGCGATCTTTTACAATCTGATGGGCAACGGCTAAGTGTTACCACAGCAACACTACTGCATGGCTGCCAAATATTATTTGGGTACATCTTGTTATGTTATAACGAATCTGAGCCATCTAATTGCTATATATAAAGTTCTGAAAGGTTATTATGGTGAAATAAGAGTTGAGAAGCCAGTAAGTTGTTAAGAAAAAACAAACTATCTACAAAATTCAGAATGGCCCGTCCATTGATTACAATTAATCCCATATAAATGTATTTTAACTGCTATGAAATGCTTTCGAGCAGCTAATACGAGCATTCCAGGATAAACTGCACAGTTTCAAGTGTATTATGTTCACAGGTAGAGATTACTTTTATATAAGTTAAACATGTAAACCAAAGAAAGCTGCGGAAGAAATAAGCAATAAAAAGCGCTTAACTGTATATGAAAGATGGACAGTTTGTGGACTTGGACTGAAGCCCTAATTTTAGAACTGCAAAAATTAAGATATTGTGGTTTTTTAATATTTAATGACTGTATTAAAACAAAAAAACAAAAAAAAGGGTGGAAAGTTTTCAGTACCACTAGCGAGCTCCATCAGCAGAAACACAAACACAAGCTAATTAGTGCTAGCTAGCATTAGGGTTTCACTCACAAAAACACACAAACCTTCAAATGTATACAAAATATGGATATGGGTCGACTTTTCTATATGGATCATATGTGCAAATTGACCTCAAATGCGACGTGATAGTGAAGTAAGCCACAGCTTTTGGGTAGCTGGGGGTAACTGGGGGAAATGTTTATGTCTAGGGAGTCGGTAACGAGGGTCAATTACTTTAATCAGCCGCTTAAATCAGACATATTCAACTGTGCTTACTGGCATTGTGCCTTTTACAACACAGTAGGGTGTTGCATTCGTGATATCACTGTGTCGTTTCAATTTCTGTAGTAGTGCACGATAGGGGTGAAAGTGTCTGGGACTCGTGAGTGCTACAAGGCACTGGCAATGCTTCAGCTGGTGAAAAAGCTTAATGGTATCACCTGCATTTGTGGAAATATGCTTTCAAAACAAAATGCTGTGTGTGCTACTGTGCTTCTTGGTCAGAATTTAAATTGCCAAAATCTCAGTGCAAGAAAAGGTTGTGCAAGGGTGCAACAAATAGTAAATCAGAATCATCAAAATCAAAATTCTGAAGTTGTTTGAAGATAGTAAGAACAGTAACTAATTAAATTACACCTTATATTACAAATTATAACAAAAATTGCTCTAAGATATAAATATCCCGGTATATTATGCACAATTACAGTAGAACAATACCAAACCTGAAGCCTTGCCTGTTGGATCTGTTGGTTCTCTTCTTTTATTGTTGGCTTGTTTCAGCACAACAACTAATCTTTTGTTGGCCTGGATGTGCGTGTATGTCCTTACAGAAGCAACAAGCAGCAAAAGCAGTAGTATATTGTGCACAACTTCCCTGTTAAGCTTGTATTACACTCCTGTGATGACATGTGGAGCTGATGAGTACTTTCATCTACTCCTTAGGATTGGACTGATGGCTGCCATTAAGCTCAATCTTGATTCCAGAGACAAGATTTCAATAGCCGTCTGCTAATATGATTCAAAGGTATCCTCTGGTGATTTCCAGGGTCGGAAAAAAACCCAACACATTACTACGCATGAGTGCATCACTGAACTGAATGGAACAGACCTCTTTTGGAGTTTCCCTCCTCCTGCCCTAAAAAAATCAATCCTAGCAGGGCAATCTATTCTCCTGCTCAGTGCTACCACAGCAGCAGACCAGAGATAAGGGAAAGCACAGATCTTTATGTTTGTGTAGAGGACAAAGGCACTGGCGCACACAGCCTGATTGATCATTTTATTATGCATTCGAAGCACTGCATCCTGTCAGGTGCTTCTGGGACGAACCTTTAACAGCGCTGCAGTTTACCATTAATTAATTAAGACTGTGATGGCAATTGTGAATGTGAAGATTCCATTAGCTTCTACTCTGTGTTCTGCATAATGAGCCACTGAGCTGGACTGGAAGGCCGATCTGAATCGCTGTGCAAAATAAAACAGGAAGACAAGTGCTGTACTTTCAAATCAAAAGCTCTGTTCCTAGTACTGGCAGATGGTGGAAGGAGTGAAAGGGTGACAGGGAAAAAAAATCACCTCCAGCTTACTTATTCTTTGGCAGTGAAAGAGGACAACGCTCAGAGCCCCTGAGGCCACCCCCTTAGGCTTCTACTTGCTTCGATTCCCCTCCCTCATTGCTTTTCATTACAATTCCTCATTTCTTATCTCTTCTTCCTTCCCCTCCTCTTCCTCCGCTCTAGCATTTTTTTTTTTTTCATGGCTCTAATGGAAGCAATAAAGCCTTCAGGGGAAATATGCTAAGTTGCTTTCTGACTTGATTTCTGTTCAGGTAGAGGCTGCCACCCTGGTCAGAGCAGTGGGTATCACAGACATCAGCGTTTACTACTGAAGTGTCATCTGGGATAGGTTCAATCCTAACCTGGAAAAAGGGGTTAAGAAAATGGATGGCTTGGAACACTTTCATAAGAATAAAAGTCTTCAGTGGCCCTCTGTGATCTACTTAGTGGATATCCAACTCAAAAAAGCACCACGCAGCTTTGTGTGATGGGAACTGGACAGAAAGCTACGGCGTTCACTGCATTCAGCCATCACGTGCTTCTGCGGCAATGCAAGGAATTATGGGAGAAGATGAAAATGAATTAAGCATTGAACTGAAGCCCAGGCGTGTACTACGGAACAGTGTGACTCTTAAGCTAATTAATAGTATGGTTTGCCAACTGGGACCGCTTGGCAGCTCTATAGAAGCGGCAGCTACCTCTGAGTGGCACTAACAGGAAACACAGGCCAGGTATGGAAGCCTGAAGTGAAACTACAACAGAGAAAACAGCACAAAGCAATCAAAGCATTCCTCTGAGAGTAACCATGACATTTACTGACAGGCACTTCATTTTGACTTATCCAGGAAACTGCATCTGCTGTGTTTCAGTGACAGAGTGAATCACAGAAGCATTTCAAATCAGAATGATGGCATTTCGTTTCACTGTCAGGTCTTTGAGACTAGTTCAGTTTGACTCATACATGGTGTAGGCTTCTTAGCTAGCAGGCTGCAAGGGTTTTAAAGACATGCTGAGGTCAGAAGGTCTAATTTCCTCCAGCATGAAACAATTCTGCAAGGACATTGTTTTTATTTAACTAGCTACTGAAAATATTCTTGTTCATTACATGTTTAGTCCATTATTTTGCTAAAAGCCTCGTTGCCACTGCTAAGATTCAACACATCTTTCTCATTTGACCACCAGAGCAACATTCTCAGAAACAGCGGCCCCTACAGGTACAAACATGAATGTACCCAAGAGGACTAATTACTGCACCTCAGTCTAACATGTACCTAAATGTTACATATACAGCATGTCTTACACATATAATATTAGATATTTGCGTATTTTTCCTCTTTGATATTAAGGTGTTACTGCTTAATCTTGAGGTTCTGAATGAATACAAATATTTATATGAAATAAATTAATGACTATCCATCCAGTGTAAAGTTGTTGGCCATTTAATTTAAACATATTCCTGTATTCCTTACATTATTTTGTCTTTTGTGGCATTATCCCAACTGGGCTGGACAATCTGGAGTCTGGACTTAAAATTGTGTCAAATGTGTCAGAGGCAAGATTTAAGAAATTAGTACAGGTGTTACAATAAAAACACAGAACTTGTTGAAAGCAGTGACTCACAGTCTTGCAGACATCCCGAGTCATAATAAACACGTCCATCAATGCCTCATCAAGCAAGCTGTAACAAGAACTTACCAAACTAACATAAACTATAACTACGGATATCTCTTATGAATTTTTTCCTTTATTTTAGTTAGTTTTCCAAGTTTACAAAATCATTTCATTTAGTTTTGGGTTTTTTTTCTTCAAAATTTTAGGTTTGATTTTTATTGTAGTTGATAAGATAAGATAAGATGCCACACAAATTATTTGTGCCACTCCAAAAAAAATCATTTCTGTCCACTATAAAGGAGAACATCACAGCCTGATACCTGCAGGTCTGACAGCAGCAGGTGTATCACTCCTGTTTCTACCTGGAGACAGCAGTCGCCTCATTGTTCTGACACACAACACAAAATTATCCACAACACTACACACTAACTACACACTCCAAACACGCTAAACGTCACAAATCTCTCACATCTCAAAACTCGCTGCGCTGTCCTTAGATAGTAAACGTGACGAAACTGTTGAGGAAAAAACGCCACGTATATATTGTTTATCATGGTTTTACGTGGCCTATCAACACAATTTATAAACTGGTATATATCACCTTGTTGCTTTCTCTTTAAGTGGTCATGTGATTGGCTTACCACGACTACTTTATTCTTCCTCAGTCAAACAGCAGCACTCATCTTGTGATGTGCGGATCGATTCTGAAATATCAATTCCTCCGATACCAATCATTTATGTTCTAGAATCGATTCTTACATTAAAATATCGATATTTTAGTAATTTAGAGTAAATTTGTGGTTTATCATTAACAGGAACACAGTGGAAAGAAACTATAACTTTCGGATTGTCTACATTCAAAGAAACGACTTCCTCTTCCGCCTTTCATAGTCATGATGTCATGGTGGGCTGGGATGATGGTTTCCTCTTAAAACCAACCACCCTTTCCTTGGTCTTTACAATCAAGAAAAGACTTGCCCTTTTCCATTATTAAATAAAATGTTTGAGAACTCCCTTTGTCTTCGTCTCCATTATATAAGAGGCTCATTGAAAATGCTATGATTATAGACTATTTTATTATAAATGGAATATAACTAACTCTAACTAATTTATATCTATAAATTGTAAAACGAGTTCCCATCCTAACTATCACAGGTAGAAGTTGCCTTGTGGGAGGAAGGCAGATTATTTGAAGAGAGCCAACAAAGGCTCGGGGAGACCTGTAAACTCCAAACAGAAAAGTCCCATCTGGCCCACCTTCTTGCTGTGAGGCGACAGTGCTAACACTGCACTGCTGAGCCACCCCCATGAATAAATCAGATTTGAGTTTAAAAAGCTTCCAAAGGAGCTCACTGGAGAACAAAAGGAAATCTGGGTTGAAAGAAAGATTCATTTTTACAATTTATTTATTTTTAATATATATATTTTTAAATAGTTCTGCCGGATCCCAGCAATTAACCTGGCGTTAACATGGTGGTGTCACTGAGAGGGTTCCCAGCCTAAAACGCTGGATTTAAAGTCCCGTTAACAGTTTTGTTGTTGATTTGTACACAGCACTTGAGAATCCTGTCATTACTGACCTAAATGTTGCCGGTGTTTGTTCTGGTTTGCTATGAATGAGTTGAGCATTTCCACAGGAATTAGCACTGAATAGCTGAAATCAGTTTGACATCTTGGTGCTGCTAAATTTGAGCTACAGCCTTGTAGCTTTTCCGCTCGCCAGCTGTCGAGACTCCTCATCACTAAATGCATTTGAGGCAAAACTGCTGGTGTGTCCATGTGTGTGTATGCACGTTTGCATGGGTGTGGAGGGGGGACACCTATCTGTCTGCACAGATTGACACGTGTTTCAGACCTCTGAGTATTAATGATCATAAACTTTAGTCCATTATCGGATCAGCGCTCTATTTCAAGCCTCCCAGCAACCGCATCCAGCTTATAATGGCCCCGAGCTTGAAAGCCTGTTGTCCCTGTGCTGTTGTGACACTGCTCTGGTGAACAGCTGTGTGCACACTGGTGTCTTGCTGCTCATGTCTAAATACAGCCACCTATTCAAATAGATGAACAGTGCGGGGAAGTTCATGTAGGAACATCAGAGGATTTGTAGGAACAGCCAATTTCTGTGCTGTAATACATGTTTTTGCTTTAGCAGCTGAAGGGTTGACATTAAAAACCATTCTTTATTGTAACCTTTCATTTCTTCACTCTATTACTCTCTCATTTACGGCACGCACTACCATTTGTCGTACATTAAAAAATAAAATGTCAGATAAATTTGAGGCTTGGCGTTACGCAGCAGAAACTTTTTTTTATATTTTACTGTGACTCCATTTTTCCCACTTATGGAAAACAAAATCATGTTTCCCCATTACTTATTAATTAATTCATTAATTAAATGTTAATTAATATTATATTAATTAAATGGCAGCCCTCAAATATGCTGCACTGAATACACTTTCTTCAACAAGAAAAAAACTAAACCCTTCCCTCTGCATGATATCCAACATGAGATGTACGGAGATGACAGTCGGACAAAATTAACGCAGGTGGCGTCGAGAACTGGACGGTAATCTTTCGCTTTGTTTTTCCTAACTGGGGGATTTGGTTTCAGACCTGTTGCGCAATCCTAAAGAGTTCTGACAACAACATCTGCTGTTCGAGAGGGAAATCAGGGATACAGCCTGCTGGGGCACAAATGCTTGTTGTGATGAGATTAGCAGTTGGGGATGACCCCCAGCACCCTTGTTGTCGTGATCAAGGAGGACAAGGAGTGCTGGGGGTCGGTAGACTTGCAGCAGCATGAGCAGTGTTACTGTTTTCCGTTGGCCTCTCGGAACATCATTAAACATCACTCGAGTATGTTCGGCCACGTTTACAAATATGTGCGTGGAAAGGTTCTTAACCTGCTCTTAAAGGTTTTTAATGATCTTTTATTAATTGCTGACTCTGCCACTTTAGTGCTTTTAGATCTGAGTGGATCATGGGATTATCTTGTCAGGACTGGAGAGCTGTGTGGCTATGAAGGAACTGCACTGACAGAAGTTTATCTTCACCCGCATCCACCCCCCCTTACATGTGGGGTCCCTCAAGGATCTATCCTTGGTTCACTACTTCTTTCCCTTTACATGCTCCTATTAGGATATATTTTCAGAAAATATGGAATCTCATGTCACTGTTATGCCGATAATTCTCAAATCTACTTTTACACTTAAAAAGAATTCTATGGATTCCCTAAAAATTTTGCTTGACTGCCTCGATGACATTAAATCATGGTTTGCATTACATTTTTTGAATGTTCAAAAAACTGAGATTGTACTGTTTGGACCTTCTGACCCTCGTTTTTCTTTTAGGGGTGACTTGGCCTTCTGGAAAATTGCAGTTTTTCATTTGAGAAACAAATAAATTCAATTATAAAAGCCAGCTTCTTCCAGCTCAGGGCCCTTGCAAGAATTAAAAACATTTTGTCATCTGCTGACTTCCACAAAGTGATTCATGCATTCATTTCATCCAGGCTTGACTACTGACTACTGTCTTTAGACCAGGCTCTGCTCTCTCGTCTTCAGCTAGTTCAGAATGCTGCAGCCTTGACTCTTGACAGGCACTCGTAAACACGACCATATTTCCCCAGTCTGGGCTTGTTTACACTGGCTTCCAGTATGTTATAGAATTGATTTTAAGATTTTATTGCTTGTTTTTAAGTCTCTAAACGGATTAGCTCTGTCAGACCACTCTGAAATTTCAATAAAAATACTCCAATTAGAACTCCCAGGTCAGCTGATGAGTTGCTTCTAATTGTTCCTAGAAGCAGACTGAAACACAGAGGAGACCGAGCCTTTGCGATTGCTGTGCCCAAACTTTGGAACCTCTTCAAATTAGGATCTCTCCAACACTCGACATCTTTAAAACCCGTCTGAAAACACATCTTTACTAACTGGCTTTTAATTGTGACTCCGTTTTTGTTTTGTTCTTTGTGTGTGTTTGCTCTACTTTTTACCTTTTCACTATGTACAGCACTTTGGTCAACCTGTGTTGTTTTTAAATGTGCTTATTAATAAATTGATTGACTGATATTTTAGTGAATCAGACTTTTATCTGTATAAGGAAACACACTTACCTGGACGTGAAGCAGAGAGCAAAGCTTGCATTGCTAAGACGGAGAAAGTGCGACTAGAGAAACTTAAATAATTGTGTCTGAGACCTGAGGAGGAAGCCAGAGAAGTGGCAGCTTTCCGAAGTGTTCCCATCTGAGCAACAACCATTTCAAATAAGTAAATGAATAAAAAGTTGCATTCGGGCTGAAATAATGGGGGTGCTAAACAGTGATGAGAATAACGGCGTTACAAGTTAGTACAGTTACAGTTACTAACAAGAAAATGCGGTCCGTTACTATTTTTCAACAAACAGATGGTTGAAGCTGTGTTCAGCTTACCGCATCTTATATCAGTTGCACGGAAGTAGCTGACTACGTAAGTAATCTGGACGCTACAGCTTTAAGCAGCTACGCGTGCTCCCGCGGACGGTAATCACGATCACTGTCTAGCACAACACCTGGGGCCAAGGGGGCCAAACAATCGCATGAGTGCTAGTGATGTGCACTGATTTCCTTTCCGATCTGATACCAAGTAATATTCAGGGTTAGGGCTGTTCGATATAACGATATATAT
>NW_005187531.1:1532962-1567010 GCF_000239375.1 Pundamilia nyererei | reverse complement strand
GTAAACTTCAAATATCTGAGCCGACCAACACATCGTCTTCAAACCCCCGCGGTCTTTCACTACTCGGGTTAAACGTGACATATATAAGTCACTTTGATAACTTAAAAATGTTATTGTTTGGCTTTTTCAGTGTTTTATTTGTTTGTGACTAAATCAGTTTGGCTGAGATTAAAGTTATTAGATTAGATTAAATTAAACTTTATTAATCCCTCTGGAGGGTTCCTCTGGGGTTTTATCACAGCTGAATAAACGTCAAACAAAAAGAGAGTTTACATCAGTGCCCGGTTATATTTTAGATAGCAAGGAGCAGACGGCAGAGTTTCACTCCACTGACGGAGCCTGTGACGTACTACCCGTCTTTCTTTAGACGACGAAGGCCGGTCCTCAGGTGGAAGCAGCCTCTGAATTTGGACACCCCCGCTGTTTCCGGGCCGGCCAATAATAACAGTGACATTTAACGTATTTTATCCAATAAATAAACCCTGTAAAATGTATTTATCACCCCCCCAACTAGGGCTGGGCTATATCATACCGTTCACGGTAATACCGGTGTAATTTTGGGCAACGATAGGAAAATGAAATCGCGATAGAATATGGGTAAAACGAAGAGAAGAGCGAAAGTGGATCGTTAAATGAAACGGATGAACCAGAATTGGTTTGTAAAAATGCTGCAACTTCAGTGGTGTGGAACTGGTTTAGCTTTCGTCCGTCAGATACACAACAAAGCACTATTTTTGGTAGAGCATGCTAGCGGGCCGTCGTTATTACCGTGTTTTTTGGAAAATACAGCACACTTAAAATCAATCCTGTGATTTTTCTGAAAATCGACAGCGCCCCTTATAAACCCGTGTGAATTCTGGTTGTGTTTACTGACCTCGAAACAATTTTATGTGCACGGCACTCGAAAATCTGTCAGATGTTTTAGTACGACTTTGCTAAGCTACGAAGCCGCACCGCTTGATGGATTGTCGGAGCATTACGGCTATCGCAGGCAGGAGCCTCGCGTAGTGATACGTACTGTGCTTAACATTACCGTATTGTGTGTGTATAACCTCTTTTTAAGTTTTGTGGATATTATACATGGTTATGTTGAGGATATGTCGGCCAGTTTCCACTGGAAATGCCTTTTGGTTAAACTGTCAGCGAGGAATTTGCATTTGCACTGTTAAATATTTATATAACTTTAATGCCCATAAAAAACAGCTGCTTGTTTAAATGAAAATACATTGATGGGGTTTTTTGCACTAATAAAGTTGTGGAGTAGTAAAGTATTTTGTCTAGTGTCAATTATATCGTCAGTTATATCGTTATCGCAAATATTCAAATGTATATCTTGATAAATACTTTTGGTCATATCGCCCTGCTCTACTATCTATATTGATGTCCCTCCGGTACACCTGACAAATCGTGTCCAGGGAGAAGGAGGTCTGAGCATCTCTGCAACCCTAACAGACGCACAGCTGGGTCTGGTCTGCAAAACACATGGATCCCATATAACAAAAAACTAAACAAAACACTAAACAAAACACTACAGGATTATAAACAACTAACAACCAATCATAGTTTACCAGCCTGAGAAAATGACTCAACGGCAGAAATAAAGAAAATGGAACAGATGCACAGATAAGCCTGGTGACACACTGTGAGTTTTCAAGCCTCAAACTGATTGTGAAAAAAAAAAAATCAACGTGCACGTACATATGTACAAAGTTACCTACCTACACCCCCCACACACATACACACAAACACACACAAAAGCATGTTTGCATACACGCACTTTTAAAAGCGTGGGCTTGCAGTCCACTAATGAAGTTGTCACATAGCAAACAATCATCTTTTGTTCTATTTTTAAGCTGCTATTTATAACAAGAAGAAAAGAAACTTTCAAATCGACATCGTGTATGTTGGCACAGCAAAGCTACACAATCGAGATAAGCAAAGTAGAGCTGCAGACATAAAGAGGAGCTGTAGCGAGATCTCAAAGGTTGGAGAGATGAAGGGAGGGTGGACTGTGAAGTCCCAGAAACAGTGTAGAGAACGGTGCCAACCGCAGGGAAGTAGAGCATCAATTAAGGGCAGCGTGCCCTAGATGGGACAGTCAAGTTCCCACAATGCATCACCATCACGGCCACCACTTTACTTTCAGTCTCTGTTTTACACACACAAAGCACAGCGCTAATGAAAGGTTTGGCATACACTGTACTCAGTGAGACTTTTGCAGACCTCAACAAAATGTATTGTTAGACTATCTTCATGTATTTGTTGTTCAACATGTGCAGATATGAACTTTTCTTTTTTAACTGAACATATTACTGAAAAATGCTCACGGATGATGCTGTCACAGTCTCTAAGTCAGAGCAGCTTCACTGTTTGTAGATTGCACTCTGCAGCACATGTAGCAGAGTAGCATCACAGGTAAGCACATGCTGTTGTTGAGGGCAGCAGTATTCAGATTTGACTGCCTTACTCCTGCTGGAGGATTGGATGAATATATTGGCTTTTTGGCCAAGTTAATCACTGGTTGTTTTATTGTTTTAGTTTGTGAGTATGCCTAAGGCACAGTGATGTGGTGGTAAGCGCTGTTGACTCACAGCAAGTTTGCACGCAAACACGTCCTGTTCTCTTCAGGTACTCCGGCTTCCTCCCACAGTCCAAAGACATGCAGTTAGTGGAGTTGGGTTAAACAGGGATTCTAAATTGACCTTAGGTGTGAATGTGAGCGTGAATGGTTGTCTGGCTCTCTGCATCGATCTGTCCAGCTGCATCACTGAAAACTCAACTTAGTAAATCATTCACTTCTAATCTCCTCCATTTATTCATGTACGTCTGGGTTGTGTGGATAGATGTCTAATCAAAGAAGACCTCTCTCTTCCCAGCCATCTCCTTTGCCTCTGGCAACGGGACACCTAGGTGCTTCCAAGCCAGATGAGAGGTGGAATCTCTAAACATATCCTGGGTCTGTCCTAGTCCTCCTTCTGGGAGGACAGAAGGAGGACTAGGACAGACTCCTCCTCCAAGGGAGGAGGGAGCCAGTTGAGGTGCTGGAGAGATCCGGAATTGCATGGTGAATCTTTTCTGAGGTAAGAGATAAGGTGAGTCCCAGTGACCCCTAAAGGGAGCAAAAGAAGAAGAATGGGGGCCTAATGATGTCTTCCCATAACCTTATATAGAACTAGAGGTACTTTTGAAACCATTGGAGTAGTACCCTGCAAACCATAAAAAAGAAGACTGGTTTAAGGCACTTTAACCTGCATGTAGCCTTACTTTTCAGATCTGGACCCTACAGTTTATGCATATCACCAACCTTCTGGCTCACAAGCCATCCCTACACTAACATTTATATTAAAGATATCAAAGCACTAAATCGATATAGCAATAAAATCACAGCTAGTTTTCCTGTTTGTTGGTTTGCAAGCCTTAGCGTTTCCTCCTCAGTTCGCATTTGTCGCTCTCAATTGTGTCATTATCGCATTTATTTATGAAATGGAAAAACGGTTCAGGGCGCAGGGTGGGGAAGATTATATTTGGAACTCTGGATATGACCACAGAGCCCGGATGCTTAAAGTTGTCCCGTTCGTCTTCATCATCATCCCTCCTGCTGAGAGCTGCAGCCTACCTGAGGCTCTCACACACGTGTACACACAAAGAACACACTGCTGTTAGTGCTGAATTATTGAGCAGAGAGCGACAGGGATGCACAGAGCATGCACACCAGGAGAGGGTAATAAGACACCAAGGAGAGCTTTATGTACATGACTCCAAACACACACATAAACACGAACGCACACACAGCTGCCAGCGTAAGCTAATCCTTCTGAGGTTTATCCAGTGTTAGGGGACACAAATATATGTCACACATTGGTATTAAGACCCAGAACAGAAGAGGTGTTTAAGTGCACACAAACACACTATCCCAAAAAGAATCAAGGATGATCCAGCATGAGGAGACAGTGTCAGGTCTGTGACATCAAATCCTGTCGGTGCAGATGCAGCTCCAAAACGCTGACGCAGAGCACATTCAACACTGCAGCAACAGTCTGACTAGTCCTTTTTCAACTGCCCTCCTCAAAAAATAACTAAATAAATAAACGTGCTGCTACACCCGAACACAGTGCTGGTACCGAAGAAAAAAGTTACCCTGGAAACTCAATGAGCAAACACACTCAGGAATACAGGAATTTTTTTGTGAGCTGTTCCAGTCTGCTGCTTTCTTCCCTGATCTTCCAGCTTCATCACTCAAAACGGATCTGTTTCACATCCAGTCACCTCTCATCTTCCTCTTCTTCTTCCTTCTCTCCTAACAAATTACTCCCTCATCCCACACACACAGACACATTCGTATTCCCCTTTCTGCTGATGCATCAGGTTCAAAGACCCGTCAGCAGCAGCCCTGGTTAATGTGTGGCTGCAACATGGCCGACTCGGATCACTGAATCCTGTACCAGCCTGCATCCTGAGCTTGTGCGTTTCTGTGTGTGCCTGTCTCTGTGTTTAATGTCGGGTCCAAAATGTGTGGCTGTTGTGGCGCAGAAGCAGACCAGACAAGCTAGCGGTCTAGCATCATTACACAATGTGACGGAACTTCCTTCCTATTCAGGGGAAGTTCTTCTAATCTGTCTGCTGTTAATCCCAATCTGTGTCCGCCCTGTTTGTCTCCCTGCAGGCTGCCGTCCAAACAGGCGCAGCTCACTGCTCGCAGCAGGAAACCAGAGAGGCCAGACAGATGCTTGCAGGGACTGGCTGTCAAGAGATTTGGGAGGCGTGGACCTGTGTTTCTGTTGCTGTTTAAATGAGGAGGAGAGGGAGCAAGGAGAGGAAGTGTGAAGGAGTCTAATTTGAAGTAGAAAAAAGCTTGCGAGTGCATTGGTGATACTGCTGTTGCTGCAGCTGCCAGGGGAATGAAATTCCTGCAGTCTGTTAAAGCCTCGCTGTCATCCACAAGAAAATCCCCTTCACGGCTACAGCTTAAGGTCACCTAACAACGCAGCAATCCTAAGTCACTGTAGAAGCCCCTATGTAAACATCCCATACAACAGAAAAGCCACCAGGAAAACAAACAAGAATACAGAAGGAGACACTAAACGAATGTAAATCCATTCAACAGCAATAACTACTGTACTTACTTTGCAGGGAAATCAGAGACATCTGTATGCACAAAATTCAAGGAAAAACCAACACAAAGTGCCTTAGTAAGGCGAGTAGCCACCACTTACTGCCAAACCAGACGAGCTAGTCTTGAGTATTCCAGAAACTGCTGATTTTCTGGGATTTTCCCACACAACGCACTCTAAGGTTTACAGAGAATGGACTGAAAAAGAGAAAAAAGATGTGGTGAGCGGGCGTTCTCAGGATGGAAATCCCTGGTTGATGCCTGAGGTTAGAGGACAATGTCCAGGCTGCTTTGAGCTGATAGGAAGACAACGGTAACTCAAATAAGCATCTCTCAATGCACAACACAAAGACCCTGCCAAGTACCTGTCCTGACAACTAGGAACGGGAAAGTCAGGCTACAGTTCACACAGGCTCACCAAGACTGGTTGACACGAGTATGGAAAACATGGCCTGCTCTGATGAGTCTATCAACAGTTCAGCCTGCTGGCGGTGGTGTAATGGTGTAGGGGATATTTTCTTGGGAACCTCAGTAGGAAGTGAGCATTGTTTATTGCCGTTGACCATGTCCACCCCTTTATGATCACATTGAACCAATCTACTAGTGGGTAATGTGCCATGTCATAAAGCACAAATCCTCTCAAACTGGTTTCTTGAACATGACTCATCGGGTGTATCTGACATCCCCATATTGGTGTTGTTCCTGGATCCTGGATCCTGTTCCTGGATGTTGCTAAAGGTTGTCTACTGATGTCTACGCAGGAAAAAAACATGACCGCAGTGTTGAACCTGGACCAACGCTAATTATGATGAACAGCAGGAACAGTACTAATACAGGTATATCAGATATCAGAACAGTTACCAGACCTCAACCCAACAGAGCACCACTGGGATGTGGTTGAACAAGGAAATTCACATCATGAATGCGCAAGCCAACAAAACTGGAGCTACTGTCTGATGCTGTCAAGTCAATATGGACAAAAATCTGTAAGGAATGTTTCCAACCCCTTGTTGAATCTCTGCCACTAAGAATTAAGGTAGTTCTGAAGGCGAAGCAGGGGTTCTACCCGTTCATTATTAGAGATGTGTACTTAAGAAAGTGGCTGATGACTGTATAGGTATTTAGCAGATAAATCAACAGACAGGGCCAACATCAGCCAATATTAATAATATTTAAATGCATCGCTACCTCTAAAATGACAAGTGCACCCATGCCATACCAGTAAAAAGCCACCCATAGCATAAAAAACACCCTTTTTACAAATGGTTTTGTCAGCTCTAACACAATCCTCAAGTCTCTGCATGATTTGTTATGGAATAAATGAAATACGTGTACAGTCATTTCCATGGGAATCTGACAATGTGATGAAAAGATGAGCGCAACAACATTGATTACAGCTACTCAAAAAGCTCTCAAAAGCCCTGCAAGCCTCTTTCAAAACATTACGAAAATACTACACTTGATGTGCTGATACCACAAAGCCCTGATTTAAAACCACTACAATCATTTATGTGTGTAATGTCACTGATTAAAAATATATGTCGACAGGCAGAACTAACGACGAGAGGCCGAAGTGGGTATATAAACGACTGAAAAGATAACATTTGTGAATTGTGAAGCTAGCTAAAAGTTCTCAATATTTGGTGTAAACAGTTATCACGCTAGCTAAAAGTAATCCCTAACAAACTGAAACAGCTGAACATCTTGTGTAAGCGGAATATTCAGCTGCTATAAAGTCATTATTAATAGTACTCGGTGCTTTATTACACAGCGATGCCACAGCACGAAATCCACTGACGTGATTAAAGCCCCCCGCTGAGCAACCACAGAGCTCCGACAAGCATCCGCAAGAAGACTACAGTAATAGCAACACAGAAGAAGAATGTAGAAAGCGGTCCAAGAGTCAGCACTCATGCACATTTCAAGTCCATTTGAACGCTGCCCCCGAGCGCAGTAAGGTCACCGTAAACTCTCCCAGCAGCCCGTTTGTAGACAGACACAAGCCCGGATGGATATTACTGGACTATCACTCAGACCAACGAGGTGAACTCAGACAAAAACCGTGTGTACTCACGTGCCGAGGACTTCTTTAAAATCAAAAATCTTCTTAATGTCGTCGACTTGTTTTTTCCACGTTTCCCCTCTGCCGGTGGTGTCTCCGTTCTCCCGAGCCATGGCGCTGCTTTGCCGGCCCAAGTCCGACCCCAACACTGGGCTGCGGGAGCAAGGATGCGAAAATAAAATAAGACTACAGGAGGAGGGGTGGTGTTGGGGAAGAAGACGTGGGCTAGAGTGTTAGGGGTTTGAGAGTCCTGATGGTCTGGGATCCGCTGCTGCAGGACCATGTGAGTCCTCCTGCAGGTTACCGTGTCCCCGCTTCCTCCTCCTCTTTCTCTCTCTCACTCTCTCTCCCTTTACCCGCTCCCCTCCTGCCTCCTCCTCCCGTCTGGATAGTGGCTGCGTAAACGTGGACGAAAGACAAAAGAGCCTCCGCTACGGTCTTTCAAAATAAGAGCATGTTACTTGACAAGCCAAAATTGAGCTGGAATAATATTATTAATAATATTTTTTCTTGCAACCGCCACAGCTATTATACAGTCTTCAATCAGCCCCAGAATCCCTAGGCTAACAGTAAACTCAAAGCATAGGATCTAAGAACGGGGGAAATCATTTGCTAACACTATCAGACTTCATTAGCTTATGGTATGTACAAAGAAAAAAAAGGTGAAAAAAACCCCCTGTAAAACACAATAAAATAAATTGAGTAGACAAATTTTCTGGACTTTCACCAATGGGGGCGGGAAGTAGTAAATAAATAAATTAGTCTAAAAAAAACACTCTTCCAGATTTTTTATTTTCTTATCCAATGACGTTTTGTTTTTGTTTTTTCCATTCACTGGATAAGAAATTAACCAATAATTGAAATAACCTATTTTCTGGGTTTACAGTCAAATAAAATGGAAACTCATACTTCACTTTCACCAAACTGGTTAATCACGTCTCACTCTTGATAGATGTTTTATCAAACAGTTTCACATATACGCTATCTGGAGTGATTTATTTCACGCCACTCAATTTTTTTCCCCAAAAAAATTGTTTTATTTTGAAGACAGAACCTCACAACTTCCGGCATCGCGTTTGTCAAGCATCTCTAACTTGGCGGCTAATCTGCCTCCACCTGCAATTCGATAAACGTCTTTAATAAACGCCTTTAATTGGTGAACACCCCCGCCCCCCCCCCCCCAATCAACATGTCGGGGGACCAGGAGGGGGGTTCCCACTGTTGCACAAAATATCTAGTGTGTTCAAATCCACCTCTTTGCTTCTATGATTGTGATTGTTTATTTAACAACTGCGTCCAAGTCATACTCTGGCAGTGAGTGTTATGACATTAAAGGGAGCCGGTGGAATGCTGTTCCTTGCATCCTGCTACTTCTTTTGAGCAGCAAATTCGCAATGCGCCAGCATTATGACAACAGCTATCACGTATTCATCGCCATGTGGGATCCCTAAAGGCGTCCATGTGGCTCAGCGGGGCGCCCAGGGATCAGCGGGGAGCCCAGCTGCAGCAGCGTGCTCACCTAAGTTACAGTGGTCCTCATAACACCTGGATTGCAGACGGAAAGAGCGGTGATCCCCGGGCTCTGACAGCTGCAGGGGCTGAGGTCAGCTCAGGCCGCGTTACTGCCCACAACACACGCGCACATACACGCGCGCACACACACTAGGTTATGTTTGCACTATAAGGAGACAGAGAGAGATAGAGAGAGAGGGGGGTGGAGGACAATGTGTTGCAGCTTCAGCTGCTCATGAGTATTCCGGCTGCAAACTACTGCAGCTCTTCCTCAGCAGCATCCGAGGAAAACTCCTCTCCCCCACGCTTCTCCCCCCTCATCCTAGTCTTTTTCTTTGAGTCAGCAAATCTGACCTCCCCCGGTGAAAGATGATTACCCGGCTGCAAAGGGAGGGAGGATCCGAGGTGGGTGTTAGAGCCATGGTTAAAAAAGAAGATGAAGGTCAAGGAAGACGAATGGGGCCCACTTACTGCCTGCAGCTTGAACACTGACATTTTAAATGCAGACATGTGCACACGTACAGAAATCATTTGCCTGGCTGAGATGCTGATATACATATTTCCTCTAATGTCAAACCCTCCAACGATTTCACACTCTGAAATGGCTTGTATTAAACAATCCACTCCCAGCCCCCACCCTCAGTACAGCTTCCATCCTACCTGACATCTGACTTGATGTAATGTGTGGATGGATGAAAGGATTTCTTTAGCAGCTGATGTTATACTGAAATGCAGTCACGATCTACCATATTAAGGAGCTGGGGTTGACACATTTGCTTAGGTGCCAACCAAAGAAGCTGGATTTTGCGGTACTAAACATTACTGTCTTTGGAACAATAGGTCAGGGTTTCAATCCTGGTCAGGGAATGCATTCTGTAAGAGTATCCACAAAACACTATACTAGCCTGGAAGTCAGCTGTTGAGGAACAACGACAAACTGAAAAGATGTCTGAAACAAGGCATACATGGACTCAATGAACTGGCAGCTGACTCAATGACAGCGGATATATATGCAACACATGGGAACTGTAGAATAGCAGAAAACAAACATCCACAATGACTGAGAAGCACGTGGCAGCTCAGTGCTATAACACAAATAGAACACAGATATGACTGAAGCTGGAGCTCCAGAGGTTACTGCACAGCATTTAGCATGAGCAGCATGGATATGATGAGGCAGCCCTGGTAAAGGACATCAGTCTAACTGAAGCACATGATGCCCAACCACTTGCAAGGAGAGATGCTGAGGATCAAAATTGACGGCAGAATAAAGGTAGCAACCGAGGCGATCACACCCAGCAGAAATAGAGATTCATCAGACCAGGCAACATTTTCCAATCTTCTGCTGACGAGTATTACTTAGCCTGTATGAACTGTAGCCTCAGCTTCCTGTTCTTAGCTGACAAGAGTGACACCTGGTGTGGTCTTCTGCTGCTTCAAGGTTCAGTGTGTTGTATACTCAGAGACACTCTTCTGCATACCTTGCATACAGTACAAGTGGTTAATTGAGCTATTGTTGCCTTCTTATCAGCCCTTATTACTGCCATATGATTGGCTCATAGACATATACTTTAAACAGCTGAACAAGTGTACCTAATAATGTGAGCAGAGAGTGTAACTGCAGGCCTATCGTATCTGTATTTTTTTTTAGCTTGATGCACTTAATGAACTGGACTCAGTGCGACTGTGTGTGTGTGTGTACATCTATATTTTTAATCACAGACTGGAGTTCATCATTAGCTAAGCTTTGTATTTACCCTTTATTTTGTCTTTATGATCACGATCAGATTTTGTGATTTGCCCCCTCCCCCCAGCAGCAAATACCCTTTGTCACATTTCAGCAGACAAGCTCGTCCTTATTTGCAGGTCAAACTGGATGTTTACATACACGTTTCAGTTTCATAATGATGACAAGTGGTGAGGCGTATTTACAATATTTGTGTCATGCACACTGTTGCTGCTCGTCCACAGCGGTTTACCTGGCGAGCTGTACCTCTGACACCCACTCTTTCATCTCCCCATAATTGCTCCATCAATCCAGTGAAGAGGAAAAGGGGGGGAAAAAAGGAAAAGAAACAAAAGTACTGCCCTGTGTCGTGCGTGTGCAGCTCATTTAGCTCTCGGGGTAATGAGAGCTGTTGCGTAACAGTGCAATCAATTTCTAATGTGCTGGTTTACAGCACCCACCAGACTGACAGCCGAGTCAATACACGACAAAGAAGTTTAATGGTGTTCTTTGGAGCAACAGTCTACATTGATGCGTGATGAGGGGAGAGAGAAAAAAGAAATAACAGGACTCCAAATGAGCGCTGGGAGCAATGACTGTGTCAAAACTGCTCAGAGGAAATTGGCAGGGAAAGATGGAGGAGCTGGGATTTCTGGCAAGAAAATTAAAGGTGACTCAGTGATGAAGGGCTTTAGTGTTAAATAGAGAAGTCTGTCAGCCCCATAGGTAAAGAAACAAACTGACACTGTGTGTGTGTGTGTGTGTGTGTGTGTGTGTATCAAATTGATTTCAAACCCAGAGAGACTGTTTTGAGATGTGATACAGATACACAGACTACTCCACAGGCTCAAAGTATAAAAGCAAACATTCTTTACATTGTTAATGAATACATCATTTTACAGTAACACAGTCAAAAAGTGAAATAACCAACCCCTGGACACGGCAGAGGCCTCTATTAAGATCGGCAATAAGGCGCTAGGCAGTGTCGAAGGAAATGAGTCCCTAAGGAACGGGTAACGCGATCTGCTAATTTAACATGCTCCATTCGAGTAATGTGAAGGAGCTATTTAGGAAATCCCGGGTACACCGCGTACCATTCTGAGATTTAAAAAAAAAAAAAAAAAGTAGAAGGAACTGGTGCTGAAACAGAAGAGAGGGTGAAGAGTCACTTCATGCAGATTTTATATGGAGAGCCGATGACGCTGATGTCACTGTGGCGCGTTCTCCTGCTCTTCCTCCTCCTCCTCAGACTCTTCCTGTTGGCTTTTCTTCTGTGAACAGGAGAAGAAGGAGAGGAGAGTTTAACCCTTCACTGCAGTCACCTGTCATTTTACACTAGTGTAGTATAACATTAGAAATTAGTACTTTTCTTGTACGTTTTTTATGGTAATGCTAATCAAAAACTCTCCACGTCATATGATTAAGATCGCAGTAACGGAGTCAGCACCAGATGAGCTCAGCATGTCCAGTGGTTACTGATGGGGTGCTCTCTAAAGGTCCCAGCTGCTAGTACAATGGTGGTCAGTCAGTGGTCAAACTTTAGAGAACCTGGGCTACATGCTGGTGCAAGAAGTTGAGTCTTTTCTGCTGCAGCCGCAGCTGAAAATGCACTCACTATGTCTTTTGTTTCAACGCCTGAATGGCAAACAACGTTTGCGTTCATGCATGACGAACACGTCGTCATGCATGAACGCAACTTTCCAGGACCTACCAGCTTGAGGAAGTCGATAAGTTTGTATGCATCCTCTCCTGTGGAGAGGTCGACAAAGTCCCGTGGAATTCTGTAGCTCAGACAGGGGCTGGGTTGCACCGTCACCTCGCTGGTGGTGTAGCGGAACGCCGGGCCTTCCTGCACAGGTCCACAGACACACTGAGCATTCATTAAGACTCCAGAGTGTGTTGCAATACGGGACATACAGTATACAATGACTGACCTGCTGCTCTGCGACCTCTCCAGACGTCAGCTCGCCCCAGGTGAACAGCAGCGAGTCAGTCACCTCTCCGAATGGGTTCAGGTCGATGAGCCACACCCTCCCCTGCGACACACACGAAGACACATACAGTAAATGCAGCTCACAAAGTGTGTGTTGGTTTTTTTTTGATTTATCAAGAAAAACATTCAGTATCGAGTTACCTGGCTGTCTCTGTAAACATCAAACACAACTGTAAAGCAGAAAAAAACATCTGAATGAGTAATCATTTAACATTCACACTACTGTCTCGCACAACTTCAAAAAGCAAACTTTTATTACCACCTCACATTAAACATTAAAATCACAATTAAGTGAAATGTCATCAGTCTTCGCTTTCATTTCCGTCCTGCCTAAATGACCCCATTTTTAACAGTACATATTTAATGACTTTCATTACTCCACAAAAAGTCTGTTTCTGTCTGATTTACAAAATTTACATGTACAGGGAAAAATAAAAGCAGGCTGATGCTCACAGTCTTCATCCAGGAAGTTGTACTGGATGTGCTGGCTGAAGAAGTCCTGAATGGCCTGGCTTATCTGCTCCTCCTGCTTCAGGATGTGCTGGTAATACTGCGTGTAGTCTCTCGGGGAGATAGCTGGGAGATCGCACAGACACATCGTCAGCACACTTTAGATTACATTTTATAATTGGTTCTAAATTAGCCTCCTGAATAACTGTACAGAGAATTTTTAAAAATAATTCCCGTCTCACGCATGAAGCGTACTCTCTTTATGTCCATTTGTAGCCACTCGGTGGCTAACGTGATCAAACGCAGTGCAGATATTTATGGACAACACTCGTGTAAAAGAAGAGGAGGGACAGTTTTTACCGATCAGTTTGTTTTCTTTGACAAAGCAGCGAAACTCTCCGCCAGGAATCAGCTCACTCCACTTCCTCAGTACCAGCTGAAGAAAGAAGACAAGTGTTAGAGTGTGAGACAACCATTAAAGAGGAGACACTGGCGCTAGTAAGCCAATAGAAATACTTAAATACGGCAGCAGATTTGTTGATAATACAAGGAAAGCCAAAGAATGTGTTAGTGCTCTGCATGCAAATTACTCCCAACTGAATCAATATGTAATGAAGTTTTCAGATGACACCATTATGCTTAGCTTACTCACATGCAAGTCTGACATTTTAAACCAGGACTGGACAGGCTTGTGAAAAAACTGAAGAAACGATGGTAGGTGCAGGATCCTTTGCAGATCAAACCTCTCTGTTTTATTTGATCTTATTTAGTTGCACTACAGTATTTTTTACCCAGTCCTGTTATGTTCATGCAATTCCACTGAGCAATGCATATAAACAACAAAGGGATGTGAATATTACTGTACACAGCAATGACATTACACAGGTTACTTTGTACAAACACACTGAAAGTGCGTTTACTTGGCTCATAAATGTGGCTGTGATTGTAAACCAATCAGTCAGCATCTCCGTTTCCTTGGAGACTCCAGGATTTCGGTTCTGCTGCAATGTCTTTTTTTTTCTTTTTCCCCAGCGTGCTTCTATAGAGTCCACCTCTAACACCTGTAGTAGTCAAGTTTTTAAGTTTTAGTTGAATGGCAGGAAAAATCATGGGATCGACTTCCCCGACATTTTTGTATTTTCGCTGGCTGGCAGGATTTTAACCAATCCTTCACATGACTGAACTCCAAGTTTGTGCTAATAAATGCTGGTAGGAAGTACAGGCTCCCTTTGTGTAAGCACACCAGCTATAAACACTCATTTTTCTCCTCTGTCAGTTAAACTGATAAATAAAACAGCTCATGCAGAACAGAAAGGATTTAAGGCAATTCTTTTTTCTTTTTTTTCTTAAATTGACTCTTTATCTGTTGTTTACTTCAACTCTTTCCCTCCTTAGTCACGTATTAAGGATAAACCTTGTTTCTCTCTTTTGAACTGACATGTTTCTGTTGTATTTCAGGTCTCCTTCCAGAACTAAATGACTGGATGTGACTGGTGATCTTTGCCTGTATAGCTTATCTGGACTACCCTCGGGAAAAACCTAATACCCAATCTAATAGTTGACAAACTCCATCTTTATTGATATAAACTGAGGTGTCAAAACTTATTAGGGGAAGTCAGAAAAGGTCGCCACTTGTTGCTCTCATGTTTGTGGGTGTCTGTTTTTTGAGGTAGCGGTTGGCTGACAATTATTAACTAATCTTATTTCATATGCAAACAGCCTAATGGCCAACACAGGATGACTCACCAGGTCATGAAAAACAAGCCTGTAAGAAAATGACCTCTCTTGACTTATGACCCAGTCATCGCTTTTCTGGTGAGTTTTCAGTCTCAGCTAGTTACTGAATACAATGTTTGTTTTTAAGAAATTACTGTTGTATTTGGAGTCAAACAGATCATAGAGATCAGGGTATGTTTTAGAAGTGGCTGCTGTATGAGTCTGGAAAGTCCTCAGGCTTTTTAGTCAGAGCCAGCGCTCCCTCATAATCTGCAAAACCAAAATAAGCTCGGGGTTATAATAACAGGTGCTGTCACAATGCAAAGAGACTAATCAAACATGATTTCTTTTTCTGAAAATGTTGAGGAGTGTAAATGGTGAAGTTTTTTGTGAAACCGTTTGTCTCCAGTTTTTTGAATAAGTCTTCAATTTTAATCTTTGCATTTTTCTGTTGGGTTCTGAAAATGCCAACTTTGGGAGCCAGCGAGTGACTAAAAAGACACATTTGTAGTTTGTGTTCATAAAGTGACAGCTCAGAAAAGGGTTTTACTTTTAGTTTTTTCTAGGTTTTATTCTTCTTAATCATAAAGAGAGGTGGCATTTCTTGACTCCAGCTATATTTGTTATTGTCAGAGGGATTTATTCTGCTGTGACGGCTCAAATAGAAGAGCTACAACTGAACAGAAACGCTCTCTTGGTCTTGCTCTGAGCTCTGTATTACAGTGGGACAGCAGTATTACACTGTTTCACCCATCATCCTCACCATATGCTACTAACAGCTGCCACTGGCCCTCGGGCCATACTTTGGCAATCTTTTAACAGCGATGAGAGCCACTGTGAGCTGATTTAAGTGCTCGAGTAATTTCAGTTATTTCCATAACGACGCGGGGTTGGCAACCAGCAGAAGCCAGAGGGGTTTTTTGTTCTATCAGTCCTTTTAAACAAGAAGCTAAACACTCAACAGCACCTTCAATATTTGCATCTGTTCAGCTGCTCATTAAAAGAATGATCTAATCAGCCAATCACATGACAGAAATACATTTAGGCATGTAGACATAGACAAGGTGGCCTGTTGATATTCAAACTAAGTAAGGTGATTAAAAAGACTTTGAATGGTTGTTGCTGCCAGAGAGTCTGACCTGATCTACTTTTTTGTTGTTCCAGATTTATGTTGTATTATATTTTGTGAACATGTGTAAAGCAAGAGTAAATTAAGCCTCAGGGTAATGACACAAAAACACATTTGGAGACTATTCTTCTTTATGGTGGGAAAAAGAAAGTATATAACCTCATAGTTGATGACTGGGTCTGGGGAGTCCTGGTCGCTGCATTGAAGGAATCTGAACATGGAAATGACAAAAAAGTAAAAATAAAAAGCTTAAAAATTTACTTTTCACTTTCCCCGCACTGAATGTTTGTCATGGAGTGTGAAGCAGCGAGAGGTAAATCTACAGCCCAGCAAACACTGCCAGTTCAAATGGGCCTGCGCACACCACACCAGGTGTTTTTCCTTTTTCTTTCTTTAAACGAGCCCAGTTGTTTACGATTGTGATGTTGTTGTTAGGCAACGGGACTTACGGCTGCGTGAGGTCATGCAACGGGACTTACGGCTGCGTGAGGTCATGCGTGATGAAGTCGGAACTTTTGAAGAGCAGAAATATATCACTGAGGCTGCGACACTGCAGGGAGCTGTTCAGAGCAATCCAGTTCGCATCCTGTAGGGAGGGGAAACAAACACACACGTTAAGTTACACTGGATATAAAACGTATGCATTCAGCTGTTAAAATGACAACATGCTGTGCTGTTAAAAAATGAGACCACAATAAATCATTTGAAAATGAGGCTGCCAAGAGTCCGACATGTTACAATCTCCCAGATTCTCCATGTGTCTCGACTATGAGGTAGGATGGCAATAAAAAAGCCTTTTCTTAGAAAGAAAAACATCCAAGCCAGGTTACAGTTTGCAAAAAATACATTATGTCTCCCAAAAGCATGTGGGAAAATGTGTTACAGTATGATAAGACTACACACACAATTCCAAAGGCATGTTTGGTGCAAAAACCAAGGTAAAGCATGGTGGTGGCATAATCATGATTTGAGGTTGCTTTGCATTAGTCAAGGTGAAGAGAATTGTGAACACTCCCAAATACCAGTCACTTTTAGCCTAAAACCTTCAGTATGACATGACAGAGAGCCTAAACGTAAATTCAAATAAAATGTAAATTCGAAAGCTGGATTTCAGATCAAACAGAAAAATCTAATCAAAACAGAAAACCTGAGGGGAGATGTTAAGAGGATTGTGCAAAGGAGACGGCCTTACAATCTGACAGATCTGGAGAGGTTTTGCAAGGACTGGTGGAAAAATGTTGCAAAGTCAAGTTTTGCCATGCTGATAGACTGAATGTTTTGATTATATCAAAAAGTGCTTCACTAGTATTAGCTTAAGGGTGTGCCCACTTATGCAACTAGCTTGTTGCACTTGGATTTATTTGGTTTGCACTTGAACTGTAAAGGTTATAGGTCACATCAAAGGTGGGAAACATGACTTATTATGGTTTCGTCACACTAACATCAGAAAAACCTGGCAGGACTATATGCCCTCATCCTTAATGAATAATTCATGAGGCATTTAGTGACAAACAGATGTTGGTCATGCTAACACTCTTCAATCTGAAGCAGAGGAAAGCAGTGTTTTTACCCGTGGTGCGCTCCAATTGAGTTTAGGGAATACACGCCCACCCAGGCTGTTTATGGCCTCCAGCACTTTAGAGGTGAACTCTGGAAACTCAGGAGCCTGGCAGAAACATGACATTTCAGGCTGTTATTCCCACCAAGCAAAATGATAGTACAAGCTTAAAGGTGAGGTCATGCACATTTATTACATAGATGCAACCTGATTTAAAGAAGAATGAGTTCACCTCTTTAGCTTAAATGCTTATATCTACATTAACATAACAGCACACATATGAAGAAACATATACATGGAAGTAATGTAAACTACAAACTGATACTCGGCTATTTTTTAGCAAAATGGTTTTACGTAATCATCCGAATTGACTGTCTTTGGTTTAACTGTAAATATATAATAACAAATAAATGAGGCGCACTTGGACCCATTAAGGACACTTACAGTGACTGTTGTAGTTGTTTCATCGTCTGACCACTAGAAGGGAGGAGAGAGTTAGAAACATGATCGGCCATGCTTCACATGAGCATCCACCACTGTAACAGCACATATGTGACACCAAAGACGTAAAAGCTTAATATGTCCCATTTAAGGTTTTAAATTTGTTTCACACTTATTTAGGTCATATTCAGTGCGATAGTGACCGTGCGATCCATTTATGATCTCTGTGACGTTCTTCCAATCTTGAAAAAAAAGGCTCCAGCTTACCTGAATGTCTTCCTCTGCATCTGAGTCGCTGTTGTTAGTTTGTGTCTGCTGTGTGTTGTGATCACTTGAGGGAAGAGAGAATGAGGAAAAGTGTAAAATCAGAAGAGACAGCATGTAATCTGTGAGCAACTGTCAGAACGCCCAATTACGTTTAAATCATGATTTCCACGACAGAACACGTTTGTGAAATTTCACATAGGAAACATAACCGTGTGTGTGTGTGTGTGTGTGTGTGTGTGTAGTCTGATACCTTCCAGAGACTACCAGTGTCCCATCGTCCAGTAAATAGTCTATTACATTCTGAGGCAGTGGAAGAATCAGACTGGAAAACAAGACGAACCACATCACGTATATAATACACAGAAAACAACAAACTATATGAAATAAAAGCACAGAAGTAGAAGAAGGGTGCACTGTTTACTATTTACACTCACGAAGACAGAAAGGGCAGCTGTCTGCTTTTTGTCTGTCGGCTAACGTTAGCAGCCGGCTAGCTGCCCTTTATTTTACAGCAACAATTATAAAAACGTTCAGTGGACTTGCTCTACAAACGTTAGCAGTTTACCTTTTAATCGTATGTTTCTTAAATATCGGATACCAAACCGAAAACTGACAGTTGACAACTTGCTCCTTCTTCATGCTGCAATATCCTGTAAAGGAAACGAGTCCATCAGTAAATAACTTCCGAATCTCTTTTAGAAACACATTAAAATTCTGGCTTGAAATTACACAAAATCTTCACAGTTATGAATCGATTTTAATGATTTTAATTTTACCCAGAAAACGGTGAAAATAAATACATTAGTTAGCTGTTGGTACAATTAAAAATCGTGCCATAAGTTTTCGCTCAGGGAATCATTTTCATGGTGCACATGTAGGCGTGCAGTGAGCTGACGGAGATCGTTTATTAAAAAGAAGACCTCACTGTGGATGCCTTAAACTACAATTGTAAACGTAAAAAAATAAAAAATGTTATTTATTTTAAAGAATTAACCGGATTCATATATAGGTGTATTTTCCGTGAAATGTCTTTTTTTTTTTACTGCAAACAAAGCCGATAATTAAAACTAGAATGAAGTAATTGCTGGATTTGTATTGTAAATATTTCATTAAAAATGTTAACATTGAAACTGTTTATTGAAATAGATTTAAGTTTCTCGGTTCTTCCCATTATTGTGACGTTTGTTGTATCAGGAAGTGGCAGCAGAGTGACTCATCATCGTTTCTCTACTCTCTACAACTAGTCACACACGAAAGGGAGTTCACGTGAGTTAATTTGAGTGTTTTTTACAAATTTACCGGATTGTTAAAAGTTTGAAATACTCGAGCTCTGGCAGTTTGTAGCACTGTGAAGGGTAAAGCAGATACCCGCCGTTAAATAAACAAAGACACACAGGGAAGGAAAGCTAAATGCGGAAAGGTAGGGGGAAATTGAACGGTCTTGCAGTTGCCTGGCTCTGGCAGCTAATTGAGTAGCTCATGATCTGAAACGTCTCTTCAGCGTTTAAGCACGGGTCGATACAACTTCTATATTTTCCTGCCCAGGTCAGGCTTTCTGACTCGTCTTTCTTTCATTTTCAGTCGGACAGTAACAATGAGCAACCATGAAGAACCCAAAGACACTGCAGCTCCTCACATTGTGAAAGAAGAGGTGTGTGTGTTTAAATGTTTGTGAATGAGGGCGTTCAGAAAAAAAAAATGTCGACGCTAGCAGTATAAAATTGCTATAATAGTGCATTGGCTATAAATTGGCTTCACTTGTGTAATATAAAAATTGTGTTATACAGTTTAAAGTAATAAAGTTTCAATGTGGAGCTTCCATGTTAGTTTACTGAACAGTAGGCATGTGATGAGCTGTGTGTATGTGTTTGTTTTCTAGCTTATTGCGGCAGGGAAATGGGTGAAGCTGGAAAAGACTACATATGTGGACCCCGCTGGAAACACCAGGTATTGTTCTGTCTGTGGGTTTCCATATTCTCAGTGAGATTAATTAACACTGATAAATAGTGGATAATAATATAAAACATAGCCTGAGTTTAAAGTGTATGTGCAGTGGCAAAAAGATCCTTATTTAATTTAGAAATTTGGGAAATTTTGGTGTTTATCCAGACAAAACAATAGATTTAATGTGTAATATAATAGCTTAACTAAAATGGAGTAGCTTGAAAGAATAACACAGAACACATTGCTGGTCTGTTGAGGTGAAGAGAGAGCCAAATGTGAAAGCAACGGTACTGTTTTACTGTTAGTGCTACATCCCTACCCCCACCAATGGTCATGATCTATGGGTAGCAATGGAAAGAATGAGATCGCGAATCCACACTCTGGAAATAAGCATCCTCCGAGTGGTGGCTGAGCTGAGGGCGAGAAGGGGCTCGGGGTAGAACCGCTGCCTCTCCACAAAGGAGTCGTCTGAAGTGGTTTGAGCATCTAAGATGGTGCCTGGGTCCCTTCTAGGCAAGGTATGTCTTACTTGGAGGAGACCCCAGGGTAGACCTAGGATTTGCTGCGGAGGTTATGTCTCTCAGATGGATTGGGGAAAAACTCTTTCCAATGGAAGACTTGGAAGAGGTGGCTAGGAAGAAGGAAGTCTGAGCATCTCTGCTTAGACTGCTACCCAGCGACGTAGACACATAATTCAGTTTTTTTTCACCATCATCATTCATTTTTACTCTTAGCGAAGTACAAACCTGTCTGAAACACTCAGTTTCAGACAGGTTTTTTTTCTGCTCTTGTCTCTATACAATGTCAGTAGTAGATGGTTATGTGGATGTTTCCTCTCAGGAGCCCCACCCACCAACTGTTCAAAAATGTTGATTTTGATGGGCAGAAGAAAGTTAGCTTAACTGGAAGAGGAAGGAAGGATGGTAGAACAGCACAACAGGTCCACCCTTAAACTACTTTGATTACCTGTTTTAAACCTCCAGAACCTGGGAGACTGTGAAACGGACAACGAGGCGAGCCAACACTGAAGCAGATGGTGAGCGTATCTTCTTTCATTTTCTGGTTGTTCAGCTTTTGCCAGAGTTATTGAAGGCTAACACATATTTCCTCCAGGTGTGGGAATAATCGCTCTGCTGAAACGGACGCTGCATAAGGACTGCGTAGTGATGGTGAAGCAGTTCCGCCCTCCTCTGGGATGCTGCACTCTGGAGTTTCCTGCAGGTCAGTTTTTTCACTCATGATGTGCTCGATGATGGAGTATGTTCCAGGGTAATGAAAAGTGCTTAATCATCTCCAAGTTGGCACTTTGTTATTTTTCTGTTGTTTAGGATTGATCGATGAGGGGGAAACTGCCGAGGCGGCTGCACTGAGGGAACTGAAGGAGGAAACTGGTTACACAGGAGAAGTAGTAGGAGTCACTCCAGGTACTATTACACACCATACTGCAGAAATTCAGGGATCGGCAGGATGAAGTGTCCATACACATTTTATCTTTGAAAATTCCAATAAGAGCGATAAGGTTAAGTAGACTGATAAGTTTGTTTTGGCTAACATTATTGCTGTGCTTGCAGCAACCTGTCTGGACCCTGGTCTGTCTAACTGCACCATTCAGACTATCCTGGTCAACATCAATGGTGACGATGTGGAGAATATCAACCCAACACAGAAGCTGGGTGAGAAAACATTTCACAACTCAGTTTTTTCACCATCATCATTCATTTTTACTCTAACTTGTTTAGGACATAATTCAGTTGGCCATGTTGCCTTCATCACTTTTCTTAGATTCACTTACAAGCAGAATTCCTGTGCAGTAATCTGAAGCCGGTGCTAAAATAATTAAACTCTATTCTAGAGGGAAAACTTGATGACTTTCAAATATATATTTTTTACCCTGAGCTATGCTTGATGGGTCACTGTTTCATCTGACATGATCACGGACAGAAATGACTCCCCACAGATAGCAAAGTGACCCCTGACTGGATCGACCCTGGTGTCTATTGCTGTCTGTATAGGCCAGCAGTCCACTGTTCACCTTAGCTGTTTATATGCTGTGTGAAGAGCTTCCACATCTATTTACTCTGGAGGAGGATGTAAAACTTTGTGAAAGGAGTCTGATACAGGTCATGAGTCGGTGAAGCTCACTTCTGTCAGGCAGCTGTAGTGAGGTGAAAATTTGAGGATATGTTGAAGTTTTCTGTCAGTAAGCGCTGCTGTTTTTGAAGCTGTTAGCCAGCGTTTCTGAAACTGTCTTGAAGAGGATGTAACGTTGCTGAACTCCGAACTACAAGACTGTCAGGAATTAATAAGTATGTTTGCTCGTTTTTCTTGTGTTAGTCACATTGTTTCTTTCCTCAGATGATAAAACATAGATGTCATGAGACTTCAAGTTGTTGTAGATGAAACTACACAGTACTGTGTAGTGCTGTTAACAAAAAAAGAAATAGGCCTTCTAATCTGTACCAAAATGTTATGATTTACCTGGATAGAACTTTATTAATCCCTTGGGTAGGTTCCTCCAGGAAATTCAGTTTCCAGTAGCAGAACGGCAACAGAAATTTGCATAGTAAAGAAATAGAATGTAATATAAAGTAAAGGTGAATGAGAGAATATAATATTAGCATATATACAAATATAAATACAAAATATATAAATAGGCAATGAAATATACTCATTTATGAGATGTAGCAGCCAAATGTCTATTGCACATTTCAACTATTGTCAGTCTATTGCACAGTGATTAGTTCTTCTTCAGTGATTGTTTGCAAACACTAGTTTGGTTTTCCCCACCCTCCTTTGTCCTTCCCTTTCCCCTCCCCTCCAGAGAGGAGTTAACCAGTTTGACGGTGTGTGGGACAAATGAGTTTTTATTTGTACTATTGCTCCTGTAACATGATTTCTGTCAGAGTAGGAGAATATTAGCTTACTCTTAATTAGTTTTGGTGCTTAAATGCGTTACTGTAATGAGCTCCTTGGACAGCTTCTAGAATTCATTTGGTAGTTGGATCTTCACTTTTCTCATGCAGGCTTTTACATTGCTGGGAGTAACAAGAGGTTATGGTAGTGTCGTTTATTGAAGCACACACAAAGTATCTGCCTTAACAGATTTTCTTAACAATTCATTCACAAATGGATGAAATGGTCATTTAGAGGTTTTGGTTGTGTTAATTAAAGTTAGGCCAAAATGAGTAGTTGGTTCATCATTTTTCCAATCTGTAAATTGAAGTTTTTGTGATCTTTCTGTTAAAAATTAACAATACCTTCGTGACTTCATGTCACTGTAGCTCACCTGCTTGAGCAGCTGATCTAATGCTGAAGCCTACTGCAGCAGTCTGGGTTAGTGTAATGGCTCGAAAGTCTCAGTTGGTTTTGACATTCAAACCTTCCAGCCTCTGCAGTTCAATTGGCAATTTAGAAACAAAGTATCAATCCTGTCGTGCTATTGATACAATACCAAGACTAATTGCATCTGTCTCCTGTGAGTTTTACCTTTGTCATAAGCATCTGTACTCAAACATGAACTGTCCCTATCAGATTGTCCCACTGTTATGCAGCGTTCACGTGTTAAACCTCCTAAAACATGAAGAGAAACTCAGTCTTCCCTTTTTTTTATGCTTCTTAAAAAACCAATATCATTATGTTAATCTTGTTCTCTTGTGTTGTTTTTTTTTTTTTTCCCCCCACAGATGATGGAGGTGAGTCATGTTTCAGTTCCCTTTTTAAGTAGCCCTTAGACATAAAGGCCCATGTGACCATTTCATTGATCTTCTCCTTCCAGAATTTGTCGAAGTTATTCTTTTACCGCTTGACGAGTTCCAGACCAAAATAGACGGTGCGACTTTTCACACACTAAAGTTTGTGCAAGCATTCAGACTGTAAGAATTAAAGCCTAACATGAGCTTCCCTCATTTTACCCCACAGATTTGTTGCAGAAGGAAAAAATAATGGTGGATGCTAGGGTGTACATCTTCGCCATGGGGATGGCTCAGGCCTTCTTTAAGCCAAGAGAGCTGCCTGTGCTGAAGCAGTGAAGGCAGCCCGCTGAAGATGAGGATTGACAGGAAGAAATAGTCCCTTTTTTGTTACACGGGGCTTCTGCATAGGAGCGCAAAATTTGGACGTGTGTTTTTAAAAATTAGGATTTTTTTTATTTTATTTCAAATTGTGAAATCAAAATATTTGTGCTTTTGGGACTAATAGAGCTATGTGTTTAAAATCATACTCAAAACTGAAAACTTGAAGTCAGAGGAGGAATTCAAAGCTGTGAGAAAGCAAACCTATGAAGAAGCCCTGTTTACACTACATGTGCTGGACCAGTTTTTGCTCTTGGTGTGAAGATTCCACCATAAATCATGGTTGGGCTTTAAGCCTGACAAATAGTAGTTTCCAAGTTTTTATAAGATAGCTTGACTTAACACAGGTTCTTGTAGGTTGTATTTACTGATTTGAAAACATTCCTTTACATGTGCTTACATACTGTTTGACTTAATGAGAGAAAAATCCACCTCAAACTAATTACCCGTTTAAAAGCTGGCTGTTTGGGCTTTGTGGGGAAAAAACAGACTTCACTAAGTTGAATAATTCCAGCTCATGTCTCCTTTGGTCATTTCAGAATGGAAAGGAGCCAATGGTCACAAAAACTGTCACAAAGTGATAACGGTAACATAATTGGCAGATATATTAACATTTTAAGAGCGTAACTTCTCTGTAATGTACAGCAAATGAACTCTATTGATTTCAGTGACTGCTGTGCCTCAACCATTGATGCGGTGCAATTACCTGGAGATTGGTACTGTATTTACCCTAGCACTTAGAAATTACTGACCCATGAATAAACATATTCCCCCTACTTGTTCTGGAATATGTGCTTCTGTTTTAAAATTTACACTTTAACAAACAAAGATATGGAAACTACACGGTTGTTTGTTTGGTTTTTTTAAATTTACTTTTTACTGCTTTGGTGAAGAAATTTGTGGAACAAAAAATGATTTGAAGGCAAATGCTTAGAGTGCTCACTTTAATCAACATCGAACTATTATGATGCATTTTTTTTAAATTATTATTATTATTATTATTATTTTTTGCTGTTACAGTTGTAAATGCTCATAAGAAACATGGCTGCCATTTCCAATAAGATCAGGGAATGTGTAAATGAGCCCTGTAAGCCAAACAGTTCTGTCTGTTATGTTAAGGGTCTACTAATCAAATCAGTTTGTCATTTAAATAAGAGGATAATCTTTTATATTTTATTTAATCAGTTTTTAAATTGATTACATTAATCGTTCTTGCTCACTTTTGCAAAAACTTTGTGGCATCTGGATCAAGCCATTGAAAAACTGGAACTTCGCTCGATGTTGCAAAATGCGAATTTCAGCTTTCCAGTAGGTGGCGATGATGCGCCTTTCAAGTTGGTTTGAGATTCAAAGAAGAACAAACCGACCAATTACACCAGACCTGCAACTTCAGAAGCTTTCCTCGAAAACAAAAACATACATGAACGTTTTCTCCAATGAATCCCTGTTAACGTTAAATTAGTCCGCTTACATTTAGGAGCAGTCGCGTTTTTAAAGTAGTTTTTGCATTAGCAGTACTTCTGGGAGAAGTACCGCTAATGTTAGCAGGCACACACGGGCTAGCAGTGATCGTTTGTAGACGTTAGCTTGGACGGTTCGGGTGTATTTTCTGAGGCTGTTCGTGTGTAAAGACTTCTTTACGTGAAATTATGGGGCTTTGTTACTGAAAGATTGTAGGTGTAGCAGCAGAAAATGGAGGTGTCTGTTAAAGGTAAGTTCAGGATTTAAAGCTAAGTACACTGTATGTACTCATGTACTACTTTTGAAATGCACGTATACGAAAAATAAAGTTTTAACGAGATTTTTTTAGACTTGTTGCCTTGTTTTATCCCACAAAACTGAATATAATCTTTAATGGTAAACTAGTTAGCAAACAATTGTAGGCTGAAATCTAAGGAAAGGCTTACCCTGCATGCAGGATAATCCCAGTACTGTGATTTGAATTGTTCTGCCACGGCTGGATGTTGTGTGGTTTCCTAGGAAAGGCCAAGAGGAGGCACCTGAATGCAGAAGACTGTGATGGACTGGGACAAAGAGCAGTCCTCACCCGGCCTCACACCTTTAACCAGAGGATGGGCAACCGTGATCCGAACCGGGGGCTTTACCCCAGGACACCCACTAAGCGGCCAAAGTTTGGTAATGTGGTGTAAAGCTTTTATTACAGTGTGGCGTGAGAAAAGGAACACTGAGCATGTGACTTGGTAAATGTTAAATGGACTGGTTCTTATATAGCACTTTTCAACTCTATATGAGCACTCAAAGTGCTTTATACAACTAATTAATTCACCCAATCAATAACTGTTAAGTGCTGACTGCTTAACAGATGACCTGCTCTACCACGTGAGCTACAGCCACCCCAGCTTCTTTGTGTCATGTCTTTAGGAGGAAGACACAGTTTTTGTAGTGGACTGTAAACCAAGCAGTCAAGCTGTGATTGAAGTGCACTGCATTTAACTGTAAATTTAATGCAATTTTAAATATGAGACCCAAAGATATGTTGGAGCAAATAAGACTGAAAACCACCAATAAAACTATCAGAGATCGGCAAAGACCTTAGAATTTGATAAATCAACACTTAGCAGCTCAGTGACACCAAAAGAAATGAAAGAACACAACAGACAACCTTACTAAACTAAACCAATGATTTATGGATGTATTTTTTGCCTTTTGACAAAAAGTCTAAAGAATCAGATTATAAATCTGTGTCCTTTTTCTCTTAGCACCTGCCACAGGAAGTCCTTCTGGGAGACAGAAGGGTATCAATGAATTTTTTTCTGTGGCGAGAGTCCTCAGCTCCAGTCCGCACAAATCCTCCCTGCCTTCCACCTCCAAGGAAGAGCCAAGAGCTGCAGAAGAAGAGGAGGATGAGGATGACGATATCAGCCTGTTGGCTGTACCTTTGGCACCACAGCTCAGGATAACAGAGGAGGAGGATATCGATGACAGTCTTTTAGCTGCTGTGATGATGCCAGAGCCTGAGGCAGGCGAGGAGGAGGAGATTGACGATGCCAGCCTGTTGGCTGTTGAGATGATGCCGCAGTCTAAGGTGAAGGAAGAGCAGCAGGTGGATTATCTGGAGGGAATGACGGCTGAGATGTTTGGGAATGATGATGAATTTGACCAGTGTGACATTGATAATGAAGAAGAGGAGGTGGAGGCCCTTCCCGATGCCCACTTTGGGCTCCTGGGCAGCAGAAGCGGCTTGCTGAAACCCCAGGGCTGCATGGACGACCTTCCAGAGGAGGTGCTGAGAGAGGTGCTGTGCCTCCTACCTGCCCAGGACCTGTACCTCAATGTCAGGCTCGTTTGCCATCGCTGGAGGAACATCGTCCAGGACAGCACGGTAAGATGACACCAAACAACAATCGCAAAATGAAAATGAGCACGTGGAGCGAAATGTCAAAGTCATGTTGGATGTGCTTCTCTTCACAGTTTGTGCCTTTCAAGAAACAATACTATCGCTACATGATGAGAGAGAGGCATACAGAGATGGAGATCTGCTCCATCCTGAGGAACAGCGGTATAACAGGGCCAGCATCTTCAGAGCACAGCATACGAAAGCTAGTTGTGTAAGTTACTCTTTCTTTAATAAGAAAAATTACAAAACAGTTGAAGTTCTTGTAAAATGTCCACCACATGAAGTCTCGCCTTGAACTGCAGAAAATTATTCATGTATTTCTGGTTAATATGATTCCAATATGACTGTTTCTGATCTGACTGGGAAGGTTGGTTTGGGAAGTGATGCAAGTCTCTCCTGTATACGAGTTGCTGTGGCCACCCTCGCTGTAAAAAAAAAAAAAAAGTGTAAATAAGCTGATCTCACATTGTGTGTGTGTGTGTGTGTGTGTGTGTGTGACTGGAATTTGATATCAATTTCTCATTTTTAAAATGTCACTCTGTGTGTTTGTGTGTGTTGTCTTTATTATCAGTTTAATGGCTCAGCATAAGGTTGGAGAGCGCTTGAGGCCAGATGACGTTCTGGAGCGTGTAAAGAAACATCGCCTTTTCCCTCAAGCTGAGGCCTCCATCAGACTGCGTATTTCTGATGTTCAGAAGCACTTTAACCTTGGAATTACTGTATGACTCACTCATTAATACATAAAAAATGCCATGTGATCATATAGAGACAATCTGAGTTTTAAAGTGTGTCCACAATGGATCTGATTTCCAGGGTCCTAACCCGTATGCAGCCATGGCTGTCATACTGATCCTGAGTGAGGGTGTTGGTGATGTGCAGGCCTTAGTGTCTCTGCTCACGGGCTGCATGTCACACTCGGCCATCACAGAGTACCTCTGCCACATGGCCATGATGCTGCTCGCTTTAGAAAGGAACAAAGTCACTGTCAGTAACAGGTAAGATGAATAACGAGTAGCAATCCGGATTTCTGTTCTCATCATTCGTCACACTGTTTGTTTTTCTTTTTTCTGCCTGCTCAGGTTGCATTACAACATTTACTATGTCCTCCACCTGATGGAGAATGGCCCGTTCCCTGTCAGCTCTCCACAGAGCAGGTGAGGTCAAAATATGTTAGTTCTGTAATACCGATACAGGGACGCTAAATATCGATATTTTATTCAATACTTTGAGAAGACTGAATAAGAGCGGCTCAGCAAGATTTCTTTCTGTATGTGATTTGAAGCGTTTCTCTTGTTGTTGCAAGAATTTATTCCAACTGATCCTATAATTCTCAGCAGTTTCAGTCAGCTCTGGTAAACTCTCATTAGGTGAAGCCCATTAACCGATTAAGATAAGAAGAACTTTGTTTATCCCGAGGGAAATTCTTTTGTCGCAAACATGCTCAATGCAACAAGAGAAAAAATGAGCGCAGATAAAATAACATAACTATTACTACAAGTAATTATGACAAGTGACATAATGTTAGTGCAATGAATAAAGAGAGTAGCAGCATATGATGGGGGGATGAAACAAACATTCAGTAACATACAGGTGAATAATATTGCACAATCTGAGTGAGAACAAAATACAATCATATTAATCCTAGAAAATCATCTACCGATGAAAGAAGAGTTGTACAGTCTTATTGCCACCGGCAGGAAGGATTTCCTGTGCTGGTCAGTTCTGCATTCAGAGGCGATGAGGTTTTTTTCCTACGTGTGCTCCGATGGCCCATCATGGAGGCGTAGAAGGGTTGTCCATGATACTGAGACACTTTTCTAGCATTCTCCTCTCAGACACCTCCACCGGGTTCTCCAGGACAGAACCAGCCTTTTTAACCAGGTTGTTCAGCCTGTTGCCATCAGCTGTCTTCACCCCACTGCCGCAGCACAAAGCTGCAAAGAACACAACATTCTCTACCACAGAGTGATAGAACTTGGTAAATATTTTCCTACAAACATTAAAGGACCTAAGCTGCATCAGTAGGAAAAGCCAGCTCTGGCCTTTCTTGAAGACAGCTTCTGTGTTCTTGGACCGTCCAGTTTACAGTCAGTGTGTACCCCCAGGTACCGGTAGTCCTCAACTACCTCCACAACAACCCCTCTGATGGTTACAGGGGTAGGAGGAGGAGCATGCTTCGTAAAGTCGACAATCAGTTCCTTTGTCTTTGCGATGTTAAGTTGGAAATGATTTAGCTCACACCACACAACAAAGCTGTCCACCACACTGTTGTATTCCTCCTCCTTTCTGCACATGACATGACTGAGACTTGTACCTGAAGTCAGACATGTAGAGGGTAAAGAGGAATGGTGATAGGACAGTCCCTGTGGCACTGCCGTGCTGCTTAGGATGTTATTCGAGTGGCAGCTCTTCAGCCAGACATGCTGTGGTCAATTTGTTAAATAGTCCGTAATCCAAGCTACCGTTGATGCATCCACCTGCATTTTCTTGAGCTTATTGCCCAGCAGTGATGGACTGATCGTGTTAAAAGCATTCGAAGAACATGACCCTCACAATGCTCTCAACAATGTCCAGATGAGAATAAGCCTGGTCCATCAGGTAGGTGATGGCGTCCTCCACGGCGATACGGGGTTGATAAGCAAACTTTAAGGAGTTCAGCCAAGGCTCCACCAGCAGATGCAGGTGAGTCTCTCCAGCGTCTTCATGACGTGTGAGGTCAGAGCCACTGGCTTGTAGTCACTGGGGATCGACGGGTTGATCTTTTTGGGGACAGGAACCAGGCAGGATGTCTTCCAGAGTGATGGGACCCTCTGCAGTTTCAGACTCATGTTAAAGATCTGATATAGAGCTCTAGACAGCTGGGCAGCACAGCACCTGAGGGCCCTGGAACAGACACTATCAAGGCCAGCAGCTTTGCTGAAGTGGAGTATGCACAGTTCCCTTTTGATGTCATCTGCTGAGAGGGACAAAGAGAGACAGGCTGAGGGAGCAGGAGGGGGGGGGAGGAAAATGGAGAAGATGGGAAGAGCTGGGTGTGGGGACAGGAGATGCAGGGCAGTCAAACCTATTGAAGTGCAGATTTAGGTTGATTGCGCATTCAACATCCCCATCCATCCACACACCTCTTTTGTCTCAGGCCAGTAATGGCCCACATTCCCTTCCACACCTCCCTGGTATTGTTTTCTTGGAGTTTGCTTTCCAGCTTTCTTCTGAGGGACTTGTTTCCCTCAGCAGTCTTGGCTTTAAGCTCCTTCTGCACACATTTCAACTGTTCTTTGTCACAGTTTCTGAAAAATCTCTTTTTCTTGTTTAGCATAGCTTTGATGTTACCTTGGGTAACAAGGTTTATTGTTGGGGAAGCAATGAATGTTTTTTTTTTTTTTTGGGAACCGCATTTTCCGCACAGAAGTTGCTATAGTCTGTAACACAGCCAGTCAGATTGTCAAAATTGTCCCCATGAGCATTACAGACAACATCCCAGTCCGTTGCCTCAAAGCAGCCCTGCAGAGTCTCTTCTGTCTTCCTTGTCCATCTTATAACAATTTTTGTGACTGCAGGTTGCCTCGGGATGATAGGTTTGTAAAAGGGCTGGAGGTGGACAAGGTTGTGATCAGCCCTGCCCAGGGGAGTAAACAATGATAATTATGACGAGGGAAAACTCTCACGGTAGATAATATGGTCGAAGACCGATTGCTAACAGTTCAGTATGTTTATTACGCACAGCCGTCCTCACCTTAACGTGACTAGAGGAACACCAGCGGTTGTTTACATAAAGAGCGAGTCCTCCTCCCCTTATACCGTCATAATTACTTGCAAGTTGCTTAAACCTTCCTTGATGGAGGTTCAGTCCTTTTTTTTTTTTTTCTGGATCTAATCATGTTTCAGCTCATGATGTTTGTTTAACTGTCTTAAGAGGGATTCAAACTGCAGGCCAAACGAATTCACTGGAGACCATTTTTTCCTGATTGATTTTTGCTTATTCACATAATAAACTAACAGCCAGTGTGATTTTCTTTTTTCTGAACTTGTATATGTAATATTCAGCAGACATTTAAATAATTAGAGCTGGACTGATGCTTGAGGAGTTTTAGCACTTTTTTTGTTTGTTTCTGGTGTCTCTGCTAGGCGGCCCCAGATCCACCTCACGCAAGAACAGCAGCAGATCCTCAGCCACAATATCCAGGATGACCACGTGGTTAAGATAATAGCATTTGCAGGTACAGTAAGGAAGTGGAATTGGAGACAGTGCCCTTACATGAATCTTTTAGGCCAGCCAGAGTATGTGTCACTGGCCAGTGGATTGAATGTTTATAGAAGAACAACACTGCAATATCCATTTTTATTAACTTTTCCCATTCGTTCCCATTGCGTGTACTGTCTGCACTAAATACGTTTAATGCTATAGGATTTGAGACATCACCAGGGGGCGCTCTTTCTCCTTTATAACACCTTGGTAAAATGGGTCTGATATGCTCATTTTTATACGCTCATTTCTTTATGTTATAGCTGTGGGATTGCACTGGAGGAGCATTACATGATTACATGAAGCCTTTTAGCCTGAAATGAGCCCTTTTACCTCCGTTTTCTTTAAGGTTCTGCAGCAGACAGTGGTATAAAGATGCCGTCAGCCCGTAGGGAACATAGATGTAAAATATGAATCTTTTGTCATCAGTGCAGCTTGTGTGACGTAGGCTACATTTGCAGATGACGGGTCTTTGTGTCGTAGCTTCATTAAAGGTCAGTGCTGTGTGACACAGGTACTGGGAAGACTACCACACTAGTGAAGTACGCTGAGCAGCGGCCGGACCTTCGCTTCCTTTATGTGGCCTTCAACAATTCTGTGGCTTCGGAGGCACGCCGCCGCTTCCCCAGGAACGTGGACTGCAAGACCGTCCACTCGTTGGCCTATAATGACGTAGGGAAGAGGTGAGAATCAGAGTTCTCAGATGCTCGTGATGGCAGGCCTTCGTTTTAATACTATCGTGCTCTCTTCTCTCCCTTTCAGATACAAATTCCGTGACAAGCTGACCTTTAACATGAAGGCTTTCGCCATCAGTTCTGTTCTGCCCAAAGGCCGCGGTGGCTTCACCAAGGCCAAAGTGGTTATGACAACCCTCAATGCCTTTATGGCTTCTACAGATGAAACCATCACTATAAGACATGTTCCCAACTCTCGTGTGACTAAAAACAACTTCCGCAAGGATATAGATCATGATGAAAAACTGGTATAAACGTTTTAAAGTATATAAAAGATCGGCGCTGTACCTATGAAGTAATTTATTATGAAGCTACATCTAAAGTGTGTTTTGTGTTATCATGAAATCCTTGTTTCAGTTGGTCGTCCGTGATGCACAGAGAATCTGGAAAAAAATGAAGGATTTGAATGAGAAGTCAAAAGATGCCTATTACATGACCCACGATGGTACGCCAACTGTGAAATGAAGAAATATAATTATGTTTACTACGTTGTGTAAAGAAATGATGGAGGATCACTGGAACATTTCATTCCCAGGTTACCTAAAGTTATGGCAGCTCCAAGACCCAAAGCCTTGCTTGTCGGGTGCATACAATGCTCTTTTCATTGATGAAGCCCAGGACTGCACTCCCGGTACTGAAATACTCCCACAGGCTCACATGTTTGCAGAAAAGCAAATCCTTGATGATTTAGCTCAGCTTTTATGCTTTCATGTTGTCCACTGACTGTTGTTTGTTTTGTTTCAGCCATCATGGATGTGCTGCTGTCTCAGAGCTGTGGGAAAATCCTGGTTGGCGATCCTCATCAGCAGATCTACACCTTCAGAGGAGCTGTTAATGCCTTGAATGTTGTTGAACACACCCACATCTATTACCTCACCCAGGTACACACAACTACCCAAACACACCGTGGTAAACGTGGACAGAAAATGTTATTTAGCATCACATGTGTCAAAGTTGACAAATACAGCAAAAGAAGAAAGATGCACTATACTGCCAAAAGTATTCACTCACCCATCTACATCATTGAATTCAGGTGTTCCAGTCACTTCCATGACCACAGGTGGATAAAATCACCCAGGCATGCAGACTGCTTCTATAAACATTTGTGATAGAATCGCTCTCAAGAGCTCAGTGAATTCCAGTGTGGTACTGTGATAGATGCCACATGCTCCTCGCTACTAAATATTCCACAGTCAGATGTTAGTGATATTATAACAAAGGGGAAACGATTGAGAATGACAGCGACACAGCCATGAGATGGTAGTCCGCATAAAATCACAGAACGAGGTCAGCAGGTGCCAAGGCCCATAGTGTGCAGAGGCTTTCTGAAAAATCAATCGCCGCAGACCTCCAAAGTTCATGTAAGCTTCCGATTAGCTCAAGAGCGGTGGGTATAGAGCTTCATGCCTGAGCAGCTGCATTCAAGCCTTGCATCATCAAGCGGAATGCAAAGCGTTGGATTAGCCCGTTAGTTCCACTGAAAGGTACCCTTAACGCTTCAGCATACCAAAACATGTTGCACAACTTTGCAGGAACAGTCTGGACCTCAAATGTGCTTTTGGAATAATCATCAAAAAGAATGTTTTTGTTCCCATAAACACACTCCTACATCTTGTAGAAGGCTGTCCCAGAAGAGTTGAACTGTTGAATTTGGCATCTGTTTATATGAAAGAGGAGGCATCAGATACAGTCTGGTGACATGTAAACAAAGCTTAAACTCAGCTTTTTGGCCATC
>NW_005187531.1:1531638-1532942 GCF_000239375.1 Pundamilia nyererei | reverse complement strand
TTGGAATAATCATCAAAAAGAATGTTTTTGTTCCCATAAACACACTCCTACATCTTGTAGAAGGCTGTCCCAGAAGAGTTGAACTGTTGAATTTGGCATCTGTTTATATGAAAGAGGAGGCATCAGATACAGTCTGGTGACATGTAAACAAAGCTTAAACTCAGCTTTTTGGCCATCTGTTTTCCATTTTAGCACAGTGCGACCATACCGGCAGTTTCCTTCGGCATGTTGTCAGTCAGTTTGGATTTCCAAGGAAAAGTTAAAACTTTAAATCTAGTAGTAGCTAATATTAGCTAGTAGCTCATAGTCATGCACATCAGCAGTTACAATGCACATCAGGTTGCAGTTGAAGAAGATTAAAGGACATGTGACCATCTCACTCATTCAGCTTAAACGTGGGAGATTGCAGCTTCACTTGGGCTGATTCTTCCAAATATTCCAGCAGGAATTATGATGTCACTAGGAAAAACTGCTATCAGTTTCAAGTAGCATGTTATCTTCACTTAACCTGCTTATGTTGGCGTGTGTCAAGTAGCTGACTGACGCCTGCAAGCAGGAAGACGACTGCCTCGTGTGCATCTTTTCCTCCTCTCACCCTAAATAAATCGGTCACAGCAGATGCTAGAGGTTTTTTTTTGTTAAAAGGGAGTTTTTCCTTCCCACTGTCGCCAAGTACTTGCTCATGTCGTATGATTATTGGGGCTTTCTCTGTGTTATTGTAGGGTCTTTACCTTCAAATGGTGACTGCTGTTGTGATTTGGTGCTGTATAAATAAAATTGTATTGAAGCATGTTATAAAGTTTGCAGTTATACTTTCCCCTGCTATTCAACTGTAAATTCTAAATGTCTTTATTAAAAAAAAGGATCAAGCATGTATAATCTTTTTGCTCCTATTATTAAACCTTCATGCCATTTATGTTGTCCAGAGCTTTCGATTTGGTGCTGAGATCGCCTATGTGGGTGCCACCATCCTCAAAGTTTGCAAGGGAGTTAAGAAAATTCTTGTTGGAGGAAACCAGAAGGGTAAACTCTTCCTAAAAATGAAAAAATATGTGGTTTTTCAGAACCAGTTTCAGTTTTTTAAAGACTTGAGCATAATTGATTTTGACTGTTTTATTTATTCTGTAGGCGGGGTGTGTGACAATGCTGCAGACAGAGTCGTTGAGGCTGTGGGGGCAGGTGCATGCCAAAGCCGAGGGAAGACAGCCATCTTATCTAGGTGCAATTTCGGCGTGTTTAGTGAAGCCGTTCGACTTACAGATGCAAATCCCAGCTGCAGGCTCCACTTCATCGGCGTGAGTGTG
>NW_005187531.1:1530246-1531149 GCF_000239375.1 Pundamilia nyererei | reverse complement strand
TCTTATCTAGGTGCAATTTCGGCGTGTTTAGTGAAGCCGTTCGACTTACAGATGCAAATCCCAGCTGCAGGCTCCACTTCATCGGCGTGAGTGTGAATCCACATATAATTATATGAAGGGATGCGTTACGTTGCGGGTTAAATTTGATCAAAAATTAAGACTTTATTGTTTGTTATCAATGTATGTAACGTTTAGAAATCAGTATGTGATATTGATATTTTCCTTCAGGATATAAAGAACATCGGGCTAGACCGTATCATGGATGTATGGCACCTGCTGCAGCAAACAGGGCAGCAGCTCCAAGAAGGAGAACGAAGACGTCACTGTAAGAATAAAATGATACACAGCAATGGAATATAGCATTTCTCATAGCATGAGAATATTGTGACAGGAGTATATTTGTGGTATATTTGCTTTGCCAAATAAATAAATTGTATGCATGTTTTAATCCATCTGCTCTCTTTCAAACTGCATTGAGCACTTTTTACACCATCTGCTCCATCTTCTGATTGGAGTGGCTCTATAGCTTGCCATTGATACCAGAGCCGAACATATCTTACCAGCTACTGTTAGATTGTGGGGACTGAAGGTGGCTGTTTAGCAGCAACTTTCAAAATCCTAATAATCATATTGTTGCTTTGTTTAGGGGAAGAAAAAAAAAGTAAATAACAAAGTGTATCTCTGGCCCATGAAAAGAAAGTTTTTATTCTGTAATTATAATTTATTTCCTTTAAATAAAAGGCTTTTAGTGCTTTCAACAGCTTTGTTTGTGTAGGTTCAGTCATCCAGGTCAGGCGTTTAACTTGAAGGTAATGGGATTCATTTTTTAGACGTTTCACTTCTCATCTGAAAAGTTTTGTTCAGTTCAAAAGATTTGGTGGGGAGTCCGGTTCTCAAGCACTT
>NW_005187531.1:1528560-1530136 GCF_000239375.1 Pundamilia nyererei | reverse complement strand
GACCATCGTGGAAAAGTATCGGAAACGAATCCCCGAGCTGGTGTCAAGACTGAAGGCCTGTTCTGAAAACGACTTATGCAATGCAGGTACACACACACACACACACACACACACACACACTGCATTATCCACAAAGAAGCCTGGAAAAATAATAACTTAATAAAGTGACTTCAGTTACTAAAAAGAATTTAATTTATTTTTTTTAACCTTTATTTAACCAGGAAGATCTCATTGAGATTAAAAACCTCTTTTTCAAGGGAGACCTGGCCAAGATAGAAACACTTATTCCTTTCCTCAAATAAGGATGGAAAATGTCTTTTTGGGTATCAAAAGCGGGATTGATTTTAGAAGTTAAAATAATTTTGTGTTTGCTGAAAAATGAAGAAACGGCAGCTCAGTTTTTTTCCTGATTCTTGCTTGTTTCTTTAGGTTTTACATTCACTGAAAAACTGGATTTTGTATTTCCGTTTAGAACGTAGTAGGATACGATGTAACTACAATAGTGAGGAATATCGTGTCGTGGGAGGAAAAAAGACAACTTCTGCTTTCTACATGGTGCTATTTTAACCACACTCATAAAAAATCCCCTTCAGATTTTTGCATGCAGCCAGATTCAAATGTTTGTACAGCGTTTCTGGGGAATTCAGTTTTTTTTACTTTGGTGGAGCATAAACATCCATTACTTCATTTTTAGCTATTCTTGAATTTGCTTGTGTGTGTTGTCCATTTGAAAGCTCTGCTTCCAGTTCCACTTCAGTTTTTGTTTCATGATGACATAACATAATCACAGACTTGCTTCAGATTTGTCAGCTGCACATACATGATGTGAATCTCCTGTTAGTGACGTAGATCGACCAGTAAATTGAGAGCTTCGCTTTTACACTCAGCTCTTTCTTCACCATGATGGACCAGTACAGCATCAGCATCACTGCAGCTGCAGCACCAATCCGTCTGTCGAACTCCCGCTCTCTTCTTCATCATTCGAGAACAAGACCCTGAGATATTTAAACTCCTCCACTTGGGGCAGAAACTCGTCCCTAACCTGGAGTGGGCGCTGCACCCTTTTCCGGCTGAGGACTATGACCTCAGATTTGGAGGACACAATGTACCCGTTTTCTGATGGGTACATTGGGACTTCTTTCATGTGGTTGTCATGTTTAAACAATGCTCAGTTGTTGATAATGGACCCAAAGGTGTGTCAAGAAAATCCTCCCTATATCACTACACTACCAGTACCCACAGCCTCAATGCACAAAAGTTTATTCTATTCATCTGGACGTAGCGTTTTCAGTGCGAGAAACGTTTTGTCACTCATCCAGGTGACTTCTTCAGTCTCAGCTCACTGCGGGTTTCCCCAATCTTATAAAAAGTACAGTTGCAGTCACTTGGATGAGTGAAGAAACGTTTCTCGCACTGAGAGCGCTACGTCCAGAAGAACAGAATCTTCTTTGGGATTTACTTATCTGGATGACTGAGCAAATTCAAATTTTATTTGTCACGTACACAGTCATACACAGTACGATATGTAGTGAAATGCTTGGACAACTGCTCGTGACCTAAAGAAAACAAAAAAGGA
>NW_005187531.1:1498908-1526827 GCF_000239375.1 Pundamilia nyererei | reverse complement strand
ATTTGAAGCTGTCCACTCTCTCCACTGGGCACTCGTTGATGACGGGGGTCTGGTAGTTCCTCTCCTGCTTAGTGCTGAAGTCCACTATCAGCTCCTTTGTCAGCATGAATCAAGACACAGCCTGAATGGTTGACAGAAGGCAGGATGGATCCTTTCATGTTTTTCTTTTTTTTTTTTAAACTGGCAAACTGACTCCCGGCTCTTATTTTGTCCTGCTGCACCTTTGATTTCAGTCAGTTCTGCACAGTTCCTTTCTTTAACTGCATGTACATGTGAAAGCTCCTGAAATATGAATCTGCATCCAATAAAAACTTCTACCCTGGTTTGTTGTGTTGGGGTGGTCAGTACAGACTCCATCACAGTAAAATACAGTGGATTTGTTCTAAATAATTTGAAGATGATTCCAAATCCCTTTGCTGACTCATTCACATTAACCTTATAGTGATGTCTATAAATCTTCTCGTGATGACTTCATGCGTCATGCCAGGGGCTTAAATGACGTGGATGACAGCCATCACTATAACCACTGCTGACACTCAATAATTTTCTATGTGTTTAATAATTTTTTATTTAATTTGATGCTGATTTGTTGAAATTGGAACAAGCACCAGGAAGTGAAGCAAGAGAAAAAAAGCAGGGGACTCGTTGTCTTCTTACTCAGTGACAGTCTTTGTCTCTCAAACCTCTCCATCAGCAACTATAGACTATTTATTTTATTGTTATGGAGATGTTCACATGAGCTGGAACATCTTTTCTTTTGTCTCTCTTTTTTCTTTCAAGATTAGATGACTTTAATTGTCTGGAGGATGGAGTCTTTCTTTTAATGAGTGTTGTTTTTCCGCTCTGTGTTCTGGCTCTCCTTCCAGACTTCATAGTTGGAACTGTCCATAAGTCTAAAGGTCTGGAGTTTGACACCGTGATGGTCACTGATGACTTTGTCAAGGTTCCCTGTTCTAAGCACAACCTGCGCCACAGTCCTGAATTCTCATTTGGTATGTTATGTTTTTTGGGTTGTTGTTGTTTTTTTCTTGGACCTTTTTATCACGAGTGGCATGAAGCACGTCTAGTAAGGAGGATGATTTCTACCTGAAAGCGGGAATGTTGTTTAACTGTTGTTGTTTCTCCCCCCGACACACAGCTAAAATTCCTGACGATGAGTGGAACCTGCTGTACGTGGCTGTCACTCGTGCCAAAACGACTCTCATCATCACAGAAAACATCCGCCGCATCATCACAATGGCTGGGGTACGAAACTCTCACTGTGCATCTCACTTCTTATCCTATTGCTGTGCAGTTTCAGTAACGCCTTCACATGTAAACCTCATAATGGCATCAAAACAACACGGTCATGAGAATAGATGCACTTCATTTAAACCAAACCTTGAGAAATGACTGTGACAGCAGTTACAGCATTAAACACAACCTGGAGCACATTTAAAAGAATGAAGAAATGAGAAAATTTAAAGAACGAAAAAAAGCTGCCCCTTGCTCTCAACTCGGGACCCGCCCAGCTTCACGTTGTCAACCCTTTCGCCTATTGACGCTTGAAGCCACACAGTGTCGTTGACTTCCTAGTTTCAGATTACTGCAATGCTGCTTCTCCCTTACTGTGTGTCCCGTAATTTCCAGTAAGTGGCACTGAGGGTGGTTTGGATCCATGTGTTTTCCATTATGATTCAAAGACAGAATTTCCTCCAAAAATTACTTTTCAGCACATTTTACACGTGGCAGTACAGTATTCAGGACAAAGAAGTATTTCTTTGCAGTAACATGACCAGGTTCGCATGACTTTCAGTCCAAAAATGCATCAATCCCTCTGCTGCCTTCCGGACTGAAAAACCCCAAAGCCAGGTACAGAATGTGGCCGGGGAAGTTTAACTGCAGCTCCAGCTCCATGAAACAAACACAGTTGTGCTGGAAGTTTCCATACACTCATCATGGGCATGACTGTCATAATTATGTGGGTCTTTTTGGGGGGATTTCTTTGAACTATTCTTTTTCCAAGGTGGAATGATTACACAGCAGATATTTTTAATGACTTCCAAAAACAAGAATTGGGAAAATTAAATGGAGAATTGTAGATATACAAAATTTGGTCATGTCTTTCTGAGCGATTTCTTAAAATCTGTACGTAAGTACAAGATATTCGGATGGGTCACTCCTTTCAGGATCTGGAAGACGACCCAAGCTGATTACAGGATTTATTCCAGGCAGCAGATCTTTCAGTGTGAAAATAAAAAATAAAAAAGGCAATGAAGTAGAACAGCGACTATAACAGGCAGCTGTGCCAACAATTAAAAAAAAAATCTTTTTTTAATACCACTTCTTGACAGTGATCACTGTTTGACAGTATATACAAACACTAATCACCCTTTCCTCAATACAAAATATAATATAAGAAAGGTGCTCAGTGTTTCCCTTTTGTCAGAGGAAAAAAAGACATGACTTGCTGGACACTGAAAGTTTTTCCTCATCTTTTTTTCTGACTGTTTCTCCACTAGTTTAGCATTTAGCTAAGCTAGGGTCCGCATGAGGAGGTACCTGGGCCCTACAGAGGTTGCACAGGTAGTCCAACTCTTTCACATGGGACATCAATGCATGTCTTTGCCAGAAGGTTTGCTGTGTCTCCCAGCACAGTCTGAAGGGCATGGAGGAGATTTCTAGGAGGGTTGTTACAAGCGTGAAAGGGTGTGGAGAAGCCATGGAGAACACTGTGCTTCATCATCAAACGTGGCTGGTTTGGTGGTGCAAATTGAAACAGCTTGCAGCATCATTTTCTTCACTTTGATTTTCAAGGTGTCTTTAAATTCAGCCCTCTGTGGGATGATCATTTTCATTTCCATCAAATGATGTGACATCCTTTTGTTATTTTGTTCCCATATCAGTATAGATATCCAGTATGATTTTTTTTTTCTCATTGATCTGATGTATTTTGAAAGCACTGTATTTGTTAATTAGCATTTCCAGTGACTCAAAGGACTTTGATTTTCAGCCCCTTATATTTCCAGTACAGCTAAACTAAAACGTTTTCTGTTTAGGGAGGTTTTATCAAGCTTTGATTATCTTTTGTAAACATAGACTGTTGCCTGAACTCCACGATAAAGTTTTCCCATTGTAAATGCAGCCCAGTCGGTGTACAGATGTTGGGAGCCGAGTCAGTGAGATCAGTTTTTGCAGAAAGCCAAACACAGTTTAAAACGCACACTCTAAAAGGAGTGGTGGGGAAATTGCATGGCCATAATAGTCTGCTGTTGTTGTCTTTTCTTTTTGCTTCTTGGGTGGTTGTTGGATTCTGTTTGGGGAGGGGTATGTGGTAATGACACCTTCACCTCAGTTTTTTTTTTTGGAAAAGAAAAAGTGCACACAGAGTTTGAAACTTTGGTAACACAACAGCAATGAAGTTAATGCTGCCATCGCAAGTGCAGTTTACGTTTACAGTTTACCCTCTGTCTCCTCCTAGATGGTTTAAGGATTTTATATATACGTGTGATGGTTAAGGAAACAGATTCCAATACGATAGCAGCTTTAAACAGTGAAGGAATCTCCCTGAAGCAAGAAGAAACAGAAATAGCTGATCATGTTTGCTCTGCTTTTATACTTCCTGTGTTTTCTCAAGTGGCTTTCACTTCTCTGTCTATAAATTACTACCAAAACTTATGGGCCCTGTATTGTTTCTTTTTCATGGAGTGTTGTTACCACGGTAATTTCAGTGTTCATCTGGAGGACGAACTGCACCCACTGCACCACCGTAGGGTCTCACCAAGAACTTCATCTCGATACCTAATGGGAGTCAGGGTGCTTTTGCCTAACCTGTAGAGGTCTGTGTGTCCCTCGATGGATATGCTTCCCAGACCATCACTGATCCACTACCAAACTGGTCATACTGAACAATGTTACAGGCAGCATAATGCTCTCCATGGCTTCTCCAGACCCTTTCACGTCTGTTACATGTGCTCAGGGTGAACCTGTTGTTATCTCACAGGGCATCAGTGGTAGAACTGCCAATTCTGATATCATATGACAAATACCAATGCCAGGCAGTGAACACAGGGCCCAGTAGAGGATGTTGGGTCCTTAGGCCACCCTCACAAAGTCTGTTTTAGATTGGTCTGAGACTGAAGTAACTGCCTGTCTGCTGGAATCTTCTCCATTCTCTTAGACTGTGCTGGGAGACACTGCAAACCTTTTGGCAATGAAAGATAATGATGTGAGACTACCTGCACAACCTCTGTAGGTTCTAGGTATCATATCATGCTGCCAGCAGTGACGCTGACTCCAGCCAAATGTAAAACTATTGTCAGAACGGCCACCTTATAGCTGAGTCACTAAGACCAGCTACTGTTACTATGGGCATCTATTCGTTTTGTTCTTGTACATAGACGATTCTTTTCATGTTCAGCCTTGTGAAACTCAAAAGCTAAAAGTTGTGCCACATGTAGTTTGACATGGTTTATGCTTTACGAGTATCAGTGCACATCACAGCAACAGCTGGGTGACACGGGTGGGCTGGATCTGGCTCATAGGTTTGGTTTTTAGCGTGCGCGCTCCCAGACTGTCTATTAAATGTCCTGCTCCTTGTATTCCAGGCGGTTTTATCCATATAAATGAAACTGTCTGCCATTTCTCACTGTTATCTCTAGGAGTACTTTTTTAGGTCAGAGATGCCCAGTTCCCTACTGAAGAGCGACCAGCCTCTCCCATGCTCCATCGCAAACTGTCCCAACTGCATCACCCCAGGCTCAGCCTTCATCATGTGCCGACAGCAGATGCGATGTGTAAGACCCTTCTTTGATGTAAAGGATAATATTATAATATAAGAATATTATTTAATTCTTGTTTCTACTTTTGCCCTCCTGCAGACCGATGGGTTGTCTCAAGGCGGGCCGCTGTGTGAGAAGTGTGTGTGGACCCGCGTCGGGCCCATCGCCTTCCTCATGACCGAAGACGTGCTCTCAATGGCCGAAATCCCACAAAGACTCGACCTGCCGGTCCATCATGCATTTTTCCTGGAGCTTTTTTTCTAACTGCTCATCTTTAAGGAGCTACAGTGATACGGTCCGGTCGGGAAAATAGATCGAAATGCTCAAAGCAGGACACAGACAACTGGGGTTAATGTTTAGTTAAACAGACCGACTACTGAAAAAGTATTTTGTCTGTTGTGATTATTTTTATACTTTTTGTATAATTTTTGTGATTTTTGAATTGGAGAGTAGAGCCTCCAGCCTGTGTGACTATTAAAAAAAAGTTATACTACAGAATAATTTGTAACTTTTTGCAGTTTTTAAGAATGGTCTTTGTTTGTAATCTCATTTTGTTTTGCTTTACAAGCCCATCTGGTTTGTGTTCAAAAGCAATGACCGATAATTATAACAGGAAACTTCAGTTTCTGTATTGTTTCATCAAGTTTAGTTTTTAAACTTTGAAGTTAAACAACTTCCAGATGGCTGGTGGGGTGACAGAACAAATGTGTTTGCATGCACTAGTCTTAACTGAAAAGCTGTACAAGTTCCTTGAGTTATGGAAAACAACAAGAAAGACAGGAAGAGCAAATGTTACTTAATGACGGCAAAATGTTGACATATTTCAAGTGAGGTTACTGTGGAAGTGGTGTTATCAGTGTCCACTTCCTGCTGCCACAGTCTGAAGTTTGTTGTGAGATACGAGACTGCAGTGATCTTATTTGCAGAAAAAGAAAGCTGTAAGCTCACACTCAATACATTTAACACAACTTGTCAAACATGAGGCTTGGGGGCCAGATCCAGCCTGCCAAAGACTCCCAACATGGCCCACTGGAAAGCTTTGGAAAAGGTGAAGGAAGGAAGGCATCGATTTTGGACTTGCACAGCTTTTACGTACTGACAAAGACCTCAGGATCCATTCATATTGCACCAAAATAAGTCATACATAAACATTTGAATGACAAAACATGACACTTACATGACCCTGGTTTAGTCGGACAGCCCTTATTTAAACATCTAGCACTTACGCCCAAAGTAATGGTACGTATTTAGTCATGATGTGAATATCAACCTGAAGCACCGCACAAACAACTTTTTTTAGTTGCCATCATATGAAGGTCACAGTTACAAATGGAAACACCTGCTGTAATATTAACATTTTCCGTGATACTAAAGATATATATATACAAAGAGGAGACTTTCAATTTCGATCTTTAGATTTTCTCAGGAAGAAGAGCAGGTGGTGCCACAAACATGTTTTGCCTTGTTTTTTTTTTTTAACGTTATACAGAAAACTTTGGCGTGCCGCTGAGCAAACTGATCTCTATAATCTATAATCTCTTGGTGGTTTTAACACAGGAAATCAGTACCCTTGCAGACATATTGCGTGCAAAGAAACACACCTATAGTTGGCTGAAAAAAATATAGCAGATATAAGAAGCAAAGGTACGTTAAAAAAATATAATTAACATCCCAAGGCTACAAAAAGTTTTGCTTCAAATGCACTTATAGGGCCTCATTATGCAGAATCATGGATTGGCATGCAGACTGGACCACAGGGATCAAACCACCAACCTACTGATTAGCTGATGACCTATAATATCCACAAGGAGAGAGCTCTTCAGCTGACGAGAAGAATTTTCTAAGGAGAAGGACTTTAACACACCACAGATTTCAGCTATCATCAGAGAGCCTTAATTTAAACAAGCTGTCCCTAAATGATTTTAGGTCATGACATGATGAGGAACAGGAGTGTAGGCTGATCACCTCCACCTTAGAGCAAGGGAAAAAGAGAAGTGAGAGAAGGCAAGCACAAAAGACAAGAAAACCTTGAGAAGCCCAGACACTTACTAGATGTAAAAGTCTGGTACATTTCAGATTAATTAAGTGCTAAATAAATCAAAGGATGCCGTTCTGTTTCTTGACTGGGTATCAGTGGGGATAAACATATTTGGCTGGTTCAATAAAGAAACCAACTGCTGGCTGTTTGAACAAATGTTTCTTAAAGATATGCAGCTCAGCAGGAAGAAATTCCATTGCTTGATGATTTCATCAGTGTAACTCACAGATATGTTTATGCACAAGCCAGAGTTTGCCTAGAGGCAACATACCAGTTTGATCTGGTTTTGGTACCGTCACGGTAACAGCCCCGTGTCTGCTAATAGCGGAAGCAACAGCTCTGCTCCTCGTATATGTGAAAAAAAAGTGTAACCAAGTTCATCCCAGTTTGTAAAAGGGCAGATGCTACAGCACCAGAGGCATGCTTGACCCAAAGGAATGTCATCGTTAAACTTCCTTTGCGCAATTCTTGAGATCTGTCAAGACAAAACTTCCATTTTCAGTGTCTTCAGATGTGCAATTGATTCAATTCAATTTTTCAATTCAATTTTATTTATATAGCGCCAAATCACAACAAAAGTCGCCTCAAGACGCTTCATAGATACAGAGAAAAACCCAACAATCATATGACCCCCTATGAGCAAGCACTTTGGCGACAGTGGGAAGGAAAAACTCCCTTTTAACAGGAAGAAACCTCCGGCAGAACCAGGCTCAGGGAGGGGCGGAGCCATCTGCTGCGACCGGTTGGGGTGAGAGAAGGAAGACAGGATAAAAGACATGCTGTGGAAGAGAGACAGAGGTTAATAACAGATATGATTCAATGCAGAGAGGTCTATTAACACATAGTGAGTGAGAAAGGTGACTGGAAAGGAAAAACTCAATGCATCATGGGAATCCCCCGGCAGCCTACGTCTATCCATCCATCCATCCATCCATCCTCATCCGCTTTATCCGAGGCCGGGTCGCGGGGGCAGCAGCCTAAGCAAAGAGGCCCAGACCTCCCTCTCCCCAGCCACCTCCTCCGGCGTTCCCAGGCCAGCCGAGAGATATAATCTCTCCAGCGTGTCCTGGGTCTGCCCCGGGGCCTCCTCCCGGTGGGACATGCCTGGAACACCTCACCCAGGAGGCGTGAGGTGTTCCTTGTCAGATGCCCGAACCACCTCAGTTGGCTCCTTTCGATGTGGAGCAGCAGCGGCTCTACTCTGAGCCCCTCCCGGATGGCCGAACTTCTCACCCTATCTCTAAGGGAGAGGCCAGCCACCCTTCGGAGGAAGCTCATTTCTGCCGCTTGTATCCGCGATCTCGTTCTTTCGGTCACTACCCACAGCTCGTGGCCATAGGTGAGGGTAGGGACGTAGATCGACCAGTAAATTGAGAGCTTCGCTTTTACACTCAGCTCCCTCTTCACCACGACGGACCGGTGTAGCGTCCGCATTACTGCAGCTGCAGCCCCAATCCGTCTGTCGATCTCCGGCTCCCTTCTCCCATCACTCGCGAACAAGACCCCGAGATACTTGAACTCCTCCACTTGGGGCAGGAACTCATCCCCGACCCGGAGTGGGCACTCCACCCTTTTCTCAGGCCTCAGATTTGGAGGTGCTGATCCTCATTCCCGCTGCTTCACACTCGGCTGCGAACCGTTCCAGTGCGAGCTGGAGGCCCTCACCCGATGAAGCCAACAGAACCACATCATCCGCAAAAATCAGAGATGAGATTCTGAGGCCACCAAAGCGAAAGCCCTCCGCCACTTGGCTGCGCCTAGAAATCATTGACAGATAGAGCTGGGTGTCATCTGAATAGCAGTGAAAATGTATGCTATGTCTTCTAATGATGCTGCCTAAGGGAAGCATGTATAATGTAAACAGAATTGGTTCTAGCACTGAACCCTGTGGAACTCCATAATTAACCTCAGTGTGTGAAGAGGACTCTCCATTTACATGAACAAACTGGAGTCTATTAGATAGATATGATACAAACCACTGCAGCGCAGTACCTGTAATACCTACAGCATGTTCTAATCGCTCTAATAGGATATTATGGTCGACAGCATTGAACGCTGCACTGAGGTCTAGCAGGACAAGCACAGAGATGAGTCCGCTGTCAGAGGCCATAAGGAGATCATTTGTAACCTTCACTAAAGCTGTTTCTGTGCTGTGATGAGCTCTGAAACCTGACTGAAACTCTTCAAATAAACCATTCCTCTGCAGATGATCTGTTAGCTGTTTGACAGCTACTCTTTCAAGGATTTTTGATATGAAAGGAAGGTTGGAGATTGGCCTATAATTAGCTAAGACTGCTGGGTCTAGAGATGCTTTTTGAGTAAAGGTTTAACTACAGCCAGCTTGAAGGCCTGTGGTACATAGCCGATTATTAGAGATAGGTTGATCATATTTAAAATCGAAGAATTAATTAATGGCAGGACTTCTTTGAGCAGTTTTGTAGGAATGGGGTCTAAAAGACACTTTGATGGTTTGGAGGAAGAAATTATTGAAGTTAACTCAGAAAGATCAATTGGAGAAAAAGAGTCTAACTTAACATCAATGGTACTAAGATTAATATCCAGCCAATCTGATTTGGATCTGGAGACCATTGCTTTCACAGAGGCTGCCAATGATAAAAGCTTGACTACATGATGTACAAGCTGTTCTTATCTCATCACCTCATTAGTAGGTATTTGGATGTCATGCTCATGTTGCATTGTGCTAGCTGAAGAGAGAGACATCACTTCGATCTCGTCCCAAGGATTACGTATAGGCCTACACTCAAACCTATACCTGTTACACTGCTGAACACCTTCAATTTGCATGCATTTACTGAACTTTGAACTCCCACACTTTCTTGTGGAATCCCTTGTAATTGCTAGCGATTTTGAATTAATCTATTTGTGCTTTAATGAAATTCCTTTGAGGAATTTCTGGACATGGAGCGTTTCTATCTGTAAGAAGCATCAAGATATAAACAAATCACAAAATAGAAGGAGCGCTCCACACACAGACAGGCAAAGGAAATATGAAAGAACAAATTTAAAAAATGACTAATCTCAGTTTTACTTAGCAGGGGGACAAATTTAGCTTATTTTGGTATTGAAACTTAACAGAACTTCAGATTAAACCTCAAGTTTGGTTAAACTAATGTCTCAGCCCAGGTGTGCTTGTTTTACTCTGAAAACTTCAGTCATTATGAATGTTTACTACCTCAACGCTTTACCAGGCGTTGTTGACTCTGTGATGGTAAAATGCTTCTGCTCTGCATCACATAACAGATGGAAGTGTGTTAATATCGCTCCAAGCCTGGTTGTCTCTGTGGTTTGGAGCATACTGGGATATTGATTCTGCACTCTTACATGGACAGCGGTGGTGGGGTATAAAAGACTTTCATGCACTTTACTGCACATTTAGAATTAATGTGATGAAAGCTGAAAGTACACGAGATATTTTGCATTATTTTACACTGTTTAATACAACTGCTATGAACTCTTTCTTTAATAAATGTAGTGTTTCTACTGCTCCAGTACCAGCACTTCTACATGTACAAATACTGCTGCCAAATCTGTAACAATTAAAGCTTAAGCTAGTGGATCTCAGTCTATATAAACACAGACTTCATTGGAGGGTCCCCCAATATGACTATTACCTATTCTATTCAAGGCTATTAGTTATTCCCATAGACAAAGACGTGTGAACTGTGATATAGCTACTGTGTAATAAGTGTGCATCTAACATCTTCTGTGGTCTCTTTAAACAAACTTTTTTGTATCTAACCACAGACTGTGGTTAGATACATTTTCATTTAAGTTTTAGTTTTGATAATGTTGATACATATTAATTATTTGGAGGGGACAAAAATATTTTCTCTAATATATGCCATAGCACCTCTCCTGGGCTACTTATAAATCAAGGGTTATAAATCCAAGGCCCATCTAGTGTTTAACTAGCTTGAGAATAAATAGTGTGGAAATATGTTCGTTCATAGTCATTAAGGTCGTTTTTCTTGCTAACCAGAATCTGGATATTTTTGATCTTGTGACTATATAAATAAATAAGGCTTATGTATACACTGGAGCAGGTACTTGGTCCATTTTGGACCGCCTTTACTTTCCTTGCATCTGAGATTTGAGATCCCTGCTCTCCTCGCATTATCTTCTATACACGTGAGGCTAAAAGCGCTCCCAGTTTGGAAGCAAGCGTCTTTTGGATCCCCATTTAAACTGCTTTGAGGAAATTCAGGGGATGGACAGCTGCCTTTGGAGAAGTCTGACCTGATGTTTTTGTTCCCACAACTTCAAATTCCAGCTTAAATAATTCTTACTATCCATAATACACTTCAGCCACTTTCCCCCAGGCTACTCTGACGCTAGGATGTCTCCCTCTGAGCTCTCAACTTCTTTTTTGAATCAAAAGGCTTCACTATGGGAAGTTATTTGCTTAAAAAACGTTTCAGCATTCAGATGTGTTCATCTAACTGTTGTAGTGCTCATGAAATGAAAAGACATTTAAAAAGAAATCCACACAAAAATCAAAACAGCATAATCATATCACATCATTCTGTTATCAAGGAAGATCTAGTGTCCTCTACACGGGACAGAAGATAAATATAAAGGGGCTTGTAAAGATAAAGATGTAAAGATAAAGGGGCTTGTAGCCTATTCATGTAAAGCGAAAGGTTGACATAAAACGTAAGCTGGATTGAACTAAGGTATCAGCTGGGTTCACAGGCAGAATTATGCATTGCAACGTGCGCATCGGACAATTTCTTACCACGGTTCATTGTTCATTCAGAATTATTCTTAAGCAGGGCTGGGCAACTCCAGGCTTTGAGGGCCGGTGTCCTGCAGGTCTTAGATATCACCCTGGGTCAACACGCCTCAATCACATGATTAGTTGATTACCAGGCCTCTGGAGAACTTCAAGACATGTTGAGGAGGTCATTTAGCCATTTAAATCAGCTGTGCTGGATCAAGGACACATCTAAAACCTACAGGATACCAGCCCTTGAGGGCTGGAGTTTCCCCACCTATGCTCTAAAGCATTGGGCGTGCCAGTTAAATGGGTGGAAACAGAAATATATTTAGCTCGAGGTGTATTGTGGAGAACAATGTTTTAAGACAGCAGCATTAACGGCTAAAACAAACAAACAAAAAGGGAGAATTTCTGTGCATAAGGCACGACAACAATGGTTTTCGAAAACAAAACAGTTTTTACTTTATTTCATCATGAGTGAGAGGATTCTGGCCCCATTCCAAGTCTGTTTGCAGAGCATAAACAAACCCAGGTAATTAAATACTGACAATTTCCTTCTTGCATAGTTTTGTGCATACACACTGTGAAGAAGGCCCATGCTTTTGAATTCATTACTGTCAAAATGTCACTGATTTCAAAAATCCTTTTTCAGTTCTCTCTTGGTGGTTTAACACCTCTGTATACCCATACAGCTGTCCTTCTAGCAGATCTCCTTTTCTTGAATATCTGATTGTCTTCATCTCTGCCAGGATGAGACATACTTCATACTTCATACTCTTTCTCTCCTTTACTAATTCCATGTATCACAATACACACTACAATAACAACTGAAGTGATGCTGTTTACTAAAACTCTGGGATTTTAATCTGATACTGGAAAGTTTAGTTTGTAAAAACAATTGAATGAAGTACCTTTAACAAGGTGGTAGTGAAGATAAAACACTAAAACACCACTTAATCATTCTCAAGTAAGAATGCTCCAATTTAGCGGCTGAATTAGGTAAAACAACTTCACTATAAGTTGAAACAGATGACGAAAAAAAGAAAAATTATGCCTTAACAGAGTTAATTATGTTTATTTTTATTACATAAAAGAAGCAAACTGCTGCTAGGACAGAAACAACTGAGTAGTCTTTTTTATTTATTTATTTATTTATTTATTAAGCTTCTTAGGCTATATAAACAACTAAAATAATAGCAAGATAGCCCTGATGATTTGGGAATGGTGTTGTTGGAAGTTATTAGGCTGTGACAAACACCATCTGACCAGAGTCCAGTTCTATGTGAGGGTAAGAGTCAGTGGGAAAGCCACAGGGTACTACAGTATCTACAAGTCCACTTCAGATGGGCCAGGATTCATGGGTTTTACTTCATCTGGCGTCTGCACTGGGATGTGCTTTTTTGACTTCCTGAGTTACAAAAGGGAGAAATGGCAATGAGATTGATTAAATAACAATTAACTGTAACGTGATGGGTGCATGACAAAATTCATGCAAGCTCGCTGTTATCCAAATATTTTCTTATACCTTTGATACATTAAGGCGATGATGCCCAAAGAGCAGAGAATCACCAGTAAAACAATGACAGAGATGGATGCCAGCGTTGCTGCTTTAGAAGGTCCTGCTAATAAGAGAAAATACTGAACATCAATTTCTACCCACGTACTCCTCTCATTCTCATTTTCTCCACAGAAAATAACACATATAATATGGCATTTTATCAGACATGATGGCTTTGTGAATCTTTCAAGTGCTTCAGCGTAAACATCAGAGACTATAATGAAACTCAGTGGGATTCTGTGCTGTGCCTGCAGCGTGTCCTAGTCTAAAAAAAATCAGGGAGGGGGGGTATTTAATGCTAAATAGTGCAAAGGCTTACATGGTCCGAAAGCAGGAAGGAACGCTAGGGGAAACAAATAACCAGAAGCCACAAGTAATACATATACAGCTAACTCAAGGAGCGGAAACACTATGAAGGCACACAAGTATGTTGGGCAACTCAACAAAGGACAAGGGAGAGCGAGAGAGAAAATAAATACAAAATGTGATGAGGCTGGGGAACACAATGTGAACAAATCAGGGATGACAGACTGAAACATGCAAACCTGTCACAGAGAAAACTAATGGAAAGAATAAGAAAACAACAACAACAGACTGTACAAAATAAGCTTAACGCAGAATATTCATGAAAATAACCGTAAACTGATAAACGAGGAACTAAAACTCACGATACTTAGAAATGTGGCAAACAAGAATAAACAATAATGATGAAGAGATTAAGATCAAAGTGAAAATAAGTTCGTCTTTACCTTTGGTAAAGCACTGCGGCCACGATTGAGTTACAAGAAAGACTTTGACCATTTAGATCACACTGGAGTGCACAGATGTTCTTCTCACTATCTCGTTTTCTGCCGGAAAATCCCCCACAGTCTACGGTGTCAGTAAATGACCACAAATTAGCAGCAAGGCTCTGTGGCAGTGTTAACTCTGTTATTAGAGCAGTGTGTTAGATAAGCATGTGAAACCTCAGATACATGCCTTTCTTTAGAGACTTAAGAGCTCAAATCTAAAAACAAGATATAGCTCAGCTAGCTAGCTCAAGGTGAGGCTTCACTTTGACTTCACGCTGCTTTTCTAAAGAATACACACTATTCATAGCTTAGACTCATTAGCAGGGCATATTTGGCCTATGGGATGCCCTTGAAATTCCTTTTATAGGTGTTTGTGTTTCATCTGTGGTGCTTTTAAGGCAGAAAGATGAATTATTTCTGGATGCTACTAACTGTTAATTGTCAGTGTTTTGTTAAACTGCTTTGATGACTTCCTTAACTACCCATGTTTATCTGTCCTCGATATGGTGGTTCAGCTCTGAAAGGTCATCTGATGATGAATGTTCCAGTTCTCTTCTCTTGGTCTTGAAGAGGACGAAGAGGTGAGTTCATAAGCACGTTGGAAAGGATGCGGTTAGTCATTCATTTTGGCTGTAACGCCAACTGAGCAGGTAAAAATAAGCTGTCAGCAACAGCGAAGCAGAAAATTACTGCTCTTGCAATTTGGAGCATTCTGGGAAATAGACAATGATTGCAAAAATTTCTGGCACAACTTCACCTACTTCCAAGGTGCATGGAGAGGATGAAAGAATTCACAATGCAGGAACTCCAGCAACACTTAAGGGAAGATGAACAACTTTAATAATTGACTAACGCGTTTCAGCTTGTTGCCTTCATCAGTGATTGTCTGGCACAGAAGAATATCTCATGCACTTTGGTCATATATTTAGTTCTAGAATGCATACATTTGATCAAAACTTGAGAGGATTTTGTGTCAGTTCACACAGTTTGTTTTAATGCTGATGCAAAGTCTTACATTTGTGACCTTGCGCTTTTTATGCATGATATGATAACTGCAGCAGTGTGTGCACAGTGGCGTCTGTGCACACAAAAAAAAAAAAGCAAACAAACCCCCCCCCCAAAACCAAACCAAAAACAGCCCAGAAAATAAAATACTTGAAATATTAGAATATTGCAGTATGTAAATTACTTTTCAACACTAACTAGTCCGAGGATTATACTTCAAGTACAAGCAACCACTGCTCAACAAGGTCCAGTGGGCACTGCAGTCTTCCCTTGTGTAGATAAGCTACACAAGGGAAGACTGCATTGACTACCACATGATGCTCATGAACGCCCTTCACAAGGAGGGTAAGCACAGTATATGGAAGACCAGGAAAGTCAGTCCATGAAATAAAGCTGTAAATCACTTTCTAATGACTTTATAATTACTTCTATGTTGATAAAATATTTGATATGTTACCAGAGAATGCCACTACTAATCCATCAATAAATACTTTATTAAACAATTAAAAGCCTTGATTACATGATTCATCAATGCAGAATTTAAAAACTGTGAGTGTGTGTATATATATATATATATAAAAAAGGCAAAATGTGATCTCCCTACTGTAGTTCATATCTTACTGCATTTCCTTTTTCCATTCACAGTAACATGTAATAAATAATTTAGCTTCTCCTTTAAGATCAATCTCCATACCCAAGTAAAACTTGATGTACTTAGGTCAGACAAATCAGACTTGCCTGACTTAACAAACAGGCATAACTAACAAAGTGGCCAGTGATCGTTTCTCTAAGGGGCTAAAAGCCAGGTATAAATAAGGACCCACACAAATTACTGAATGTTTGAGCAGAAAGCGTAGCAGCTCCAAAAGACATGTTGTTACTGGCCGAAATAATACTCTGCAGAAAATTGAACAAATAATTTGGTCTGCTTGTGTCCATCTAGCCTGATTGATACTGAAGATAGGAAAGTATTAACACAGTTAATCTCTGTGACAAAGCAATACATTGCATCAATGCCTGGCTAGAGACAACATTTAGTCTGAGTAACTCATTATCAGTTTTAGTATTTTCATGAGATCTGAATAATAAATAAAAGAAATAGAAATCAAACATTTCCCACCATAGCACCAGAGCACTGGTTGACCCAGAGGGATGTGAACGATAAAGTTCCTATAGAGTTGTTTTTTGGTAATGTGAAGCTAGAAAGCTGTTAAGATGAAAGTTACAGATTGAGCCTCTTGCACTGCCATATTAACATGGCTGTGATTCTTTGGGATGACGTCCACAGAAGTTCAAATGGGTTATCAGGCACTGATGACAACCAGTCCTACGTGGAGGTAAGAGTCTATTCTTCACTGTAGTGGGATGTTGCTTTTGGTAAAACACTGCTGCAGCTCTCTGCAACCGCAACAAAGTCAGTGTCTTTTACTGGTCCACTGCAGGTGGGCGAGGACTCATGCATTCAGTGTGCACAGCTCCTCTGGGTCTTGGTTCACTGGGGTGTGCTCTCTTCGCCTCCTGAGACAAAAAGGACAAACAGGATTGAAATGGATTAAAACCAGCCAACTGCAAAACAATGAGTATATAGAAAGACAATCCAAAAAGTCATTTTGTTTTTACCTTTGATACAGTAAGACTATCCCTGCAGTACAAAGAGTCACCAGTAAAACAGTGATGACTGTTGCCGCTGTGGTTGTTGCAGCGTCTGCAAATGGGAGAGAAAATCCTTAATGTGCTCTGATTCAGTCTCTTCACTGAAAAGAGGTATAACATGACTGCATCTCATTAAATACAACAATTCCAAGTCTGCTTTGTGAGTTAAGTGTTTTCAAACAATCTCAAAGAATGTACCGTCCTAAACATCAATGAGGGAATCCACACTGCGAGTCTGCTCTGTGGCCTTCAGCATTTCTAAAACGTCTTGCTTCACAAATAGCGTTTAACCTCAAGGGACTCCCCCTGCTTGTCCATCGAGAAGTTGCATCACTGACTTACAAATAATACACAGACACTCGCAGACCATTATGACCACCTGCTTCCTTTTGCTACCAAAGCAGTCCTTACTTTACTAGACTTCCTTTGGATGTATCAGTGGGGCCTGCGTGGATTAAAGTTTGATCCACACATCCCACAGATGCTTGATGTTCCTACTTGCTCACTAATATATGCCACATAACAAGTGCAATGATGAAGAGATAATCAGTGTTACTCACACCACCTGCTAGTGGTTCTAAAATATGTTATGGCTGATCAGTGTATTAAATGAGATCTCAGATAAGAAATAATAACGCCGTTGAAGCTTACCAGTTTCAAGCGCAGAATGAGTGGCGGTCTTTGTTGTGTCAGTCTGTCCTGTTGTCTCCATCACAGGTTCTGCTTTTCCAGTACAAAATAAAATTTATACAAATTAGTGCAATTGTAAAGGTAAAAAGACGTAATCAGTGTCATGCCTGAAAAGTTTCTTATGCATGTACATGTGGCTTTGTGAAATGCTGGGGGGGGAAAGCAGATATCAAAAGGTTATGCTTTAAGTTACCACTTAGTAAATTACCACAAGGTGGGGTAAGGTTGGGTGGCAGTGCTTGTGTTTTAATAAAAACACAAAACAAACACAAACAAACCCCATTGCATTTATGGCTTATATAACCTATGCTTTATTTCACAGGCTTATCAGCTGAAATCCAAACATACACATCCTTCTGTAACAGCTAACCAGTTCAATATATGTCTTTACTTTGATAACTCTTTGAAAGTCTGCTGACATTTCTCAAACAAACGATCCTTGGTTCATCACAATTGATTCTCCTGAGTTTCATTCTTTTGGTAATCTGCAGATTCAGGCGTGGACAGTTACTGCATCTGCCCAGCAGGGGGAGCTCCCAATGCAACAGTGTTTTTCCCTTTAGAAAGCCTCACTTAACACTAGTATTTCTTCATACATTTTTAACAGAGTAAATGGTTACATGGAAATGGCTGTGTCACCATTTCAAAGTCAAATGATTTTTGTTTGGCTTTTTGCAAAGAGTCTTAGTACTTGAACAGCAATCGAACTATTAGCTCTCAGAAATTACTGTGTTTAATATGATAATTAACTAGTGTTACAGCATTTACGATAAAGAATAGTATAGGTCCCCTTTAAATAACTGCTTATTTAAATACTGCAATGACAGCTGTCTGGACTCAATGGAAGAGACGGCACATTAGCAGCTTCAGCTGTTGTTTTGGTAATGATATCTGTACTGCTTTAAAAAAAAACAAAAAAAAAAAAACAAAAAACCCACACACACATTTATGTCAAAGTATGATTTTTTTTTTTTACTTTTTATGTTAATGAAGCCCTAGTTTTGAAACTTGAGCCTGTGATCACAAAAAATTATTGAAGTAAATTCATTTAGATATCGTCTTTATATAGCCCAGAGAAGTTTCAAAGATGGCTTCAGAAGCCCAGACTTATTTCTCAAGCACTTTGATAATATCCTGTGAACCAGCATTAGCAAAAATATCATTCATTACATGATTTTATATGCTGAGGTCCTGCAAAGTCCTGCAGCCCAGGTATTGTACAATTCACTTTTTAAAATCCAGTTTCAAGTGCAGAGAAAGGCTTATTCACCTCTGCCCAAGACTTTGACCTTGGTATTAAAACCTTAGATGGCACCTGCCCAGTTTCGGTTTCAGTTCCTCCTGAATTATTTTCATAAAACCTTTCCTTTGGAAGTACAGCAACTAGAGAAGCACAATCTTTGTCTCCCCCGACCTGCTGTTTGCTTAGAGTTTAGTTACACGGCCTGCACCCATTTAACCAGTTACTCTTTCCAGTGTACAGCTCTCTTTCACTTGTCACCATTTGTGGTTAAGGTTTAACTGGAACTGCTTTTGAGGTTTGACCTGTATATAGCTGCTGTTTGTTATGAAACAGATCTGGGTTTCAGACTTTGTGTGCCGTGTCCTGGCTTTAGCATGACAGGGAAGGAAGACCCAGAGTTCTAAAGGCTAACAACCTTTTGAACAGCACTGTGCTATTCAACACCCAACCATAAAAACAAACGTGTGCTGTTAATGCTAATGCTTGTGTATCACAACATTGTAGATTCTCTTAAAGATGTTGATGTAAAACCTCAAAAACTACTTTAGTTCCCTTTTCACATCATATTTACAGTACAGTCCATTAAGTGCCCATCCCTAGACGTCCCTTATGTCACTAATGTAGAAAGTAGTTTCTGCTACAAGACAATTTTTTTAAAATTTGAGATTTTAACCAATTCCTTGCATAGCTGCGAGTGCCTAAACCCATCTGCTTTCACCTATCCTTGGGCAAGATACTAACCCCAAATTGCTCTCCGATGCATCCATCGGACTATGAGTGTGTGTGTGTGTGTGTGTGTGTGTGTTAGCTATAAAGCACTTAGAAAAATGTGCTTGTGTGAATGGGTGAATGCACAAGTTGTGTAAAGCGCATTGAGTGCTCAGATGAGTAGAAAAGCGCTATATAAGAACCAGTCCATTTACATAATCTGGACTTGGTGGCTTGGAACAGCTGATTTATTTCCATAGGTGACCGAATTACTAAAAGTGGTTTCAAAGAAATTTGTCAACAGCTTCTATTGAAATTTTAGCATCAATGTGGCAAGCGTAGCATTGAAGACGCCAGATTTTACCACATTTTTTAACCACATTGACACTTTGAGTCAGACAGATTTCGTTAGCTTTCAGTAGTTCTAACGAAACATGTCCACACTGCATGGATTACTAAAGCGTCCAGTTTGTATCTTCAAGATCACACAACGTTTGTGTTTGATTACTGGCCTGTATTATTCATACTTACAAATTGAGGGTTTAGGCAGTGAAGACTACAGGATGTTTATATATGATGACGGTCCTATAAGTGTGCACAGTTTGACTCTCTCACACACACACCTCATTGTTATGACAACTTGGAATGAAATTCCTCGTGCCAGACCTTCCATGGACACTGGTGGTCTTGTAATATGATGTGTGGTGCACACTCCACAGAATTATTCATTCAACACAACGTTCCACCGCTGAGGGAAATCTAAGGTTGGATTACAAATTAATCTTTTTTAATTTCCTTCAGTCTTATAAAAAACACTGAAGCAGTTAAAGAAAAGCACATGCCCTCAGAAGTCTTCTAATTAAGCCCTGCAGGCACTGACAGGTTAGAATAATTGTGCAGTAAGTAAGTGTAATTTGAAGCCTATCCATTCTCTTCCACTTAGACACAGAGGCAAACAACCATTCGCACACAGATTCACATATATGGGCAATTTAGAATGACCACACACACACACACTTCAAGAACCAGTACAGTTCCTTGGCGTAACCATCTTACTTTGACATCATGTGGTCACAGATAAAACAAAGCAGATTAGATTCTGAAGGGCTACTTCTGGCTCAGAAGCAGTTTGTTTTACATTCAACGTCTGGTGAGCCATTAGGTGCTAGAAAAGCATCTCATATCTGAACAGTCCCTTCTCATGTCCCTCTTGGTCTCAAGCAGAGCTGATTAAATGACAAAAATAAATTTATATTGTAGAGGGTGCCCATTTTAGTGATAAAGGTGTCAAAAGGCTTGAAGGAGAGTACAGTGGGGAAAGACCAAATAAACCCCATAATTTAGTAGCTTGTAGAACCATCTTTAGCAGCAATAACTTGAAACAATCAGACTCGCATCCTTGAGGAGGAAGTTTGCCCCACTCTTCTTTACAATGTTGCTTTATTTCATTCGGGTTTGCAACCATTTGTTTATTCATAGTATTCTCAAGTTGTGCCACAGCCTTTCAGTCAGGCTGAGGTCTGGGTCATTGCAGACCTCAGCAGCTATGCCTGGGATCACTGCCCTGACTCCATGTGAACAGAGCTGCGAGACAAATGGCCTCATATTTGACTGTAGAATACTTTAGTATATAGTGGGGCTCATGGTCAAATAAATCACTAGGAAACAAGCCCAAATCATCACCTCTCTACACCACCATGTTTGACAGCAAGTATGAGACAGAGCCACTGAACACAAGAGTCCCTATAAGCAGTCTGGTGGATGAGGTTAGTCATGACTTTGGGCGTCAGTAGCAACAGTTCACCTGGCACACTTGAAAGCAACAGCTCAGCAGAAGCTAACTGAGAAAGTACGTATGAATTTAAGTTCTTTACCGTGGGTGGTTGTCTGTGTACTGGTTCCTTGTTCAAGCACTGTGCTTGAATTCTGCATCATCTGGGCAGTAGAAGCTGTTGCTGAGAAGAAAAAACCCACCTCTATTAATACTATAAAAACCCTGACCACATCTCTCACTGCTAAGATTAGTTGTAGCACGAATTATCCCTCTGTTATGAAACATGCGTTTGTTCCATTATCCCAAACTAAAACCCCATACTATCTTCAAGCATGCATGGAGTGTTATACTGTGTTTGATTTTACATTAGTTAGCTTCAACATGCCACGTATATTACAATAGCTGAAAAATACATGCAGGATTTAATGTTATCTATCAGTCCATTTTCTTCCACTGCCCCTGCAGGTTGCAGGGGCAGCAGCCCACGCAAAGAAGCCCAGACCTCCCTCTCCCCAGCCACCATTTAATATTAGTAAATGGCCTGTATTTATATAGCGCTTTTACTAGTCCCCAAGGCCCCCAAAGCGCTTTACACAACCAGTCATCCACCCATTCACACACTGGTGATGGCAGCTACATTGTAGCCACAGCCACCCTGGGGCGCACTGACAGAGGCGAGGCTGCTGGACACTGGCGCCACCGGGCCCTCTGACCACCACCAGTAGGCAACGGGTGAAGTGTCTTGCCCAAGGACAACGACCGAGACTGTCCAAGCTGGGGCTCGAACCGGCAACCTTCCAATTACAAGGCGAACTCCCAACTCTTGAGCCACAATCGCCCCTAGTAATGGAAATTAACATTTTGTTAAACAAAATGTTAAGAGGAGCTGGAGTTGTATTTGTTGCTCCCAGATGAATTTTCCTCACTCATTCATGACTATCACTTAGTCATGAATGACTAAACAAGTTACCTATGACTAACCACATTTTTTGGAAAGCTTGAGTTAAATTTCACTAAACACACCTGGGCATGATTACGGTCATATCTGTTAAAGAAATCACTCAAGCAGATCCTGTCTGACAAAGTGAAGTAGATGTCAAAAAGCAACACATCATGCCAACCCTAAAGAAACCATCATGGAGTGGTGAGCCTACCAAAATTACCCCCAAGAGCCCACTGGCTGCTCATCCAGGAGACAAAACTACAAAAAGCCCCCAAAAAAAAAAAAAAAAAAAGAATTCATGCCATGAAGCTCAAGTGCACTCTGACAATGATTTAAGAAATCATTAAGAAAAAAAGAAAAAAAAACCCCAACAACAACAACCAAAAAACAAAACTGGCTTAAGTTTGTCTAACACTTAGATTTGTGTGATGATCTGAAACATGCAAGCATGACAAATATGCAAATAACAAATAAGGGGAGGGGTGGGGGTTCACAGCCACAGATGTACACAGCAGAAATGTAAACTGCCCCACTGATCATTTACAGTTAATCTGAGCATGACAACTGCTGTGAAATGAATGACTCATAGGAGCTGGGGCATTTTTACTTTACTGTTAGTAAGGGCCCAAACCAAGTCCCATAATTTTCAAAAGTTAGTTCTTGAAGTGGTGATTATGATATCAAGATTGTCTGGTTGCTTAGCTGAGCTATGTTGAACTATAATGATTAAAGGAACTAACCATGGGAACACTACCAGAAGTTTCTGTTACTGGATACATTTTGATTTGACAAGAACAGATGCTCTTCATTTCCATGATGCTAAAAATCATAAATAAAGAAATAGAACTAAATTTCTTGATGTCATTCAAAGCAGATTTGCTACAGATCAAATCTTTTTGTGTTGCTGTAGGACTTGAGGTTTCACTACAGTGAACCATTTCCTTTAATAGTAGCTGCACTGCAACACCTCCTGGATTACTTTGAGAGTCATTTCACCCAAATTACCCAGTTCAAATGTCGTCTTTTAGGACCATTTGCTCACTGTACACTTAAATAGCCCATGTTACATCTACTAGTTTGAACATTCCAATCTCTAACACTGCAATATATCAATAAGAATAATAACTTAACCCTCTCAGGCTCAAATTAAACTTTTTGTTGCTAATGCACAACCAAGTCCTGCAGTGGTACTTCTGAGTTATATATTTAAAAAACAAAACACAACCCTCAGAAAATATGTATGTGGGGTAATCAGGTTGTTAGTTTTTAACTGTTGCAAATCGGCAACGCCTGCCTCGAGAGGGTTAAACTAAAAGGAAATTCATGTGTCTTAGTTCATCTGCCATTTGTATGAGAATTAAGAAGCCTGATGGCTGCAGGTACTGGGGTTTGTTTTTGTTCCATAAGAAGGTGTAAAAAATGGGTGATAAAAGTAAAATGAGTAATATATACACAGACACTATACATGGCTCTAATATTAGTATTACTGTCACACCGTTGAGACATTTAGTTTCCTTTTAGTTTATTAGTAGTGGTTATAGGTCACGGTTTTTGATCGTCACAATCATGCAAATAGAGAACTTACTGATAGCGGAAGTACTGACGGAGTAAGAGGAAATATCAGTGTGACTCTCTGCAAAACCAAACCATCATTAAGCACACATGTCAGCAAAGTATGGCAAACACCATTTTCCTTAGACAGACGCTTACCTGTTGTTGTTGTTGTACTTGTTGCTTTTGGTGGTTGTGTTGTGGTTATCCTTGGGTCAGCTGAAACATGACAAAGAAATACAAGAGATGCATTTAAAAAAAAAAAAAAAAAAATTAAAGTGGGAAAGCTTAAAAGAAAAAAAAAAAGAAAGTACTGTATGGATCAGAGATCTATTATAGATTATAAATCTATTATCACCGCATTCTGGCTGAAAGTATTATAGACTTGACTAAGATCCAACTATTCCCCATGTCCAGGGTGTTCTACAGGTAGACAGTCAAATCCCTTTTACTTTGCATTAAAGTTCTTCACTTCACTGCATTCCCATGATGCACTGCTCTGCACATCTGTCTGTCACAAATCAACCCGATACTGGTCTCCATCTGTTCCACTTTGCCTGCATTTTCTTCTCCTCTCTTGCGCAATGTTCGTTGTTTTGGATGGTTGACAATAGACATTTAAAAAGGCATCTACATTCCCTCTTTGCATACTCAGCTTTCCAACAATCTCCCTCTCATTTACATACATGTACCATGTCTTGGTTCTATTGACTTTCCTTCCTTTACTTCTCCAGGCTCTCTTAAACCTGCTTCCTGCTCCCACTAAAGATCGCGATGTGAACATTCTAGTCCACACAGACTCATGTCTGACCTCACTCGTCATTATCACAGCAAACAAGAAGCACCCAAGAGCTGGTCCCTGATGTAACCCCATCTCCACAATGACCTCATTTGTTGCTGCGTCACCCTCAGATTTTTCCTCTGCCACTTCTGACTTCCTCATGAAGCACCAACCTTATGCTTTCACTAGATTAGAGACAGTACAACTTCTTTTGACTTTTTATATACTTCTCCATCAGCACTCTCCAAGAAAACAGTGTATCTATAGTGCTCTTTCTACAAAGCCTTGTGGGACGACAGCAGGAAACGTGGACAGCTAATGAGGTTAAGAGTGGTACACATTGTGAGTATAATCAGCAAGAAGGCAACTAGGAAAGTCAAAACAAATACAAAGCACAAGAGACAGAGTAAAAACTGGAAATGACAAAGACTCAGCCATGCATACTTGCAGAAGGATGACCATGAGACAAAACTGGAGAAACAGAATAAAGAACCAAAGGCAAAAATAGAGACTGAAAAGCATCAGATACTCAGCTCCACATGCATGATAAACAGAATTAAAAAAAAAAAAAATCAAACCCATAAAACATAAGTCTGGGTACAAGACCCAGGGCAAGTGACATTTTATCCCCACTATAACTGCACATCACTGCCATTCTTGTAAAAATAGATATCAGCACCAGTGCACTTCTTCATTCCTTAAGCATTGTCTAATTGTGTTACACAGAGTCTCAAAAAGTCCACTGCACTCACTTCCTCCTTACTAATCCTCTGGATCCCCTAAATTACTAAATGTCCTTCCCCTGCTCTCCCTTTCTCATGTCCTTCTTTCATGGAACCTTAAAAGTGCTCCTTCCATCCAATGTTTTGAGTCTATAGACAATCTTTCATCAAATCTGTTTCCTAGCAGGTGAATAAATGTTTGTGGTGTGTAGAAACAGGTGCATGCGAAATATTCACTCATTTCCTTTTACAGTAGATAATGTCACCTTTGCGCCAAGCTAGAGTCTAAAAAGGAAACTGCTCACAGTTATCAGCTGTGACAACACAAAAACAAACCACATGTGGGTGGCTTTCCACTGCACCCGAAAAGGAACCATTGCATTCTCTTATCTCTTGTAAATTTCAGACTTCCAGCCAGACACCTGACGTCAACAGTTCTAGTATGACTCTACATTTGATAAATCGGAAGGGAGGGCGTGCCAGTGTACTACAGAGCGTGGGATGGTTTAGTCGGCTGGTTTGAACCGAACCATCTTGACACACGGGGCTGTCAGTACTGTTGAGGTTTTATCAGTAAACAGAGGCTAGTGTAACTTTTATTCAGCCAGAGACAGACAAAGACTAAATAATCCACTGATAATCAGACATCCTTCGGTTGTGCCACAGATACCAGGCACCAGCCTATGCTCTGTATTAATATTTTAAGTTCCTCCAGGGAACGCATGTAGGGGCTGGCCTTCTATAAACCCTCTCCACCCATTCATCCAAGAGCAGACTTTCAGGGTTACCTAGCAATTCAGTCATCCCCTGGGGTAATGACTGAACATAACAGCTCCCATTTTTCAAAGTGATAATGGTAATGGATTCATGTTATGATAATACCAGTACTACTACTTCTGAGCACTCAAAATTCAGACTGTCAGCACTATTAGCAACCATTAGCTGTAATCCAAGAATCTAGAGTTATAACAAATATGGGTTCATGGATACTGGATTTGTAATCCCCCCCAAGGCCAAATCTAATGTGAATACTTGAAAGTTAACCAAGTGGAACTTTTTAAACTAAAAGGGAAAAAGAAAAGCAACAAGCCGCAGTATCGCTGTTTCCAAATGACCTCAGCTTGGAACTTCAAGAGGAGAGAAGCCTCTTTGAACCATTCAGCTGTGTTTGGGACCTCGTAACAATGTACCGGTTTACATGTGTGTGGATAGAGAGATGTTTTCATCTTTGGTGTTAAGAAATGTACCAGCAAATAATACTTACGTATACACACCAGCGATGGTTTGCTCCACTGTGCTCCAGGATTTTCGCATTTGATTAAAGTTGAGGTTCCCGCTTTTCTCCGGTAACCATCCATACATTTGTAGCGAAAACGGTCATCTATTTTGAAGCAGCCTTGTTGTGGGAGGTTTGTTAAATCCAACTTTGGAATTTCTGGACATTGACAGCTGTTATCTGTAAAAATAATAATGATAATTTTTTAAAATAAAACTATACGATTAAAAATAAATAACCAGTATTTTTTGGCGAATGGTGTACGTAAGTTCCGTAATTCTAACTTCTAGCAATGTACTAATGGTAACCTGATGTCGTCAATAAAAAACTTTTACACCATCACATACACATCAGGTCAACCCCGCTTCTAAGTCAAAAATTTAGCAGGATTCATAACGATACACACTTGCGACTTTCAGCATTTAGGTTTCACTATGAAGATTTACGATACGGACCCGACGGCGAGAAACAATGATTTACCAAAAATAAACAAAACACAAATCAAGCCGCAGGTATGTCTTCAATAAGCAATTATCACCGTCCGACATATCTCACCGTAAAACGCTGACGTGTGCGAGTTTATGCCTTCTATTTGAACGACTTGTCTTTGAAGGTGATCAAATTTAATCACTGATTAAATAAGCGATAAACAAAACAAATTGCGGCATGCGCAGTTTTAAGCACTTTCTGGAGCGTACTCGGTCGAGTTGAAATTTGTTTGCACTTACCGCTGCTGGATAATTGAGACCAACATACTATCATAACGCAGACGGGGAAAGCCAGTGAAACCAGAGCCATCGGACACCTCGGTAGTGACTTAAAACATGTTCACTAAATAAAACCAGGCCGGTAAAGACCATCGTCGCTGTCGCCGCGGTATTTCTTTTCGTTCACACTTTCGCTTTATATCATGACACTCCCCTTGTGCTGTGTGTGATCCGCCCATTTTAACAACAGGGCATATTTCTGCAGAAATTGCTGGTTTCAAATGAGTCATCCGGGCGCCAGATGGCGCAAGACCGTAAAATCCCGGCAAATGTTGGCTCTTGGTTTTTGTTTTTGCGCTCCGGCTTCCGTTACGAGCAGTGAGGAGGTATATCAAATGTGCTGGTTAGCCTTTTTAAAGAAAAAAAAGTAGATTAATATGAACTGACTTGTAATTAATTTTAAATTCTATTTAATAGTGGTAGGTATAGAGACAGTGGAACGAATGTTGGGTCTTTTCTTGACACATTTCATAAGGAGCAGACATTAGCAACACTAGCCTTAGCTTTCGTTAGCTAGCTAACGTTTCCCAGTTTCTCCTGGGAAATTTGCTTCAGTATCAAACGACGGAATCACAAAAGGTTATAGCGGAGATTTGTGATTTAGCTGTTGCACGTTATAACCGATTGAACTTTTTTTTTTTTAATTTTTTGCTTTTCCAAGCAGTGAAGGACTGAATGATGATACCGTAGGCTCGATAAATATTGAGAAGTGAAACGTGTTTGTGTGTCCGAAGGCAACAGGAGCACTGACGGACAGCAATGTCGCTCTATGATGACCTCGGTGTGGGTGCCAGTGACACTAAGACCGAAGGCTGGTCCAAGAACTTCAAGCTGCTACAGTCCCAGCTGAAGGTGAAGAAGGCGGCTCTGACACAGGCCAAGGTGCGTGCAGTACTACACATGTATTATAGTGGGCTGTCA
>NW_005187531.1:1495737-1497573 GCF_000239375.1 Pundamilia nyererei | reverse complement strand
TTTGATTACCTCTTCAGCATGCCATCGTGTTTGGCAAAGGCCTGATAACAAGCCATTCATTTGATTCAGCTGTGTTGGAGTAGGGATGCATCTAAAAGCTGCAGGATAGTAGCTCTCGAGGACTGGGATTGGGCAGCCCTGCAGTAGAGCATGTTTGGGATGTGCAGCCAACATATCCGCAGCAACTGTCTGTCATGCCAGTGTGGAGCAAATGGTTTTCTGTTTGATGCATTTCTACAGTCACTGATCAGAAGAAGAACAAGGTTAATTGGTTGTTTTGTTTATGCTGGTTTTTTTTGTTGTTTTTTTTCTTTTCTGTAGACCCAGCGGATGAAGCAGACCACCGTCTTGGCGCCTGTCATTGATCTTAAGAGAGGAAGTTCCAGTGATGAGCGACAGATCACAGACGCTCCTCCACATGTTGCGGCTGGCCTCAAGGTACGGCTCACAGTGTTTGTTATGGATGGGTACTCAAGACCAGTGTTAAACTGTTACTGGGTTGGTCAGTATGGAAATATTGAAAAACACCTGGACAAATTATGCTGTTTGTGCAGCATTACTTGAGTCTTAAATATCTGTTAGACCCGGTCTTTTATAACGACAAAGCTGGTGGTGATCGTGTCTGACGTTGCTGTGTGTTCACATTCTCTCTGATCGTGGCTTGCAGGCTGAATGTTAAAAGCAAAGGCTTGCTTTGAGACAGGTTGCATATTTGTAGAGTAACACCAGCAACCTTTGGAAAGCTTTACAAGGATTCTTTTAGTCAATGCTTTCTCGGATATGATGAGATTTGCTGAACTACAAATAAAACTGTTTCCAAATCAAGTCGAAACTGAATGCTGTTTTTAAAATAAATCTGCTGATTTGTTTGATAAGCAGCAGCCACTGCTTCTTTATTGGACACTGGTCAGATACTAAATTCAAGCTTATTCTCAGTTTCTACATGAGACAGGAAGAAACAGATTTACACGGCTGTCGTCATGGTTCAGTGATGAGTGTATGTGGAGCTGCAGTCGCTCCTTTCTGGGTGACAGTGAGGCAGCGCTGCAGTAGAGATGAGCAAGGTGGAATGAAATGAGTTTTATTTCTTTAGTTAAAAACAACTGCTCTTTGCTTTGCAGGTATAAAGATAATTGAAGAATCACATCACCAGTCTAATATGCGTAAACATGTATAAAAACCACATTTCCCCTGCGTTCATCCACCCCTCGTGTGCCATAAATCCAGCTTTATCTTTAGTAATACATATAGTATTCTATAGCGTAATGTCGTCAACCAGTTCTTTCATGTTGTCTGTATTTTGCTGTTTTAAATTTTTTTTTTTTTTTTTTAATTTAATTCAGTCGCATCTTTGCGAAAGATGCAGAGGGAGAATATAACAGTGTCCAGTGTAAAAATTGTAAAGGAACTCATTTATCTCACTCATATGTTGCTGGTTCTTGCTTTAGGATGCAGTCCCCAGTGCCTTCTCTGCTAGTGATGTGCTGATCCCCTTAGCAGACGAGTATGACCCCATGTTCCCCAATGACTACGAGAAGGTGGTGAAGCGTCACAGAGAAGAACGGCAGCGACAGAGGGAGCAGGAGCGGCAGAAGGAAATTGAAGAGAGGGAAAAGTATGGCTGTTTTCTTTTCTTTTGTTTTAAATTCTCCTCAGTAGGCGATGTATTATACAAGCTTAAAGATTGACAAACTAGATGAAATAAAATACTTGAAGCTTTCTATTCTTCCACATTTAAAACGATTGAAAGAGATTTTTATTTATTAGTTTTCAGGAATTTGGAGGATCTTTACTTTGATTTAGAAATGAACTGAATGAAGCAGACAACTAAATCCT
>NW_005187531.1:1491149-1494629 GCF_000239375.1 Pundamilia nyererei | reverse complement strand
AGGCATTCAGACTGCTTCTACAAATGTTTGTGGGTGAATGGATTGCTCTCAGGAGCTTAGTGAATTCCAGTGTGGTACTGTGATAGGATAGCAACAAGTCTAGTCATGAAATTTCTTCACTGCTAAATCTTCCACAGTTATCTGTTAGTAGTATTATAACCAAGTAGAAACGATTGAAAATGACAACAACTCAGACATGAAGCAGCAGGTCATGTAAAATCAGAGAGTGGGGTCAGCGGTTGTTAAGTGAATGCCTTTGGCAATATCGTGTATGTTTGTCTCAGGTTACTACAGGGCGGCCTGTCGAGGAAATGGAATGATGGTGGTGTTAAAGTTAAAGGAAGAGGAACTAAAACATGGTTTCAGACAGGATGAATATAGCTGTATTTACCAACCCCCATCTAACTGTGAATCATGCAGCTCCAAATAAAGATGTGGCGCTTCAAATGACCATAATAGGTCACCTTTATATGCCTAAAGTTTACTTTGAATGCATGTTGACATTGCAGTTGAGCCCTTTGTTACTGCATTATAAATCATCAGCCATTTTCTGTTTGTGTGTGTGATCTCAGGCTCTTCGTTTTCCTATGAAGATGAGGGCCGTCCTGCCAGAGGCTCAAAGGCGGCCATCCCTCCACCTATGTATGAAGACTCAGACCGGCCCCGCTCACCACCCGGACCGACCAGCTCCTTCCTTGCTAACATGGGGTGGGTGCTTATATTACACAACAAGTAGATTTATATAGTTCATTTATTTCTGCTTGAATAAAAAGTACTTCAAGTTAAGTACTACAGTTAATCAGTTGTATATCATGTTTATATGTACTGTATAGCTGAATGTTTCATTAATTCTCCTTCACCTGCAGAGGCACAGTGGCCCATAAGATTATGCAGAAATATGGCTTCAAAGAAGGCCAGGGCCTCGGGAAGCACGAGCAAGGCCTCAGCACGGCGCTGTCCGTGGAAAAGACCAGCAAGAGAGGTGGAAAGATCATCATAGGTGACGCAGCAGAAAAACGTAAGAGCGACCTTTGTGCTTTTTTTTTTTTTTTTTGTCCTTTCCATCTTTAGCTTAGGGCTGGGCGATGCCTTTGTATTTGTTTTGTTTTTAAACGGTACATTAGCAGGTTAGATCAGAGAAGTTGGTTGATCGAGTTATAATTTGATCATTGTGTCACATAAATGTTTGTGCAGTCATATAGATGTTTACGGCTCTCTCCCCTGCCCCCACTCTCTCATTACTTTGAATTCTATGGTCACTCTCACAGTGAAAACCAAAACTAAACTGCACTTAGCTGAACTACTGTCATTATTTTAAACATAAGCCTGCCATTTGTTAAAAACGGCATTACGTCTTAACTAAATATACAAATTAAGAAATGTATATTAATTTGTAATCATGTGTCAGACTGTCAGTTTAGGTTTTTATACAAATTCCTGCAAATGTTTCACTCTAAAAGCCTCGTTAAGAAATGAAGCTGGTTAGAAAGCAAAGCAATAAGCTAATGTTTTCTTTCATGATGCTTCCAGAGTTGACTTAGTGAGTCAGTTTACACTTGAACTTACTAAGCGTGGGTAAAATTGGCACGTACAAAAAGACCTTGTAGGAAAACACAAATCATCATTTGCAGTCAGGTCATGACTGTATCTGTGTTAATAAAGTTTCTGTGCCACTTGTGTAAATAGGCACATTTACAGTTTAGTTGGGTTTTTTGTGTGTGTGTGTGTGTAATGTTCCCATGATGGACCAATCTCTGAGTAAAAACAGAACTAAAACCCTGAGATACTGCAAAGCCATCAGCTCACTGTAAAATGATTTCTGCTGCTTGTAATAATCATCCTTACGTGTCTAGTAAGGATTCTTCTCCCTCCATTACTCAATGTTAAGTTCACTGTACCTCTGTATATTATAATGACAGTGTTACCTGAAGCATGCAGCGTGTGGGTCTCAACCCTAAACATGCAGGAGTGAAAAGCCAGAGGTCGGACCCAAAGCTTTGGCTTCGTGCTTGTAGCTTTGTGCCATCCAACCGTGCCAGTTAGGCGCTTGTAAGACTCCTAACAGCATTTACGACAGGCACATGTGTGCCTGGTGTGGCTGTGGGGTCACGGCAGATGGCTGCCCCACCCTGAGCCTGGTTATGCCAGAGGTTTCTTCCTGTTAAAGGGGAATTTTTCCTTTCCATTGTCACCAAGTGCTTACTAATAGGGGGTCGTCTGATTTTTGGGTTTTCTCTGTGTTATTGTCGGGTCTTTTCCTTACAAAAGTCATTTAATTCAAGAGGGTTGCGGCCCACTTAAATACCAGAAAATGCCATGGGCCAAATCTTAAAAGAAAAGTCAAGTTACAAGAGAAAGCAATTCATTTCCTAAAAATTCGGTTTAAAAAAACCAAACAAACATAAGCAACACAGGCTTTTTTGCTCTAAATGGCTAAAACGTATTGCAGTCATATGCTAAGTGCTGAGCCACTGTGTGACCCACCTACCACTGGGCCCCAAGTTCCAGTGCAAGAGCAACATTACTCACTACTCTGCCCTAAATAATCAGAGTAGTGAGTAATATCACAAACTAATCACTTCCTATTACCAGTTTTAATTCCCTTTTTATAGAAATGAATCATTTTATATAAATATGTAACTGTAAATGTTTATAACGTCAAACTGAATTTCTGTGATTGTGTGTGCCACCTGCAGTACCTTCATAGCCCACTCGGGGTCCCCAGCCAAACCTTGAGTATCACTGCCTTACAATATCAAGCTGCTTGAAGTGACTGTTGATGTGATTTGGCGCCATATAATTTAAAATAAATAAATAAATATATAGGTCTCCATCAATTTTACAGTTTTGGTTTATTGGCTTCTGTTCATAAAATACTCTTTTATGACCCCTTTAAACTAGGTTAGCTCAACTGGATTTTAATTTTAATTTTTTATTTCTTCACATTGTGCTCCAGTAGCACGTTACTCTCAGCCTGCCCCTCAAGATCCACATCGCCCAGCCCTACCGCTCATGTTCTGATGTTTATGCCCCACCCCGCCTTTCTGTGTTCCTTTTCACCCTGTCTGCTTTAACATGATTTTCTGTATCTGTCAGCTGCATCAAAAGCTGCTTTTGCCTGTATTGTCTCAAGCCTGTCCTGGTCTGTGTGAGCATGTGGATTATTTAGCCGTCCACTGTTTTCACATACTTTTGTTTTGGGTGTGACCACAGCAAGATTCCATTTCAATATCAGTTAGATGTTTTACAGTGACCTTTACATGCATGTCTTTTCATTTTTTGTGTGCGTGTGTGTGTTTCTGTGTGTGTGTGTGTGTGTGTGTGTGTGCGCGCGTGTGTGTGAGCAGCAGGCTCCAGCCAATCAGGTGCCACTGAGACTTCAGGCTCTGCAGGTTGGCCTCCACTCCCATTTTCTCCCTTTCATATTGCAGAATGTGCCACACGGATCATCTTTAAAGTTTGTGTTTGCATGACTTTTAT
>NW_005187531.1:1476503-1490289 GCF_000239375.1 Pundamilia nyererei | reverse complement strand
GCGCTTCCCCATACCCGTCGAATTCCCGCAGGCACAAAGAAATTACGGAGGCTATCACTTATCACCTGGCTAAATATATGGCTCCCATCAACACTGAGCAAAACAAGGGATTTAGACAAACCCTAGACAAACGCTACACTGTGCCGTCCTGCAACTATTTTTCAAATGTTGCACTACCTGCTGTATACACACAGTGTCGAGCAACGGTGGAGACGGAATTACAAGCAGTACAACATTTTGCGGCAAAGACAAAATGTGAGACATTTATGGTTTTTATGTTCAGTCTCAACTGTTACGAAGTTGATGTGCACTTAATAAATGCAATAAATATTTATATTGGAAAAGAAAATCATGAGAGAATCGTGATCTCAATTCTAAGCAAAAAAAATCGTGATTCTCATTATATGCAAAATCGTGCAGCCCTACTGCACACAGCTGTATCCATTTTGTCTGGCTCACTTTTATCAGCAGGAGTTTTGTTTGCACTCTGTCTATGACCCTGTTCACAGCTCACTTAGCTCCACTCAGTGTTTCACATGTAGAGACTGCCCTCTGGTGGCGTCATTATGCAGTGCACTAAAATATGACAACCTCGATACAGCATCAACATGCTCTGTCTGTTTGTTTGCTTACTCAACTCCTGATTATCAGATCGAGTTTGTAACCCAAACTTGGCTCATATCTTAGTCCCCTGAAGCCTCTTGTCTGTATCAGATAATGGGAATATTATTATGTTGCCTGGCAGCCAGTGGGCAAAAAGTGATTGAGTTTGTGCATATGTAACACCTTCAGAAGGATCTTATTATTTTAATTTAATGACATTAGTATCTAATTTATCATATCTTGAATATTCATATTTCCATGTACATCTGAAGTCAAGTTTAAATGGCCTGCATTTGTTTACTGTATTTAGTGTCTATATCAAAACTTTAATGTTGGATAAATAACTGTATAATTGAACTTTTATGCTAAGGGCTTTCAAGCCATGTGAATTCCTCCAGCCTACTAAAGCACTTTCTTTCCAGCTTGTTATTTTTGCCAGGTGCTACTGTAGGTAAACCATAAGGCTAATGTAAATAAGCCAATGTCATAAAAAATTAAGTTATAAAGTCTTCCATACCAGTTTTTCATTATTCACGTAATCTGCGGTAGACACTGTCTGGATACTGAGTGTTGTAGTAGATTCCACAGCTGGTTGACTTAAAAATCATATATGCATGGCAATACATCATGCTGTTTATAAACGTACTATGAGTCCCCTAATTATCTTCTGTTTATTAATTTGGCCTCGATCACCTTTTTGTAACTTTTGTAAATGCGATTCGATCAAACAATACTGTAGTCTTGGTATGTACTGCAATCTGCAACACAAATGCTCTGCTGTGCTATAATGCTGTGATGCCGCCCAGGCTGAAGCTGCAACCCGGCCTCAATATGAAAATTAATTTTAACCTCCTAGGACCTGGCGTCCACATATGTGGACATCACTTTTTGGGTTATTTAGACCAAAATACTCAATTTTGCTCTACAAGGGCCTGATATCCACTTACAAGGACATTATACTGCTCTTATTTTTCTTAAAGACAAAAATCTGGTAAAAAAAAGATCTGGTAATTCTTTGTTTTTACGTTCATTGGGCCCCAATATGCCCAAATATCAAAGAGAAATTAAAATGCATGCCGTGGAAGGGTTCAAGTCTTAGGAGGTTAAGTCTTTCCTGCTTTGAATTTGGTCTGTGCTTCTTATAGCAGGGTGCAGAGTTTTGCCTGTACAGCATGCTCTTTGCTGCCAATGCGAACAAGCTTCAAGTCTCCCTTATTTTCCCCTCTCAACAGCTTTTCATCAAATGTTTGGCTTCTGTGCAGTTTTCGCTCTTTGACCTGTTTTTTTAACCCCTGGACAATCATTTATGACAAGTCAAATCTGCAATGTATTCCATTATGACTTAACCCAGTAAAGCCTGCGCATTCACATAATTGCCTTAAAATTCCTGCCTGGGTGGCAGCTCTACGCTTCCGTAGACTCCTCCCTGTCATTAAACATGTCAGTGTTTCTGTTTAACCACTAGAGGGCACAATTGGATATCGCTCCATCCATGTTTACCTTATCTGTATGGCTGTTGAATAACTTGAGCTCTGTTATCAGCGTTGTTTAATGATTGTCAAATAAGAACATAGCTACTCTGATAGTCTCTTATATTCTCAAATGTGCTAGCAGCTTAAGCACACCCTTTACCCCTTATTATTATTAATTAGTAATATCAATACTTTTGTCAGATCGTCATTTAGATTTCCGAAATGTGGAAAAATAGTGTGGAAAGTGCATTTTTTTTCTTTTTTGTTTGTTTGTTTGTTTGTTTTTTAGTTGTCTAACTTAATATCTAAACGGAAAAATATAAAGATGAGCAGGAAAACTTCAGCTCTGTTTTGTTTTATACATTTCAGTATTTGAGTGAGACTGGCAACTTGGCCACTTTCCAGAAATCTTAACAGTTTTATTCCTTGAATGACCCAGAACGACCCAGAGTGGCTTCTCAGCAGCACAGTAAAAGCCAACTGGATGTCAGACGAAGCAGATATCAGACCAGCTGACGCAAAACAAACTGCTGAATTGTTTCATTTATCATCTGTGTTGAATCAAGCTCCCAAGTTTTGAACAGTCCCGCACAAATCCACTTATCGTCCGACACCTTCTGTTGCTCCATCCAGCATACCTGCTGCCTGTAAATATTCTGATGATAAGGAAAAAATTACGATCACCTCTGTTTTCTTCCAATCAGCTGACTCCTCCAAGAAGTCTGACGCGAACCCGCTCACTGAGATCCTGAAAAACCCGACCAAGGTGGTCCTGCTGAGGGTACGTGTATCCCTGTGTGCTGTTAAATTCGCCCTTTCTAGGTTTGGCTACTATAGCATTAGAAACATGATCAGTGGGTTATAAGTGGCACATGTTGTTATTTCAACACAGAACACTGGGGTGATGGAAAGACTGCAGTTTTAATATGAGATTATGACTAGTCTGATGTCCTGTGCAGCTTGGTTACATGTGTCGTTTCCCTTCGTAGAACATGGTGGGGCGAGGAGAGGTGGACGAGGACTTGGAGGGAGAGACGAAAGAGGAATGCGAGAAATACGGCAAAGTAGTTAAATGTGTCATTTTTGAGGTGAGATGAAATGATTTCTAAAACTCGATTTACGTAAAGTCATCAAAACAGAAGCGTGAAGATTCTTTCCGCTGTCAGATTGCAGAGGTGCCAGATGATGAAGCCGTCAGAATATTTCTGGAGTTTGAGAGGGTGGAGTCGGCCATCAAAGGTCAGTATTCACTTCTTTTAAGCGCCATCCCTGGAATAGGCCTCAACTCATGAGATATCGGGCATTTGCATCAGACCATGTTGCCTTCAAGCGTCACAGGAGCTTGAGGAACTTCCTCGCTGTGCACTTGTTCATAATGAAAGTGGTTGCCTCAGACATTTCCATTCTCATTTAAACAATGGTTTTCAGTCTGCATATGTAGGCGACTGTTTCCTAAATTACTTCATGTAACAGCATCGCACTTTTCCTTTTTCTTTCTCTTTTTTTGGGGGGGGGGGGGAGAGGAATCATTGCATAACTGCTCTAATAATGTGGGTGAAAATGTGTCCCATTCTAAATGAGTTGGCCCAGATCAGAAACAAGGTGAGACTCCCATTCCCTGCGGTGTTACATCATTTGTGACCCAGCAACCCAGGCGTCTCCCTGTGGCACCGGCAGAACCGCGCTTATATCACAGCTCTCAGAAAGCAGGGCAGGTTCTCAAAGAACGACACTAAAACCTGCCATAAAGAATCAAATTAAAAGTCTCACACTAAGTGATCCGTTTCTGGAGGTGATGACGAAGCATCCGGAAAGTGAAGTCTGAGGGCATGTTCTCGCACTCACAGGCCGGAGGTGATTGTTGTATTTAGTGTCCGTCACGGTAGCTGTAAATAATATGCTGGAACCCAGTTAAACCTGATTTTCTTCTGTCACTGTGTGAAAATGGGTCATGTTTTTCCTCATGTTAGCTATGATTCCCCTACAACAGGGGTGCCCAATCCCGGTCCTCGAGAGCTACCATCCTGCAGCTTTTAGATGCATCCTTGTTCCCACACAGCTGAATCAAATGAATGGCTTGTTATCAGGCCTTTGCCAAACATGATGGCATGCTGAAGAGGTAATCAAACCATTTGATTCAGCTGTGTTGGAGTAGGGATGCATCTAAAAGCTGCAGGATAGTAGCTCTCGAGGACCGGGATTAGTCAACCCTGCCCTACAGGGAAGAGAACGGCGAGTGTAGCATCTAGCACCTGGTTCATTTAAGTTAGTGTCTTCTAGTAGAGGTGATTTAGCTTGTTTTTGCTCATGAATTCCATTTGTAGTTGCTTTGGATATGGCTGGAGTTGTTCAAAGTGCAGTTAAGACCAGTTATACCAGTCTGCCCATAACATCCACATTTTTATCTCCCCTCCAAGGTTGCATCTTTGTGCACCTCTGGTCATCATGTGCAACTAAGACTTGAATCCACCAATTGAGACATCAAGCATGTTGCCAATCTGACTGCAATCTGTCTACATTTGATTTAAACAGACCAAACAGTGCGGTTGTGAAACATCCTTTGATGGCTCTCTTTAAGCCCTGTTCTGATCTTGACCGCTCTCTGTGATTTTTATCGCTCATCTTGAATGTGCACAAAAAGCAAACGCCAACTTCCCCGTTAAAGCGATCGATGCTGTCTTCAGTGTTGAGACAGGGTGAGCGTGACAGTGACTCAAAAGTAGTAAGAAGCAGTTTTGGGTGACAGGATTCCCAGGTCAGACGGTCGGCTAAAGCCTCTCAAATACTGAAACATACTGTATTCTGCTAGAACACTACTAATCAGACATGCAGAGTTGTTGCTGTTAGGTTTTTTTTTTTTTGTGTTTTGTTTTTTAAGCAGTGGCAACACAACAGTACATCACAGTAGTGTTCACGCTTGAAGGAATGCAATACTACCCAAGAAGATAAAGTTTGAAGTTAAATTTTCCCGGCTATTCTTTGAAAGGTTTAATGGCTACATAGAAACCAGCTAAATAATCCTGTCGGCTTCACTGCTGACGTGAGTATGAGGTGATGGAAAGGTTACAGAGCCTGGCGATTGCACATTGTCCTCAAACAGAAAGTTGTTCATTACCTTCATTAGATTACAGATAGTAAATGACAATAGTTAAAGGAACAGTTTGTCATTTTTCTGAGAAGTTGTAAAGATTTATAATGATGAATTTAGATCTGTTGTTGGACATTTAGCACTTTCTGCTTGGCATTTACCGAAACAGCACAGTGACAGTATTGCACATGAGAGGTGGAAACTCAGATTTTTGCAATTGGCCCTGTTGCATAGGCGTTACTCAGAGTTCCTTTCTCAGGGCACAAAATTTAGTGAGGGGAATATTTAAGTTTTGCTATGCATAAGATGTATATCTAATAACAGTTTTTTTTTCACATTGGTTATTGCTTTGTAGAGGAGACATCGCAGTAAGTTAAGGGTGCGCTTATTAATTTCAGATGAGGATGTGGTTAAAAATGGATGGATTACAAAGCCACCTAATTCTAAATTTGTTTAGTGAACTCCGAAATGACCTGGAAACTAAAAGAGTCACGCAGTGCCAGCGGCAGCAAAACTTATTGCAATTCTTCAATTCTCGGTTTCTGGTTCCTGTAAACTGCGGCTTCTGTGGCTATTTCACAGCCTGCACGGAGGGTCAAAGCGAAACAGCTGACGAATGGCAAGAACAGGGAGAATGACTATGTTGAATTTGGACCCTGTCCTTAGTATATTCAGGCCTTGGATATGGATGTTGGTCTGATGCATTTATGTTAATAAATCTTTATTAAGGAAAAATGTGTCTCTTAAGTTTTTTTTAAAGTTTTATTACACTGAAATTAAAGCATTTTGATTTCAGGGTCATAAAAGGTGCACATGGTTTTCACCATGATCTCGTGATCCTCTAACACATGACTGTTTTTTTTTGTTTTTTTTTTTGTCATGGGTTACACAAATTCAGCTGCATGCACTTTGGCAATAGGTGTTTTTCTGTCTCTTTCTCAGCGTAGAACCGTTATGGTGGTACTGTCAACATCGAAGCAATTACTAAAGCCTGTTTCCATTCTAACGAGCTCATGACTGCCACTGTAGGCCTACACTGAACGTACACATGTACAACTGATTTATATTGATATGCTTGTCCTGTTAGTAAATTACCCACAGCTCTTGGCAGATTGTGCAGATTGTGCGAGTCACATTGAAATGAACAGAGTGCGCCTGCGTTTAGAAAACAGCACAACTTTTGTAAATCATCCGCAAACCTAACCGCACCCATAACATAAAATAATTGCTCTCTAACCCTTGTGAAGAAAGCACGTTTAAAAAATGGTCTGAATTCATCTTTGAAAAGATGCACAATTGTACACTAACCATCTGTTTCCATACAAATCAAGATATTCCCCTTAGCTGCTGTAGTCATAACACACGTTGTTTTGTGCATATGCACACGCTTTATGGCTGTCTACCAACTGAAGTGATCTCCGGCGTCCTTCAAGATCCATTATCATGCTTGGGACACACATGCCTCAGTGACTAATGCTGAATCCTGTCCTCTCTCACACAGTCGGATAAGACGCGTCCTTTTTAAAGGATCATTACCTCAGTGGTTCATCTTTAGGAGACGGTCCTGGGAAATGACCCTGACATAAAATTTCCTATTTTCCTAGAATGCAGACGTACGAGAGCCAAAAAAAGTTTTCTTTTTTTTTTCTCTTCTTGAGTGTTGTTTGCTGGGAACTACCAGCATGAGCCGGCTGTTTTTCATAAACAGTGTAATAATTTATTTTTTACAAAGGAGAGATGAACTGATCTTTGGAGGTCACAGAGAATAAATCTACCATAAAACATATTGAGACAATAGTGACTTTGTTTTAGTTTGTTGTGTTTTGTTCTTCCTGTGCGTAAGTGATACAACATTCTCATGTTAGTAGGGATCTGCTTCAAAGAAACACAAGGTTTCCAGATTTGTGCCAGATGCTCCACAGCATCGGTGTTCTGATGTCTTTGATGGGCCTGTTTTGATCAGTGTTTTTAATTGAAGGCCACATGCTTACCCAGTAAATATCAGAATAGGGTGCAGCCTCAACTGTACAACTTTTTAACAGCCATATTGTTAAAAAAAACAAAACAGCATGCAGCTGAGTTGTTGGGTATCTATACTGATGTGGACTGGGTAAAATGTTAGGAGTGAAAAGATGCCACGTTTGTTTCATGGAGATGGAAAAAGATCAACATTTGTATGTGAAAATGAAGGAGGTTGGTCCATTGGGCTGAAATTTCATTGTAGCAACTCAAAATGGTACTCGGTAAGCCCCACATGCATGTATGCATTACTGATATCACAACATGCTCCTAATGAGATCATGGGTGTCCTTGGGGGATTTCCTCCTAGCTCGGAAGCATCAATGAGTTCCTGGATGATGCAAGGTGCAACCTGCCAGTGTCAGGTGGACTGAAACATAATGTCCCAAAATGTGGTGGATTTTGTTCTTTTTGCATATGACTCTACTTTGTTTTCCCAGGTTCTGACATTAATTGTTCCTCTCTTTTGCAGCTGTTGTGGATCTGAACGGACGATATTTCGGTGGGCGAGTTGTCAAGGCCTGCTTCTACAATCTAGACAAGTTTCGGGTTTTGGACCTCGGCGAGCAGGTTTGAATTCACCCTGGGAAACTACAAGAACCACCACACAAGGAGCTCACATCATCTCCCCACATGTACATAAACCTTTTTTATATTTCCTGAACAGCAGTCTGTGTAGTGATACATGTCTGTAGTATATTGGCTTGTTTGTCCTGTGTTTAAAAAAACAAAAAACCTTTTATGTAAAAAGAATAAAGGATATAAACAACATTGAGTTGATGGTTTTGTCATTTTTACATAGAAAATTTTCTGTTTCTGGTTTTAGATCTTCATTAGTTAAGACAACAAAGCTCATTCTTCATGTTGACTGTCGTTGTGTTCTTAAGTGTCAAAATATGAACACTAATATAACGAGAGGTTAAACTCTAGAAACCCACTCCAATCATATGTTGTATCTCCAGGAAGCCTACTTTCCTTGTCTGAAGTTTGTCTGACATAACGCAGGTTCCTCGCTAGTGTTAACACATCCCCAGGCAGAGACTGTCTTGATTTAGCCTTGCCAGATTATAGGAAGGGGACTGGGACAGTGAACGCAACCCCAGCCTCATTCAGAACTTATGTAAGTGCGCCAGAAGGGCCCTGGAGGTTCCCGTGAAAAACGTCAGGAAGGATCCCACTGGAGAAGGTTTAAATCAGATCAGGGAAACGGGTTGGACAGAGAAACAGAAACAAGAAGCGAGACCCATTTAAAAGATTTAATCATTCCATTCATTTAGGGTTGCAGTGGTCAAAGGTTGAAGTGATGGGAGTTAATGGGTAAAAGCTGAGGAATAAAATCAAATGTTTGATCGACTGCTCTTGTTGATCATTTTGATTATGAAATAAGCCCAGCTAAGAGAGCATTAAATTAAACAACAAAATGTTGTAAGTTGATTATTCAGTGTTTTACTGAGCGTGTGCAGTGTGTTTGTGTCAGAGTGCAAGCCAGGAGCAGGGCTTGATGTTGAGCGCGTGTCCTGAGCATGCACAGCACAGTGCTGTTTGGTCTATGAAACTAACGAATGTGTCAACAGTGCAACTTGAGGGGGGGTGGCCACGGTGTTTGCTCACAGTAGTTCCCGTAGTGGAGCGCACACTCGCACACCATGTACTGAGCTTGAATATTTATTGCACTGGCCTCAGTTTGATTCCACCATAGGCCACTTGCTGTAAGTTGTCTCTTTCCTGTCAGCCACTCCAGTGTAAATGACGTAAAGCGCCTTGCATGTGAATCATATCCCACGTGTGGTATGCTCCCCAACAACTATCGGGTCGCCTCCTGCAGCATTCTCAGGCTGATCTTCAACAGTGTTGTGCAGCACTTGTCAGGAAGTTACCCCGAGTACATTACTATTTACATGTTGGCTGCTGGTGGCATAATTCGAAAGAACTGTTTATGCTTTCGTAGTTATCCTGATGACAACTTGTGTCCAAGATATTACTCCAGATTCTGATCTTTAAATCAACAAGGTGACAAAAATGAATTTTCCACAGCCACTTGCATATCAAATGCATGCTATTTGAAGACCACTGCTCTGCTCTTACTTCAAAGGGTCATCTTTCTCTTGATCTCTACTCTCCTTGTTTATCTTCTATTGGGCCTTGATGGAAGCCCTCAGTTCATCCACTGTAGGAATCAAACAGTTTGAACTCTTCTCCCTTTAAGCCAGCTTTCGTCTGATTGGCTGCCCCTTGCAAACACAAGAGCACTTGAGTGGGACTTCTGTGCTCACAGGCAGAGCTCAACATCTATGGCCAGGTCCAAAACTACAACTAATTCCCTTGTTAACTACATGCCTTCAAAGATACTGGGAGCATCTACTTTGACTTTGGAGGTTAAAATCCGGTATGTGTCTTTCACATTAGAGACAGTTAAGCAAGGTTTCTGAATAGTTTTTAAACTAAACTAAATCATGTCATAATAAATTGTTTGTTCATTGAAGACTGGTTCCAGGTGACTTCCATAGCTTTACAGAATAGCCCGCAGAGAGGTCATTACAATCCTGACCTTACACCGTGTGTTAGGGGGCACAGTTTGATGGCATAATCCAGAAATGTAATACATTTAGCCTGTAGTGATGTAGTGATGATGTCCTAGTGAGGTGGCTGTTACATTTTTTCCACACAAGTTGTATTTCGGAATATTAAAGAAAGGTTAGTACTGTACAAAGATACTGAGCCAACCCTCGTTTCTTTATATGTTGCAAGGAAAATGCGAAACTGTACATACAACAAAAAGAGTACAATCGCAGTTCACAATTGTGAAACCTGGCCCCACCTTATCATGTGAATTCATAAGGTGGGGCCAGGTTTCACAATGAACTCACCCGAAACCCTGGCTGATTGGGACCCGCACCCATTTTCACACCTTGGCTCAGGCGATTAGAGGATCATCAGGGGGTCCTTTTGTCCCTCTGTGGGTGACAGTGATACTCCCACTGGGTTTAAATCTGGGACTCCCCACCATTTGACCTTAGAACTGAAGAAGCTTCTCGGATGAGAGGTGAAACGTCTTCAAGTAACTTAAAGAAGTCCAGACGCTTTTCTTTGCAAGCTGCTTTGACTATGATGACCTGGATGACTGAGAACCTTCACAGACACGTGACCTCAAATGATGGACTGATCACCTCTCCTCCCCTTCATTCCATGCATTCCCACCCACCCACACACACACACACAAACACACACACACACACACACACACACACACACACACACACACACACATCCACACACTAAGTGTTTAGAGTGAAATTGTTGCTCATTTCCTTTGTCTCCCTGGTCCTCTCTCACCTTTCTGTCGGTGTGCTCTTCACATTAAAGAGGGAGTTTTTTCCTCCCAACTGAGTGCTTACTTAGGGGCAAATTGAATGCACAAAGCGAAGTACTGCAAATGATCCAGTCATTACTTTTAAATACATGTCTGTAAATTTTATCAGTATGACTCCTCAAAAAGCTCAACACTACATGTTTACTTTCGAGACTGTGATTATTTTCTTAAACGTTTAACTGTAATCACTTTGTCCTTCTGTTCATCAGTTCAAGAAGAGATTAGTCCTCCATGTAAAACTTGATAACAAAGCAGAAATCCCTTTGTGTGTAGAAAGATGTCAGTCAAATAAAAGACTTAATCAAGAGTTTCCCTTCAAAATAATGCTTTAATTACCAGATGCCTATACAGCCTTAGCCCCATTTGGATTAACAGCTATTTTTATGGGAGCTCATTCCAAGACAGACAAACAGTTTACTCTCCTGAGACAAAATACAGTCTGCATCACTGTCACTGTTCCTGCATATTATATGAAGCAACAGCAGTCTTAAATATATATATTTATGGTTTTGCTCAGTCATCAGCAGTTTTCTTATCTCAACACTTTTTTGCTCATTTCCAACTCTTTATTGCTGACCATTTTTACCATATGCTATTCCCCTGCTAATTCGCCCCTTAATTCATGTTTTAAGCTAGCTTTCGTCCGATTGGCTAGCTCATGCAAACAAAACATTTAATAAACAGCAGGTGGGTGGGGCTTCTATGCTTATCCACTTGTTAGGTGATGACATATCAGCCCAGTTTCCAGGTCCAAGCTTCTATTGCAATAATTGATGTCGTCATCTTTTTAGGATGTTTGTGTCTTGTTTAATTGGATAGCAACCAGCCTCATTCTTGGTCTCTTCAGCGTTTTATTTGCACACCAGCAAATTAGGAAATCTTTAAAATCTCATGGTGTACACTGCAGCCCATGGGCACTTCAGAAGATTTCAGGATCTTACTTAGGATCAGGACTTTTTCATATCAAGTAATCAAAATCATGCGGCAACATATAACGACTAACCTTGTGATGTGGATGGATTATGTCAGATGCTTTCCTGGCTGAAGTTTAGTTCTGCTTTATGATGATATGAGAGAAAGTTATAGCAGAGCTGTGCATTTTACAATTTTTAGAAATTCTTCAATCGGAACATAGTGTGTCATCTTTAGGTGGGAACTAACTAGCTAATTTCCTGCTAACATCTAACTGCTAAACTTTATAAATGCTTTATTCAGAAATCCTTGGAAGTTAAACTTTATTGTAACACCTTAGAGAAAAGGAAATTGTGAAACAATAATCAGAGTAATAATTCTCAATGTAAAAATGTGAAGACTGATTATCTCAGTACCTACAGTATATAATATAAAAAGGGACGAATGAAGGAACAAATTAATAGAGGATGTTTGTGAACTCTGTGCCCTCACTTACAGAAATCAGTGTCTGTGAACATAGTTTTCTGTTCCATCCATGAATTCAGGTTAATGCTCTATCATGCAAAGAAGAACCCATATGTAAATACGATCCAGATGCCAGCATATTCTCTTGGATGAAGCTCATTTAAAATGGACTGAGGAAAGTGTAAAACTCTTCTCTGGTTTAATTTACATTTGGAAAACATGGATGCCAGAGAGGAGGCATTGTCATTGGTGCTCAGTACACCAATAACAATGGCTTGTTATTGGTGCTCAGTACAAAAACCTGCTTCTCTTGAAGGTATGGCAATGCATCATTGCCTGACCAACTGGCAGCTTGCGCAACTGGAAAGGAACCATCAATGCTGAAAGGTATATGCAGGTTTTAGAGCAACATATGCTCCCATACAGATGGCATATTTTTCAGAAAAGGCTTTGCATATTTGCACACAATGCTAAACTGCAACCTACGGCTGTTACAACAGCATGACTTGGTAGTAGAAGACTGGGTGTTGAACTGGCCCGTCTGAAGTCCACACCTTCCACCTATTGAAACTATTTGGTGCATCATGAAATTGAAAATATAAACCAGTTCAAAGTGCAAAAATATTTTTCTTAAAATTGTGGACCTCTACAGTTTAATCGAATAACTTTATTTATGTTCTGTTGTGAATAAAATTTGAAGGTTTATGGGATTTGCAAATCATTGTATTCCATTTTTATTCACATTTTACATCATCCCTATGTTTTCAGAATATGGGTTGTAGATATGGAGCATTTATATTGTTTAGATCACAGGGATAGTAGTTAAGTAATCCCTTACTTAATTACTTATTATTTAGAAATGAGATCAGCACTAATCAGACCATAGTTAGAACAGTATACATATTTAATAAGACATAAAATAAGAAAAAGCACAGTCAGCCCCTTTAATTAGGACTAATGTGGCTGTGACCAAAAAAAAGAAAAAGAAAACAAAAACCCTCCAGTGTTACAGTTGGTGGAAGGAGTGTGATAATATTATTATCTAAAATTCCAGAACTGTGTCAGTGCTTCTACAAACATTTATATGTGTCCTGCTTTCTTTTTCTGGGGAAAATATGTTTTTTTTTCACAGTCATTCCAGCTGAACCCTTTCACTTCAGACTCCGAACATATCTCAACCCTCCAGGTAAAGTTCACAACCTGACCTTGTTTAACTCTTAATCAGCTTGGGGGTTGGAGGGGGGGAAGTGTGCGTGGTATGAATATTTACAATGGATGTAAATTCCACAACTATTGTGCCCACTGTTTGTCCAAGAGGAAAGAGTTTGTCACTCTGATTCATTCTGTAAACAGGACACGATGTAGAGAATCATGGTTGGTTTGGGGAAAAGGTTGAAAGGAGGTCAGAAGGAGTCCCAACTTAGGCAATGAAGAAGTTTCAGATTGTCCCATATTTTTTTGATGTTACTATGTGGCACTTTTTTTTTTTTTTAGAAAGATCTCACACACGTCAATACATTTTTAAAAAGCCATTATAAAGTCAGTAATGGGATCATAGAATGCCTGTTGATATTTTATAGTTGGAGAGTAATGTATCAGTTTGTCTGTCTGCTCAGCTTTTCTGAGCTCTCCCTTTTCAGACTGTTGTTATAGTACTCAGGCTTAAGTTACAAAGCCAACTGCAAAGCAAAGTCAGTTGTATTTGCTCAGTCTGTTGGGAAAGGATAACTGAATGTAAAAAAAAACACGTTTAAATGTTTAAACGTTTAAAATTAACAAAGTGACATTTTTAGAGCAAGTGTTTAAAACCTTTCAAATAATACACACACATACATGTCATACATACATATATATATA
>NW_005187531.1:1451504-1476413 GCF_000239375.1 Pundamilia nyererei | reverse complement strand
TATATATATATATGACATATATACAATGACATATAGTCTATATGTCATTGTATATATGTCATTAAACCTCTCCAGGTTCTTCAGCTGTTAACCAAACCTGAGCTTCTTTCAGTATCATTTGTCTGTCATTTCTGCCTTTCCACGTCATTTCCCTTCGAATGTCCTCATTGCGCTATAAGATGAAAGCGTGCTTGGCTAATGCGGGCATTTTTGAAAAAGTTAAATCCACACCAGTGTATGTCTAATGATACCCATTGTGACTCAGTGGGACGGCCCAGAATGAGGAAGGAGAGAGAGGTGATGTGAGGCTCTGCACGTCTCTTCTGGGGTTGGTTTCACACATCTTTAGACTGAACAAAGTAGCTTAGATTTTGTTGGGGGTTGCGAGTGGACGTGGAGAACGTGGGGGGGCAAATCATCTTGACCACAAAGACCGCGGACGTGGAGGTTTCATACATGAAATCGTATCAATTTCGAATCGTTCTTTGATAAAATAAAAATAAATAAATAAATAAAATAAAACGCATAAATAGCCCCCTTTTATAAAAACTTTATCAGAATTATCCTAAAAAATATAAAAACAATAATATTCGAAAATATTATGAATACACAAAAATACACAGAAAAATTGTTAATTCACACTACACGTTAGACCGAGACAAAATGGAAATTAATGGCAATGCTGCATTTTGAAATGGTAAAAAATATTTTAAAAATAAACCTACAGCAGAAAGCTTCAGGAATATTTGAAAATCAGTCTTAGAGAACCATATGGAGCTTTAATTAATAAATATCAGATATCAGTTATACCCGCCGCTGGCGCCGCTGCTAAAAATAGAATGAAATGAGTAATATACCGTGGATTGCAGTCGGTTTAAGAACTATTGCACACAATGTCGATAATGAAAAAGGGGTTACGTATTAAGTGCTGTTCTAAGGATTGCCACAGAGTGGCGCTGTGGCGCAGCTTGTGTGCGCGTGTAATATGTGTGAACGTATTGTGCTTGCGCGCGCGCGTCCCAAGTCACGTTGTCTGCCGGCCGCGCGGGCGGAGTTAAATAGCGGATGTGTGGCACAGGCCGGTAGATTAAACCCGGCTCTGCACCGGTCAGTACGCTGAACACACTGAACGGAAGAACTACGCTCTAGTTTTACATCGCCTCCGGCTCTTCGAAGTCTTTTTATCGACGGGATTTAAGCGTCTTAGTTCTCCTGTGTGCTGTGCAGTTCATAAGGCCCAAAGGAATGCCCAGAGAGCTCACCCAGAACAGGATCCAAAAGATCTGGGTTCCCACAAAGGATGACAGGCGGAGAGGTAAAACACTGCATATATTATATTATTCTTTGCTCGTGGGTACCTCAGTAGTTTCTTAAATGTAACGATAACTGGTATTTTCAATGTATTTTCGCGTATTAACGTACGCTAATCAAGCTAGTTCTTTCTGTTTTTTTTTCTGACGACATGTGAGTGTGGTGCTGGGTGGGTATTGCCGTATGAATGCTTATCACGTCACCAGGTCGCTGCATTGCTGTAAAACAACCCCGTAGTGTTACTTTTGTGACTGAATTGCAGTTTTGGTCCAATATTTTTGAGTCTTTGCACCTGCCGCGTACGCCGGTCTTCTAAATCGCCAAGTCGAAAAACCGGCATCATTCATTCATTGATTGGTGGTCTCGCGCAGCACGTGCAACACGTCACGACCTCTCTCCGGCCTGACAAAGCTCCTGTTGCCATGGTTTGTGCGTTCCCCTCCCCCGCGCAACCTGCGAACGATGCTGGTTCCGTTTTCTGGTTGGTCAATCGGCAAATGCCCGTGAATGGGGCGGTGACTCGAAGCCGTTGCTTTCTTGCTTCTGGATCATTTAAAACTGAATTAAATGCTAAAGGAAATGACCTATTTGATAGAAGTAAAGCGAATTTCGTGTGTGTGTGGGTGTGTGGGTTTTTTCTCCCTTTTTGGTCTTTGATATTTTGTGTGCTGTTACAATCATTTGCACATTTCTTATTAGTAAGTTTAGAAAAAAAATCAACATAACAGTATTTTTACCCCACTTCCAATACACATGAATGCACTGGTTACTTCATTCTGCTTCTGACTGATTATTGATAGGATTTTGCACATGGTTCACCAATCGTCTGTCAGTGCTGGGAGTTTGGCTTAAGCTTTGTTTTAGGTCTGATCCAGAGATAAACCTGCAAATTTATCCAACTGAACCTTTTTGTCATAAGACCTAAAACTATTGGTGATCAGTTGTGAACGATGGAGGTTCAACACAGAGAAGGCTGACTCTGATGTCTGAGCATCTCCTTAAAATTTGATCAGTCTTTCCGTTTAAGCACTTGTGTTGTGGAAACAAGATTAGCAGTGCTGTGGGGATGCGTGGGCCTATTTGAAGATGAATGGCTGATGCTGCACGGACGGAGAGGCAGCAGGCGTGACACGAAGCAAGCCCTGTAAAATCTCCCATGAGCCTCTGGGGGTGGGGGGCTTACTGTATATCTGGTCATGTGAACACAAATTGTCCTGGCTCGTGAAGGCTAACAGAAGTGGGTCAGATGTGCAGTGAGGTTGAAGCTGAACGCGAGCCCGCCAGCGGGAAATGGAGATTATAGGTTGGTGACTTGAAAGAATAATTCAAAACCCGATATTTATGCAACTGGATACAAACCTTAGTTTGCACAGCAGTCAATTACTTAAAGTCAGTGTTTCATTGATGCTAGTCAAAATAATGGACCTGTAATTAAAAGCATTGCATACTGTCGAAGTTTCAAATAATGAGATTGGTATATGTTCAGCTAATCACTGGAGCAAAAAACTGACTTCACATAAGTTACATAAGGGTATATGTCTGTTATGGTCATCTGTGACCACAGAAGCCCCAGCCACTTGCTCATCAAATGTTGTTTACGATGAGCAGCCGATCAGCGTATTGTTGGCTTAAAGAGAGGCTTGCCTTAAAGAGATGGGACCCAGGGGACCAAAAAGACCCCTAGAATAATTGAAGTTAAACACACAAAACATGTTTTACGTTTTGCAAACAAGCGCAATTGTGATATCTCACAATGTCTCTACAGCAGGTGGTGCTCCCCACTTCGCCAACCCACCCACCGTCATTGTCATGGTGGGTCTGCCGGCTAGGGGCAAGACGTACATGTCCAGGAAACTCACCCGCTACCTCAACTGGATCGGCATGCCCACCAAAGGTATGCTTACAGACGGCAACACACATTTGTACACTGTTCCTATTTGTTCAGTAGGTTATCAGTTTCACAGTAACACTGTGGTCCTGGAAGTAAATGGCATCAGCTCATGTTTCCAATTGCAGGACATTGTGTTCACACTTGTTTGTCTTCCTCGTGTGTGTTGCAGTCTTCAATGTAGGAGAGTACCGCAGAGAAGCAGTCAAGAACTACAGCTCTTATGATTTCTTCAAGCCTGACAATGAGTGTGCTGTGAAAATCAGGCAGTAAGTCTCTCCTCATGTTACACAAACACCCCAAATAAAAACATATTTTGTTTATTTAAAAAAAGAAGAAAACAAACGTTTCTTATCATTGCTTTTCAGGCAGTGTGCCTTAGCAGCCTTGAGAGATGTCAGGTCCTATTTGAAGGACGAAGGTGGCCAAGTAGCGGTGAGTTTTCAATTTTCTCAAAAAACTTGTTTCTGTAACAACCTTATCCTGTGGTGAAGCTTTTCTTAAACCTTTCTCTTTTTTTGTAGGTCTTCGACGCTACCAACACAACAAGAGAAAGGCGAGACATGATCCTCAAGTTCGGGGAAGAGAATGATTTTAAGGTACATGCTGCTAACGTTATCGGAGTACCAAAGTACTGAATCAGTGATGTGGAGCACCTTTCTAAACAAAGTCTCACTTTTCTGTTTAGATCTTCTTCATCGAGTCTGTGTGCGATGATCCCAGCGTCATTGCGTCGAACATCATGGTGAGTCACAAATATAACCTCAGACATTACTGTGCTGTTTTTACACAATGCTCACAAATCTCTGGCATCAGGCATGTTGTTCGCCGTCTGACAGTTTTCCTTCCTACGCAGGAAGTGAAGGTGTCTTGCCCGGACTACCGGGACTGTAACAAGACTGAAGCCATGCTGGATTTCCAGAAAAGAATTGAATGCTACAAAAAGAGCTACCAGCCTCTGGACCCAGATCAATACGACAGGTAAAAAAAAAAATAATTAAAATTTAATTCGCGGCTTAGATTTTTCTTGCTGGTTATGTCGCCTCATTGCAAAACTTCAGATGAATCATTTGCATCCTGTCTTCTCCCAGGGATCTCTCCTTCATCAAGGTAATCGATGTGGGTCGCCGTTTTCTCGTCAACCGCATCCAGGATCACATTCAGAGCAAGATCGTTTACTACTTGATGAACATCCACGTCCAGCCCCGAACCATCTACTTGTGTCGGCACGGGGAGAGCACGGACAATCTGAAGGGAAGGGTGGGGGGTGACGCTGGCCTCTCTCCTCATGGCAAACAGGTACAAAAGAGAGCATAAGAGCTTCCAGTTGCTCAGCTGATACTTTTTAAACCTTTCATAATGAACACCAGGTGATAATATGACTACTGCTTTGCCTGCTGTAGTTTTCATCCGCCCTGGCTCGATTTGTGGAGGAGCAGCAGCTGAAGGACCTGAAGGTCTGGACGAGCCAGCTGTGTCGCAGCATCCAGACTGCCGAGCACCTCGGAGTCCCGTACGAGCAGTGGAAGGCTCTTAATGAGATTGATGCAGTGAGTGTCACTCAAAGATGTATTTTTAGGTTGTATTACACATTGCTAATTGCACATCATGTCTAAGCTGACTACGTGCGCGGTGTGTTCTTTTAGGGAGTCTGTGAGGAGATGACGTACGATGAAGTGAAGGAGAAATTCCCTGAGGAGTTTGCACTGAGAGATGAAGATAAATATTATTACCGCTACCCTGCTGGAGAGGTACATGAGCAGCCGTTTGGTGCATTGACACTTTACCTCATAAAATATAAAGCAAATAGTTTTTTAACCCCCCCCTCCTTCCCCTTCTACCTCTGCAGTCCTACCAGGACCTTGTGCAGCGGGTTGAGCCAGTCATCATGGAGCTGGAGAGGCAAGAGAACGTGTTGGTTATTTGCCACCAGGCCGTCATGCGCTGCTTGCTGGCCTACTTCTTGGATAAGAGTGCAGGTGGGTACTCCAAATCCCACAAACCCGCCTGGGTTCAAGGTCAAATCCAAATGTGTCCTCGCATGCGTTTTTAATCTTTATTTATATTTTCCTTGCCATTTGTTATTCCAGATGAAATGCCCTACCTGAAGTGTCCCCTCCACACGGTGCTCAAACTCACCCCAGTTGCTTATGGATGCAAAGTGGAGTCAATCTCCCTGAATGTGGAGGCAGTAAACACCCACAGGGAGCGACCAGAGGTAATGGGAGCTCATTTCTGAGAGCTGGAGTCATTGTCACTTCCTGTGTCTGAGCAGCTGCTGTTCATTGTCCTTATTCATGAAACTCCACGCATGTGTTTGACCATCAAGTCTGTTTGTTTTGGTTCCCTGCAGGAGGTTAAGAGAGGTCCTGGCACCTTGATCAGGAGGAACAGCGTGACTCCCCTTACCAGCCCAGAGTCCAACATTAAGAAGCCTCGCATCGACGACCTGGACGAGGCCCCAATCCAGGAGTTGCCCCCCTCTGTTTCTGCGCTGGCCCTCTGCAGCCCATCACACATACCCCTCACTCTCCCTGGACAGGTGGGATTATCAAAACCTTTAAAATTATACTGGATATCCAGCTGAACAGTATTCAGGAAGTGACGAGTCACAGATGCGATTCCTTCCTGACAGCTTTCTGCATGCGTTCACTCACACTACTTCTCGTCCTTTTTTCTTTTTTTCCCCTCTGCCCTCTCCTCCTTTTCCACACCTTTCAGCACTGGCTGGGCAAAGTTTGCCTGTAAGTATTCAGGATATTCTGTCAGCCTCTTCTACTGTGTGCTGTGTCGTATTCAATGACATTTCTTTTTCCGGACTTCCACAGTACTCGACTGTTTTACAGGAAAAACAATGTATTAATAATAACTCTAGTCTAAACTTGAGTAATGGGAAATGATGATTTGTTACAAAATCCTGCCTGTGGAAGCAACGGGAAAAGGAAAGTTCTTAGTTCATGGGGAACTCCCACGTTTTTGTTTAGCATTCCTGTCATTCCAATCTGTTTTCATCACTACTACACTCCTGATCCTCATGCTGACTGTCCTGTTCTTGTCTTTGTGTGTGTTTTGGTCTATTCTCGGCCTGTCTTGTGCTGCTTAAAGGTGCACCATCCTCCACTATCTAAAGGTGGTTTCACTCTTAGTCTTTCAAAGGTAAACACACTTTAAAGGCTATGCAGTTTCTTCAGTTCTTCTAGCAGCCACATCAGTGCATTACTTAAATCTGCCAACCACAGCAAAGTAGGATGAGTTGGCTTAAATTCTGTGTTTTTATTTGCTGAGCGGAGCCATGTTCGAAATCATCTGTAAACAAACTTAATTGTATAATTGAGTATGCAACAGCAGTACACTTCACTGGTGGCATGAGGATAGGATTTGCTGGTGCAGTGGAAAAGCATGAATGACGGTGCAGGGTGTGTGCATTTGTGCGCATGTTGTCATAATCACCTAAGGATTAAAGCGATGCAGCCACCTATTTGCACAGTGGCAAACTTGACGCAAGTTTTCACAGCACCTAAAAATATCAAAGAGCAGATTAGGGCTGAGAAAACCTGCATGACGTAACGTGTGGTTAAGACATTACACTATCTTAGGCCACTCTTTGCGTAAGACTGCTGCCTTTTGTGTTATGGATCTGTATAGTAGCTATGTAGTGCACAGCTGCCGCAGTACAAAGTGACTCTAAACTTCTGTTTTGTTTGCAGAACCTGATGAGCTCACCTGGTTGCCATGACATCCTGCAGCCCTGCCAGTGAAACATTACCGACATGTGGATCATTGAAGAGTCGGTGCAACATCATCAAAGTAAAATTGTTGTTCTCCAAAATCGACTTCTGTTCTCCTCCTTAAAGCCCAGGACACAAGTTGCTGCACGTCTTACTGTTCAAAACACAGTTATTGTATTTAATTGATGTCTCAATTTTTTTCCTTTTTTCTGTGATTGAATCTGTTTTTGAAAAATATTTTATAGAACTTTTGCATCTCTGATGGAAACCAATTTATTGTGGTTTATTGCTTTGGAGAGACCAAAGACTGTTTCACAGAGAACTTCTTTTTTTTTTTTTTTTTTTTTTTTTTTTTTTTTTTTTTTTTTTTTTTTTTTTTTACATTGTCAACTTTGTAGTAGTTGTACACTGTATTTTCACGTACTCATGTTTTTCTTTTTTTTTTTTTTTGAAAGTTATGTAATTGATTGGTTTGTATGTTGACACTACACAATGAGCAATGTTTTGCACAGTGGCGAAACATTTTGCTTCTGTTTGTCAGTTTGTTTTTCATGTTACTGCACAGTAATGATGGAGGTGATCTTTGCCGTAGAGTGCCTGTAGTGCTTGTTTTGCAAGCCTAATGCTGCTTCTCGCCATTTTTCTCCAGACTTGTTACTTGAGAGGCGCCACATTTCACCCATGAACTCTACATGTCATCTCAATATTTAATTTCTCCATTTAGTTTCAGTGCCACAGTGCACGCTGATCATTAGAGATGTCTCTGATGGGAAACGTTACTTCAAGTTTATTTCCTTTTTGCTCTCAGTGTCTGCTACGCACAAAGTTAAGCACCTATATTTTTGTTAAAATGCGTGCTGTTAATAATAGCTCTGTAAATCTTAGTGTACATATGGTGTAAGTGACATTGTATGGGAGATGACTTGGAACCCTTGTGGGGAGACTTGATGAAAATGTGTGTAACTCTTTGTAATACTGTGTTGTGACTGAATGGAAAGTGTGACGCCTGTGCAGAAAACTGCTGTATCAGGCTTGCTTGAGATACTTGAAATGTTTTCTTTTTGTAAAAGTGTTTTGTTATATTCCTTATTTATTTTTAAGTAGTTGTGAATAAGTATTCAGAGGGAAAGACACTCTGTTTTGATAGAACTGTACATTATTATATTTTGTGCATTTCTTTTTTTTCTTTTTTCTCCCTTTTGTTGAACCATTAAATTCACTTCATGGGGGAAAAACCCTGTTTGTTTTCATTAGCCCATATCCAATAATACTCCAGCTACTCTGGTTCCTTTTATGGAGCTAATGTGTGCATGACATTGCATGTTCTGGCTGTCTCACCTATTCACATGAGTCACGGAGTTGCACAGAGTTACAAGCTGCTTATCAGCCTAAAATGGACTCAGGAAGTTATGACTAGCACTGGTAAGCCTGACACTTTTTCTCTTTTTTTTTTCTAGAAGAAGGTTGAGTTAATAGTGCAAATTTTGTTGCATGGTAAATGGCCTGTATTTGTATAGCGCTTTTCTAGTCCCTAAGGACCCCAAAGTGCTTTGCACAACCTGTCATCCACCCATCCACACACACTCATACACTGGTGATGGCAAGCTACATTATAGCCACAAATTACAGAAGGCATGGTACAAAAGCAGAGTGCAGTGCTAGCATGACGTGAGTTATTTCTGCCAGCATAATGGCTTTGCAGCAAGAGTTAGCATGCTGAAAGTTACACTATAGCACAGATGAGGTAAATGTGTACTTGACATAACTAGAGTGCCATATAGCACAATACGAGAAAAATATCTGGATTAAACAAAAGCAACAAAGTAAATCTGAAAATTAAATACACATACAAAGTAATGTATCAATATAGGCAAGGCAAAAACAGGAATTAAGATGACTTGAGTGAAGATCAGAATAAGTATTCACTGACATTAGGTGGTCAATGCAGCACAACAGAACTTCCTTGCTGTGTGTAAAGTGTTGTGATGAACTGTTATCATGGTAAATGTTGCATTTGTACAGAGTAACTGTCCTTGTGTCAGCAGAGCTGGATCGGTCTGTTAAAGAAGGTTCTCCACTGCCTGTGGAGTAAATGGTGCAGAGGGTGGTCAGGATTATCCATAATGGACAACACCACAGCTTCACAGTAGTCATCATATTACACTGCTAAACATCAACATGTTGATATATGGAGGTTCACATGTACCAAAATTATGTGCACTCATGTTGTGCATGTTGTTTCTGTTATTGAAACTTTTAGCTAAACATGCTTTTATTCATTCAACTTTGAGCTCTATTTGTACCACCTTTTTGCATTCTGTGTTGCTTTAACCATAAACAAGTTTAATTTTTTGTATAGTAGTTTACATTTGGACAATTGGGCATTAGTTATAACTGATTATACACACAGTCATACAATACATTTTAAAACAGGATATAACTAAGTTGATTAGAAATAAATATAATTTATTTAATATAAATTACATTGTTGTTCAATGCATGCTGAAACTATTGGCTGATTTCACTTGATCTTTATGCAGCTATTCTGGGTTCCTTGAAGACTTATTCTGTAAGGAAACAGTCAAGCAAAATTCAAATCCAACTACTTGCTTAACAACGCCAGCCAAACCAAAGGAAGAAGACAGCAACACATTTAAATGACTCATCAGAACGCCCTAAAGAAGAGCACAAAGGGCCCCTGAGGACAGCATTCATAACAATACAGAAAAACGACACATGAGGACACAGAAAGGCTCAGGCCGACGACAGGAAACAAAACCAATGTTTTGTCAGGACAACTGACAAAACATTGGTTGTTGACATAGTTTTGTCCCAAGCGAAGTAGACAGTAGACAATAGAATAGAAGTATTTTTTTTGGTATAAATGAGACCTCATACATTAGAGCATTTTTTATAAAGTGAAGTACAAATTGTCCATTTTATTTTCTATGACAAGACAGTCATCAGACTGCTGGTTAGAATGGTAAATAACCATCTGCAGTAGACACCCTTCGCTAGAAGTGCTACTTGTTCAGCACATGAATGGATCTGTGACCTTTGATCTCAGCCTGTATGCTAATGATTCACCTCAGTTTAAGGGCCAGTCGTCAAAAAGCTTAATTAGGCTGTTACCAGAGTCCTTCAGAGCATTTCTTAGCCATCACTATTGTGAAGCATTGTTTAAAATGATTTTATTTTTTATGGCCGCAGGGATATTAGAACTGCACGGATGTTTTCTGGAAATTATTCTTCGATCACTACCTTTGCATCATCACCATAGATCCTTATTATTCAGTTAATAAGTTGGGTTTATGTACAAAAATATTTATTTGTGCAGATGACACAATATCTCCATTGAGATATGCAAAGTAGGAGTTGGTTTGAGGTCCGTCTTTTCCAACTAGTTTCCATAAGTAAATGACTCGAGAGTTTTATTGCCTCCTGATATCTAAATGTGCTCCTGGCGGATGGAAAATTCTGGCTTAGCTGCTGCTAAGCAAAGGCATACAGTTGAAAAAGGACTTCATTCAAAATGTGTGCAAAATGTGGAAAAATCACCACAGTGTATTGCAAATTTCCACATTTTCTGTTTACCACTTATGAGCTCATGAGACTTGATGAGTTACCAACAGCTCAAAATCAGAAACACATGTCAGTAGTTTGGATTATTGTTTTAGCCTTGATGCGCTTGATAAGTTACTAAAATTCACTTTAATATGAGCTAAACATTTGTTATACTAGATGCTTCTCCCTTCCTATATTTGCCTCTCTCCTGCCACTGTGTCGCACACACTATATTTGCCAGCTGGATGTGGTATTTCCCCATGTCTGAATCATGGGCAGACCGAGTGTTTTGGCTCTGTTTGGTCATCCTGTGGGCAGAGTGGCTATGTGACTGCTGTCAGGTACACCACTTGGTGCTCCGCCTCCCTCTCAAACACACACACACTGACCGGCTTCCTCAGCACTCACAGGCAGTGAAACTCTAAAACCTACTTTGCATTGTATCTTTGCATGTTGTTGTCGCTCACATTGGTACACTTTACCTATTCAAGTTTTCTCCTCAGTAATAATCAGCATTTTGCATCCCGTTTGCTCACATTTTATTATATTAATTGACCCCCCCCTCCCCATGTTATTGCCTCGTGCTTGACTGAGATGTGAATTTAATGACAAGGCTCCGGAGTCTAACTATGTGTTGCGTTTGGCAAGCACAGACTGAAGCAAACTTGCATGTGGCTTGCCACTGGTAGTCATGGTTAGCCCGGTGTGTGTGTTTACATGTGTGTTGTCTGTAATCTCTGTGGGAGAGAGGAGTTGCTGTGTCAGGCATCTGAATGGTATGTGGACTTGTTATTAACAGTCTGAACTAAGCTAGCAGCTCCACAAATAGCCGTCTAATGCTGCGCTGACGAAGGATTGTGTGTGATCCCAATCAGCCAGGTTACAAAGGCAGTAATACCGACTGGCCTAGTTGATCAAGGCTGAGCAATCTACTCAAAACTCATTATCTTACTTGAATGTGGACAGTTGAGATTAGCATAAAAAAGAGGACGGGTGACATTTTTAACACTCTCTTTCACAGACTGATTCATCATCATCAGGTGACCGGGCATCATGTCTCACTCTGTCTTACCCATGACTCAGCAGCTTGTCCTGCTTAGTTCTTACTCATGTGTCCCTGTCCCACTTGAGCCCAAAGTAATCTTGTTTCATACAGAGTGTGCATGCAGAATCACAGAGACACACACATTGTATGAACTCGATGACCCAGGTAGACTCAAAAGTGCAGTGATTTACAGCCAGGGGTTGCTCCTGCTTCTGCAGCCAAGTATATGGAAAGATTTTGTGTAGTTGACTAGTGAATAGCTGAAAGTTATGGGGGAAAAAAAGGTTTTTAATGGTGTGAAGTAATGACTGTGATTCAAAAGTCTAAGCTAGGTCACTAAAAGTAATCTGAAAGTGTTTAAAATTGTTGAACATGCCCCGAGTGCAAGCAAGCTTTCCTAAAATGTTTAATGGCAGAAACAGTGCAAACACACTTCATTATTATTTATGGGGAAATAAAACTCTCTTAATTAAATTAAGACATTTAAGACATGATAGGTGATTCTCTGCAAACATCTCTTCAAGACGTCCCTTCAATGTTGTTTTTTATTACCCGCTGGAGGTTTTTGTTTGCTATTTTACACATATTAATCTGGGATCATACTCACACCCTGCAGATTTTCTAAAAACTAAGCTCATACTTCTGAAGTAATGGACTTCACTCTTTACACTGGAAAGACAGAGGGACGATTATGCACTGTGACGTCCAGAGGCAAATAAGCTCTTGATGAAGCAAATGATACCACAGGAATAAAATTTCCATGTAGATTTACATAAATGGTGTAAACACTAAATATTGCATGGCTGTCTGTTTGCAACTATTGCACAACCAATTAAAACCAACTAATTAAAAAAAGTGAGACATGCATAACCTTTTTGTATTCTCATATGTTCAATATTTCCTGGTTTAATGTACTGTTATATTCAATACAGTGAAAAATCATCCTTTGTTTCTTTATATTTTGCAAAGAATGTAAATGTAAATGAAACATGTTAAACATACATGGAAAAAAAGTATATAAGACAAAACAGTTTAAGCTCTAATCAGCTTAAATGTCAGTCTGTGTTATGGCCACCTTGATTCTTAAACACAGTCTGTTGTCTCTAGGACAAGCCATTTTTGCAAGTAGCCTTCTGGAATAGTTCTCAAGAGTTTCTGGAAGTCCTTCAGTTTAACAGACACAACAAAGTCTCTTTGCCTCTTGGAGGCAAAAAAGCAAAAATCTTTCTCATAGTACTGCATATTATTACTGGACTACTACATAGACTGACTACTTGACTATTGGACCTTAGCCCTATCTCCTCTTGCTGCTCCTCTCATAAACATATTTGAGATCGAACCAGAACCTTTTTAAAATAAGATTACAGCACTGATGTTTAAGAGGTGGGAAAATTTCTTCTGCCATTTGACAGCGCAGACACATACCTTTGTGCGTGCATTGCAACACTGTCAGTAAATACACTTTTATGCTTTTATGACTGCTGGTCATCAGCAATCAAATTCTTGGGGGGGTACATCAGCATTTGGGATTTGGTTGGGCTTGAGAGTGGAAGTTTACCGGCTCTACCAGCAAAATGCATCTTACAACAAACTCTGGCCCTGTGCTCCACAGACCCTGCCACTCTTTACCTCTAAATGGGCCAAACTAAGCTTTTAGAATACTCAGGCTTCAACAAACAAATAAACACACCACTTTTTATGAAGAACAGAAGACGTTGGTCGACCGTGGTTCAGGGGGTTGGATGAATGGATAAATGCAATCCATTATTATATAAAAGTCCTTGCAGAAAGGTACAGGGATGCTTAAGCGTGAATTATGCTTCAGCTTAACTTATCTCGTAAATGGAAACTCTTTTAACCCTACGCTGTAACCTTCTATTTAACCTGATGTGGACCTCCTGAGAAATGTAACTATATGTCAGGTCAATGCAGCCCACAATGGCTTGAATGGCGTGGAAGCTTGTGGTGTAGGGTTCAGTTTCCACTTACGACGTAAGATTTCCCACAGAGGTCTAAATCACGTTTTATTAGTTGATAGTTTGATGTGTATTAACACAGATATCTGTTTAAAGGTAAGAATTAGCCAGTATTTTATCATACACACCCACCCTCAGGCTAAAGTTGAATTTGTGTTTTCTGTTTCTGTCCAGTAAAGAATGCATTACCTGCATTATTTGTGCAGGGGAGTGAAAACTCATCCCTCTCTCTTTGTGGAGAAGCCATTGACAGGGAGATTTTGCACTGAATGGAGAGGATAAGTCTTTCAGCAGGCCTTGAATGGAGCTGAGTAGATTAAATAGAGCATGTGTTATCCCTGATTACACTGATGGTGGAATAATAGTCCTTTTACGTGCTGCTCTGCAAAGTTGCATCGGCCTCACAAAATATTGTTTTTACTGTAGTGAGTCATCCTAATGTTTCGTCTGTGTCACATGGCACTGGTAGATACAATGTGACACAAAAGCAGCACCTTTCCCCCCCAACCATATTCAATGCTTTTAGAATACTTACGCTAACTTCTATTACTCAACAAATGTTCTCTTTTCATTTCCAGTAACATAAAACATGGCAAAAATGAATTTTGGTTTTGTTTTAAGTCACCAGTTTTTAAAAAAAGTTGTTTTGTCACACTCTTGTCACACAGTGTAAGACAATCTTTAATGTAAGACTTACCCTACACTGCACATCCTCAATTTACTTTTGTTTCCAGTAAATGTGGATGACACTCTATTCTCTATGTTGCATTATTTCATTATTTGTGTTTCTTTCTGAACAAGAAGGTGAATTTGATCTCCAAACTACTAAGGGTCTCAGGATTATTATTTTGACCTTATGGTTATGGTTTTCTAATCAAAGCGTGGTCATTGAGGTATATAATAGAATAAAAGATACATGAAATTTTTGAAAACCAGAGATATGGTTTAAGTTAGACCCTGAGCTGGGATGATTAAATTGGGTAAAGATGGAATTATGTCAATGAATGTAAAGAAAAGCAGGCCCTGATGAGACATTGTTTAGTGGGAGCTCCCAGTAAGGCAAACAGTAATAGAAAATCAGTATGTTGACGGTGGTCATGACCGGTACACCACTGTAAGTTGATCTCTACTTTTAGAAAAAAAAGGTAAAAAATGAGAGGGCAATATTTATGAGGTAGGTTTAAATACAAACATTTCTACGACTGTATTTTTGGTCTTTTTGGAACCAAATAAAAACAACTGAATTAAAATGAACTGAACTGAGAATTGAGCAGATTATTCCATTAAGGAGGTCACAGAGGCCTTTAGTTTAGTTGCCCCTAAACTTTGGAACAGCTTGCTCAGTTAGGACCTCACTAACACTAAACATCTTCAAGACCTGTTTGAAAACTCTGTTTTATTCCTTGACATTTAAACACATTGATGTTTTTATTTTTTAATTGCTGATTTCTTCTTTTAATTATGCAGGACTTTGGCCATCACCTGCTGTTTTTTTTATTTTTTTAAATAAATTGACTTGGCTTGACTTGTGTTTTTTGAGGTTTCTTTGAATTGATGACTTGTAATGTAACAATATAGTGAAGGTTCTGCAGAAGGATACACTAGTCAGAAATACACATTAGGAAGTTGTTTTTGTTTCTGTCATAATGCCTATATTAACTAGTGTACATCAACAACAGGAAGTACAGTGAGAGTGGTGGGATGCAGCAAGCATACCTGACTGGAAATGAAATCAGGATGTTGTTTTCACAGAATGAAGAGCATAATTGTGCAAACAGGGATTTAAATATAGAGAAGTTAACGTCTGACTGACTATAACAGAAAATGAAAATGTACATTTTTTAAACAAACTAAGTCAAAAATAGCTACATATGAAACCAAAAAGCACACAACTGAGTTCCAATTTCATCTTTAGATAGTTAATGATTACTGATTTGTGAGCTTTGTTCTGCTGGAGGTTTCTTCCTGTTAAAAGGGAGTTTCTACTTCCCACTGCCAACAAATGACTGCTCATGGGAAGTTATCTGATTGTTTGGATATTCTCTGTATTATTTTTGGAGTATTTAACTTCAAGCACCTTGAGGCGACTGCTGTTGGGATTTGATGCTATATAAATAAAACTAAATTGAACTAAACCTGATCAAAAAGTATTTACTTTTTGATCAGTACACTCTGAATGCAAACACTTGAGTTGCTTTAATGAAAAAGAAAGCCGGAATAAGGAAGTGATACTGCACAGGCTTAATCACCCAAGAGTTCTTCTGACATTATTAGACAACAGAAGATTACTTCCTCATATCAGTGTACCGGATCTATGTAAATGTCATCTAAGTTAATGGCTCGCAATTTGATGAGTAAAAGGATCATCCAGGTGGGTGTGCAGACATGACAGCATTAGGATAGACAGTAGAAAGTGGGATGAGTGATAAAGAAAACTATCAGAAAAAGCAGAGGGAAAGAGTTAGGAGAAGCCAGATGGTGAAGCCTGAAATGGAGAGAAAAAGCAAACAAAGGGGAAAACAGAGGAGAGAAGAGATGGTGTGAAAAGGAGGAGAGGCAAGGTGTGAAGGAAAAAAGCAATCAGGGGAAAAAGTTTTAAGGATGAGTACTTGGTGAGGTAAGCGAGGTCACATTCATCTGAGTTTATCTCTGCATCCTCCCCCACCTCTTTCTCCTTTCCACTCTACATTAATATTGGATGCTAGAGAGTGATGTGCTGAGGCTCACGTAGTCTCAGGAAAGAGAGAGAGAAAAGCAAGGCGGGGTAATGTCACTTATGGGAAGTCAAAGCAGCACTTGAGCATTACATAGTTCGACACCAACAGGTTGACCAAACCACTTATTTGGTCAAGGAGAGGAAGAAAAGAAAGCGCCAACATGCACATTCTCATAGCTTAGCAGCAGAAATAAACTAACTGGCTTATTTTAATCTCACAGGGTGGAGCTGCTGATGTAACATTGCCAAGATTCTGAGGTTGAGACATCTTGAGTTCATTAGTCCGACTGATCACTGTAGACACTTTGTCTGGCTATGTATGCATTACTGTGCCTTCACCCTAAGTTTTCAAATTACAAACTAATGCTGGAGCTCCAGTCAAACAGTGACACAGTGAGAACAGCCCGATGCCTAGAAACAATACTGTCCATTTCCTAGCAAAGTATTGTTTCTAGGCAAAGTATTGTGAGGTCATTCAGAAACGTTTTTGTTGGCAGTAATTCTAAGTGTGAAAATTGTAAAGAAATCACACGTAAACACAGAGGATTATGTTTATTAGGTTTACAATGCCAAAGGCAATGAAAATAGCAAAAAACCAAAAAACAACAGCTTCAAAAATGTAATAAAAGTTAAGCCTGATGGTTCTGAAGTCTCACCGCTGTGAGTAGCTCCGCATGTTTGAGCTAGCAGACTTTTATGCTGCATGCCCTTCATGACCTAAACGCATTAATATCGCCTCCTGAGATCAAATAGGGGAGCTTTCACTTGTTAGACAAATGTGTAAACTACCAATGAGAAATACTTTATTTATGCACTGATTAATCTATCCCATGCTACTACTACTACTACTACTACTAATAATAATAATAAATATTGAAGAATCTCTACATCCTTAAGTAACAGAGTTTGCTCATCCACTTACTGTATACAGCTTCTGTGTTGGTCTTCATGTTCAGCCTCTTGTTGATGCATTCATTGCATTCTGTTTTTATTTACAATTGATCAAGATTCCGACTGTTGTGGAATCCGATAGATATTATACAGTAAATCTGTTTAAAGCAGTACTGATAACAGAGGAACTAGCTGTAAACTCAACATTAAAACAAAACAAACCCATTAGAAATATAATGATTGTTTTATCATTACAACACAAATTTGTAAAAAGTTGGGAGCAATGGAGGCATTTATTCACAGAGAATAGGAAGGAGGTTGGGGTGAATGGACTGGTTAATAAAACGCTGGACTTTAGGTTGGGAACCTGCTACTTGTTTCTCAGTTCAAGTGCTTGCAAAAGCTTTGCAAACACTCCGGTTGCAAAACTCAGCTGTGAATAACAAGACTACTAATATAATTTGCGAAGCTGCATGAACAAAAATCATTTTAATTAGACTGCTGAGACCAGCTCAATACAAAGAGGCATGCATGTGTGAACATGTTTTGTGGTTTGGCAGTAATGTAAAGAAGCACTGACTAAGCACATGCATCGCTATTTTATAGCACTGCTAATTTCTTCAGAATTCCTTCAATCTCTGTATTAATCTAAAAGTAAATCTTTTTTTTTAATATAGCACCTTTCTAGATAAAGATCACAAAGTGCTTAACAACAACTTTGTTACGTTGTATCTCTAACGCTAAGCGCTCATTCAGGTCTTCCTTCTGTTCTGTATCGCAACCTTTTTTTTCACTGACTGGTTAAATGTCAGACAATATTATCACGGACCGGTCTGAAAACACAAAATAAAATGATACGACCCAGACAAAAACTGTGGTATTTTGTAAATATAATAATAAATGCAAATAAACGCGAATTCACTGTGTAATTGTGTAACTTTATTAGCAGAATCCTCCTGAAACAGCATTGAGAGTAACATCCTCCTCTCTGCCCCTTAATGCTCTCTGGTCACTATGGTAAATATTTCCATTTTCTTTTTTAAATTTTAATGCAGAAAAGTGACAGTTCAGATTCTGGTAAAAAAGGATGACATATCCTTCCTCTTTTTATGGAAACCTCTGCGACAACGTATGACAACGTATTTAAAAAATATATATATATATATATTTTTAATTTAATCTGTTTGGATATATAGACATATGGCATGGACACTTGGCTCCTGTAAGCCAAGTCAGCTGTTTTTAAACTAATATTGGACCAGAATCAAGTAGTTCAGTACTTGGGCTTAGAGCGAGAAATCCACAGCTGCTTGGGCATAGTTTGGTCAAAGCATTCAGTGAGGTGTGAGATTATTTTGGTGTCTAGAAAATGTTTGCATAGCTAAAAGTACAGTTGATATCACAATGGCAAACATTCCAGTGTGTGCCAGTGAATATTTAAACAAGGTTTTTAAAAAAAAAAAAAAAAAAAAAAGACCTTTGATAACCTTTTCACAATCTTTATTTTACTTTATTATCATTATAAAATATGTCCGCACAAACAGTGAATGTGTGTGTGCAATGATACTATCTCTTAGGGCAAAACAAAGATATTGCAGTTGACATTGGTCACAAATGGTGGTGATGTAATTATTTCAAGAAACACAGAAAAGTACCATTTCATCAATAAGGACCCTCAGATTGTCCAGCTTGAGTATGTAGAATAAACTGGGCAGCAGCTTATGTTTAGACAGTGAGAGGAAAAGTACTGGAATGAATTGGATTTGCCTCTATGACCCAGCCGGACAAGGTGACGTATCCTCAGTACACTAAGAGCTCATTCATTCTGCTCGGCCCACAGCTATTGTGTTCATGTTTGGGTCTGTGTATATGTGGACAAACTTGTAACAAAGCACAGAGTCAGGCCAAGTCCACGAATTACATGACGAACCAGATAGTGTAGGAAAATTACAGTGGAAGTGAGAACAACTGTTATGATTATGAACTGTGTTTAGGTCACATTTTCAAAGCATAATGGGTTCAACAACAAACGTAACTGCATTACATATACAAACAAATAACAGAGGAAAGTGAACACAATGAGAGCAGTGAGATGCCTTATGTCACAAGTCCCAAGAACCCATGGTCAGGGAGCCAATTGTGCCACCTGCTTGTTTTGTGTACCAACAGCAACACGCTGTTTACACTTCAGGATTTTAGTTAATGACCTTATGTAAGTGCGGAGGATGTTTATGCTGAGAGTATCTTAAGTTGAGGGGTTACTTCACTAACACTGCTGCGACACATAAGTATGGGACAGGGAAGCCCGAGCCATTCCCAGTGCAATTCTTTTTACACTTTCTTGCATGTAAATGCTCTGTGTATGGCTTCTTTGGAGAGTCACAAATATTCAACAGTAGCAGGACAGATTAAACGTTTTACAGTTTTATCACATTCATTGCTGCCATCTTGGATTGCTAACCCGGGGTTGGTGGAGCTGCTCCAACTTTCTGAGTAGGAAATCCTACTTAACAGTGAAAATTGATCAAAATTCCAACTGGGAAATTCCATCTTCTGACTTAATGTGAAACACACCAATAGTCTGCCAGTTTGAGTGAAAAATAAGAACGATAGTGAATAAGAAGAAACACTGACATTATCTTGGTAGGGTGAGTCAGTAATAAATAGGACAGGTAACAACGGGAGTAGCATCTGTAGATACACAGTTACAAAAAAACCCAAAGGAAATAAAACAGGAGCAGATAAAAACAGGAACAAACCAAGAGTGAACATCGGAGTAGGTTTTCATAACTTGAGGTGGCTTGTGGGGAGTGGACGATAAGCATAAAGCTGGATTTACAATGCTTTTTGTAGACTCGTAAAATTAATTGTTAAGTAAGCTGCAGTGTTAGCCTTGAATCAAAAGTCTTAAATATCTGACAGTTAAAATACTGAGTTAACATTTTGTTGGGATGTGTTTCAGAAAAAATATAAACACAGCATGTGATTACCATGATACAACTAAACTGAGGGGGTCTCAGAGCATTGACTGTGGGAGGACACGCAGTCCACACAAAACTGTCCCAGGTGACAAGGAGATGCGGACCTGGGATGTTCTTACAAATTCATTAAAATTTTCTGTTAAAACACTGCCCTCTAATGGTGAAGGTTTATTAAGATTTATACCAGGTAATAACAAAAGGTACCTTTAACTCTTATGGTCTTGAGTGTAATACATGTATATTTTTTTGGAAAGTTGTTGAAATACCATTTCTTCAGGCTTATTGAGTGACAAGGGCATCAGAGGTACTCCTACTCCAGAATGACAAGCAAATAAATAAACCTGAATAATTAAAATAAAAATTTTTAGAGCCCAAAACTGCTACAGGTTTGATACCGAATAAATAAATAAAGTTTCCAAGCACTTACAGTACTTTTTAAAAAACTAGATAGCTTTGTTTTTTGTTTTTTTTTGTTTTTTTTAGAAAAGAAGAATAGCCTTCATACAGGTCAAGTTCTTGTGCAAAGATTTTACAGCCATTTCTTCAGCTATTTCCTGGTTAAGAACAGGTCAAAGGAAATATTTCAAAATTAGAAATGTACCACTTTCACAATTTACACCTACTAAAAATGGAACCAGCTTGAAAGTCTCCTTTTCTTATAAAGAAAATACAAGTTACGCATCCTTGCATGCCAGAAACTTGTCTTCTGTAATTCATAGAACTGAGATTGCATAAATAGTTTACAACAATATAGAAAGTAAAAGCAAAAAAACACAGACTTTTTCGGTTACCTTTCATGTCCTTTTTACACACATTGACTAATCACTGAGGAGAACTAGTGTAAAAAGCTAATATGAGATAAGGTGATTCCTAAGCGTTTGCCAGAGTTTCAACAGTTTCGAAACACAGTAGCACTTCATAATTCAGCCTGTGACTTATGCAGTTTCCCTACATTTACCATCTAATTCGCCTAAACTTAGGGAGTCAGTTTTAGTATCTAAAAATATATACCAGCTCTTAATGGTACATAATAGGATACAATAGAAAAAGGAAGTAATGGATGGCAGTTTTAAAGGAAGTAGAAACAAACATAGGTTATTTTGAAAAGAAATTAGATTACTCCCTAAATTTACAAGAACTGTATTCTAAATGTTTGCATCTAGGCTGGCTGTGGCTCAGAACGTAGGAGACTGTGTAGCAGATGGAAGGTCACTTGTTTGAAGTGTCCTTGGGTAAAATAGGAAACCCCAAATAGTCCCTGATGCATCCACTGGTGTGTGTGTGTGTGCGCATGATATTTAGAAAGCATTTAGAATAAAGTCTGGTAATGGGAAACGTCTGAGTCTGAGCATCAAGGTCAGGAAGGCATTACTGTGAGAACTGTGTGTCTCAAACACTCCATGATTTGTTCAGTTTCATTGCTCATACTTGACACCACAATACATGATACCTAACCTGACCTCCAGTTTGCTAGGCTCTTTGCGTCAGAGCACTAAAAATCTTCAAATTAGTCAGATTCATTGCAAAATTGCATTGTGCTTGGGAATGATATATTGTTATATTTGAGGAAGCATTCACAGGAATGCTGTGCTGTATTGAGGAATCAGGTTCCTTTGATGATGCTGAAATAAGTGATGATTGTCACTGTGCAGTACGTTTTGCAACCGGTTTGGATATTTTTAGTTTCATTGTTTCCAGTGTTGAACAATTCCCTTCCACAAACGTAAAAGCTTTAGAAATTTCGGCTCACCCTCAGTAACCTCGTAGTATGTACAGCCAGTTATCGCTTTTCTTGTTGAGGAAATATGAGGTGTCAGATATGAGTGGTTTCAAGTTGAGTTCAATTGATTTTGCAATCATGTATGAAAGGTAAAACATTTTCCCCATTGTCCAGCCTATCTATGTGTTCAAGTGCTTTTGATAATGTCAAAACTCTAAAAACATATCCTATAAGCACATGCTAATGTATAACGCTCACATCCTTTGTACGCATGTTTTAACCCTCCGAAGGCCAAGCAATCATTGCTGGTCACCCTAACCTTACACCTGACCTTAATACTTTTAGTCATTCTTCTGTCATTTCCAAGATTATGGAAACCAATTTTTATTAAAAACAGAAGTTACATATTGTGATTGCCCAGTATTATTGTTAGGGTCTGGTTAGGGGTCATCACCAATGATGTTGATTTTAGTAGTAGTAGCAATATAACCTCAGGGTGGTCAAAGGTCCACTGTCACTTTCTTCAGTTACCTACAATGGGTCTATAGATAAAAGTAAAAAACAAATTAAATTGTTAACATCAATTCAAAAGACTGGCCAACAACCAAATGACCTAATGCTAACAGGAGCTGCAACATTTGTTAAGCTGTGGGTAGATGCCCGACTCCCTCAGCGTCACAGCAGGTGGATTAAGTCCAGGAAACTTAAGTCCTGATCCTCTGTCCTCACCTGGAGGACAGTTCTAATTGTCTTTAATGATGCAAACACATCCATTTCTTTACAAATCTATCTTCCGATTTATCCTCTATTCAGTTAACCCTGTGAGCTCAAAGTCATCATGGCTGGTAACCCTGACCTGATATTTTAGAGAAAAGCAAACTTTTTCGTTGTGTCTCATGTTTCAAGTGTTTTTTCATCCTTTAATTGACAAGACGTGTATAATTCTTGGAGAAACAAGAGCATCTCTATTAAGGAACATATCATGACAGTATACGCTCTTAGCTGCTGAATATCCTCTTAACAGTCAGGTTACATGGCCCACTAAGATAACCTCGATCCCTATATGGGGAATTAAGTACATCAAACACAGCACAGACCAACATGTAAACTAAACATTTGGTTTCAAGTCTTGATCTACTTAACAAAGTTAAAAATTAGTACACTGACTTAAAACTAAAAAAGTAAGTTTTTTTGTTGCAAGCATTGCAAAATTCTAAGAAGAATACTGTATTAACATATATGATCTGCTCTTGAACTCAATTGTTCTTTGTGCAGTCTGAGAATATCGATGGTGATACTGCATCTCAAAGATCCAGTTTCTTCTCTGCCCACAGGTACATACCTGGGATAAACATGATGACATGTGCAAGGTTTCTGAATGTCACCTGTCAAAGGCAACACCTTGACTTCCTACATAACTGGCTGAGGTGCGGTCAACGACACAGCGTTATTTGAAGTTTTGCCAGAAAGACAGTTTCTGTCCCGAGACTTCAATCCAGTAGTTAGAAATAGTAACAATAGTCAATTGTGATAAAATGTAAAACTGATGCAATTCTTAATATCAGAGCTGCTGAAGGTCAGGTATTAGCAGGCTGTACTATAGTGTCTCAAATGAACACAAAGTCGACTTCGATGTTATGTTACATAAGATGAAAAAGCCTCAAATTGCAGACAAAAGATGCATGAAATGCTCTTGACAACCCAAAACATCACCAAGGAGAATGCAATCTAAGGCTAATGGAAATGTACACATAATTCTAAATAATAATAATGATAATAATGATGGTCAATTTGGTAATTTCAGTGTATCATCTGCTTTGCTTGGTGTCACATGGTTGACTGGATAACGCACCGCAATGGTTTTACTTCACTTTTTGTTTTGCTGTTTTCAGAATTACACAAGTATGAATTATGAAGATAAAACAAGTCTTGGAAGCTGTCATTTACTCTAAACCTGTGCTATTTCTCTTTATAATTTGGTCCATTATAGTCAGTGTGAAATATGAAGTGATTGCATAGCTGGTGTGTTGAATGACCAGCAAACGGGTTCATACACATGCTTGCTGACCAGTGTTTATGTCTAATGTGAATATAACCAGCAATCATTTCTATTTCAGTTTGGTAAATCAAGGTAAATTATTGGAGTACTTTTACCTATAAAAAATTAGCAGCAAGTGCAAGTGTATATATTTGTTGCCTCTGTATCTGAATGTATTGATATTTTCCAGTTGCATAGTGATAGAATCATAACCACATGACGAGCAAAAAGCTTGTGAATTTCCCTCAGAGCAGCTGACCTAAATGCTAGCCTTGCTGTGATGCACCTGTAACACTGCTGTCATCGTGTTTTATGTGTCATCATGGTTGCTGACTGACACATATCACCTGGGCACACTTCTGTTTCTCTGACATGTTGTTCTTGTCTTTTCACACCACAAATTCAAAATGTTGAATACGATGCAGTTCCTACCACAATGTAGATGCTTTCCTAACTATATTTTGTTAGCTAAGCTAGACATGCTAATTGAGACCTGTTGGTTATACAGTGAGGATTTGAGCTGAAACAGGAGTAATTCTTTGAAAAAGTAAATTGCTTATTACATATATATGAACATAGTAGCCTAAATATTTAGTTACAGCCAGTGGCTCCTCTTAGCTTATGACTAATGCTTACACGAGAGATAGCTAACCTGGCTAACTGGCTCCTGGTCTGTTTTATAGTTTTTAAAGTAGCTTTAACAGTTTTTAACCCCTAAACAAAGTTCAGGTGTTGCATGATATACTTATGACGTGCATAATGTAAATAATATAGACTTGACCTTTATGACAAACTCCATAAATGACATTTGAAATGCTTTGCAATTGGATGCTAGCTCTAGCTGCACACTTAAAGGTATAAACATTATTATTATTATTATTATTATTATTATTATTATTATTATTATTATTGTATGAGTTTCTTCTTATTTTTTACTAGAGAGTGAAAACATGTTTAATCTTAACTGTTAACAAAAAGTGTTATGCTGCAGTATAAAGAGTTTACACAGTTAAAAAAACAAACAAATTACAGGTTACTAATAATGTGTTGG
>NW_005187531.1:1449374-1451484 GCF_000239375.1 Pundamilia nyererei | reverse complement strand
TTATGACGTGCATAATGTAAATAATATAGACTTGACCTTTATGACAAACTCCATAAATGACATTTGAAATGCTTTGCAATTGGATGCTAGCTCTATTATTATTATTATTATTATTATTATTATTATTATTATTATTATTATTATTATTATTATTATTATTATTATTGTATGAGTTTCTTCTAACTTTTGGCAAGAGAGTGAAAATGTCTTAAATCTTAACTGTTAACAAAAAGTGTTATGCTGCAGTATAAAGAGTTTACACAGTTAAAAAAACAAACAAATTACAGGTTACTAATAATGTGTTGGGCAAGCACGTGCAGCCCAAACAGCTTCATGTTTCTGGAATGGTTGATTTTTCCATCCCCTGATTTAGTGGTTTGACTAAACACGTGGAGAGGGCTGTCTAACATGTTGGCCATAATCTCCCATCACTGTCATTTCTGGGTAAAAGTCTGACGACTGTGCACACCATAGCATTTAACATTGTATCATATCCAAACCATTCAGTAGCTAATCCCTTCTCTGCCTGCCCTCAGGGCAGTCCGTGGCACCTTGGAAGATATCGTTTCCATCATAATACAAATATTTGCTAATAAGATAAAGATTAACAAATGACTATTTTTATAAGGAGACATCTGGATCCAAAACATGCCAGCAAAATGCCCCTCATTACAGATCTCAACCATCTACCTGATCTGGTCAGAGGTCTAGGTTCTTCCTTTAACTTCTTGCAGGTCTATATTTTGTAGGTATAATCTGGGCTAGATGATATTGTTAAATATAAATCTATGCTTCTCGATAAATATAGAAATCCTTATTAAAGTATATTGAAATGAAGATGGACTGAAATATAGGACAGGCATCAAACAAAAAACACTACACTGTATGAGTAGATTAAACTACATGGTAATTTAAGTAGCACATACTATCTGTGTCCCCAGTCATTTATGTGTGTGTGTGTGCGGTCACGGTTAATCTGTATGTCTGACTGTCTTGTAGTTTGTCTGTGTCGAGATCAGTGTGTCCTCTTAAATTCATAATGCCATCTAATCTGAACTCACAATCGCTTTGAACTCATGCTGGTGGTGGATTAAAATCAAATAACACACACACACACACACACACACACACACACACACACACACACACACACACGTTTTGGAATGATTCCCATCATGACTCACTTTCACTGACCACACAAATGAGTGAGATAGGCAGTCTTGTGACAGGAAGGGAAATCAAGTGTTTCTCTTGAATTTCCCAGTAAAATACTATTCATATGAAGGGAAAGCGCGCCCTCTAGAGGAAAAACTGCAGAATCACTGTAAAATGAGCCAATGGAGGCCGCTCCCGAAAGCTTTACTGCAAATAATGTATTATAGCCCTTCTGATACTTAAATCTTTTACGATTGTACTGATTCTAAGTAGATTAAGTACAATCAGAGCACGATGCTACTTACATTTTGTTCTGAGTTTTTGATTTTAGCAAATTAAACAAACTGGTTTCCAAGCGCAGTTTTTCTGGTTCTGTTTTTCTCTGCTATTAGATTGGAGGTTACAAGCTGAGAAAGTTCACTGGAGCCCATTATTTTTAAAATTAATATCTAAATTAACAGCTGAAAATGAGAATTAGATTCAGAACTTGTAGTAATCTGCATCAAATATGAAAAGTGAAAGAGTCTTAGAATTATGTTTGTGTAAGGAGACAGGTTTTATGACTGTGGCCTCATCTGGAAATGAGGAAACATCCTGGCAATGCTGCATTTGCTGTGGCTGCACAAGAGCTCGGCAACAAGGTGACTGGCAGCAGACAGAATTATAAAAAGTCGGACAGGAAATGTGCTGACTAATAGGATTATGGGTTCGCTGCATTAGAGGACTGCATTAAGCTGTGCAATGTGATTGTGAGTGGTTAATTAATTACAGTGAAACAGGAACCCTGGCTCTTTCACTTTAGGTTTGAGGACTGTAGGTAAATAGTTTCCTTGTTTGGGACATTTTTTTTAGTCAAAGCATAATATATTGTATGTAAAGACAGATGCTTTTTTTTACATTATTATTATTATTATTATTATTATTATTATTATTATTATTATTATTATTATTATTA
>NW_005187531.1:1440106-1448122 GCF_000239375.1 Pundamilia nyererei | reverse complement strand
TGCGGCACCCACGGTGTGGGACGGAGAGATTTCGCAGGTCTTTCCTCCCCACTGCTGTCAGACTCCACAATAAAAACTTTAACTGATCAAACACACACATCCATACATATGCAATAATACTAAGTGCAATAATCCTTTCTGTCATCGTTGTATTTTTACTCAGTTGTATATAGCATTTATATTTGTATTCTATTTTTATCTTATTGTATATTTATTTTATTTTATTCTACTGTATATAGTATTTTATTTTATTTTATTCTACTGTATATAGTATTTTATTTATTCTATCCTGTACAGTTGTGTACTGTATTTATTCTTATTGTATCCTAATTTTTGCCTCATAACTTATGCACTGTCCACTTCCTGCTGTGACAAAACAAATTTCCCACGTGTGGGACTAATAAAGGTTATCTTATCTTATCTGATCTTATCTTATCCTGCAAGTGTTGCAAGGAAGCTTTGACTCAAGTCGTGAGTCAAAGGAAATGAAAAACCACAATAACTAAACCGATTAGCTTCTATGGCACCATTGTGCACATGTTTTTGATAGAATTAGATTGTTCAAAAAGTCAAAAGTAATAAGTAAAATTATTTACAGGTAATCTGAAATAAAAGGCTAGGTTTTAATGCTTTAATTCCCCTAAACAGTGATTTCCTTATCTGTATGTTTAGACAGATGCTTTTTATTATTATTATTATTATCATTTTTTTTTTTTAGCATTTTAGCTATTTTTTTTAAACTACAGTTATTTCTGTGTCATCTACATGGAAGTTATTATAATGATTCATTTAAACACAAGTTCAGTCAATATTACCTGTAAATAGAAAATTCAAAAAGAGAAAAAATTATTGTGATCCCGACTGTTTACAAGCTAATGCAAAAAATAAATACATAAAATAATCCCCCCCCCCCCCCCACAAAAAAAAAAAAAATCACATTATTCTTCCATAAAGACATTGCCCGCGGTTGTTAAAGCGAATATTCTTAATATTACTGGAGAAAAACTACACTATAACATAATTAAGTTGGTCACAGCTCTGCCTCCTGCTGGACAAATTAGGTAAAGCTACATGTAAACTAAGAGAAAGCAGCTAGAATTACCTCCACAGTGACTGTGATTTAGCTTATATAGGTGCATGCATGTTCCAGAATATAATGAAGTGATATTCACACACTTCCATTTCCACCTACAGACAGTTTTGAATCCCCAGCTGACCTAGCATGCATGTCTTTGTACTGTTGGAGGAGGCCAGAGTACAAAGAAGAAACCCATGTAGAAGGAGAACATGCAAATTACACAAAGCCTGAACTACTACAGTTCTGACCTACTAATGACTAATTTTTAATTATTAAACACACACACACACACACACACACACACACACACACACACATATATAATTACACACACACACACATATGTGTGTGTGTGTGTAATTATATATGTGTGTGTGTGTGTGTGTGTGTGTGTGTGTGTATGTGTGTGTATACATATATACACACATACATACATATACACACATACATACATAACACTTTCATGGAAACTGCATTCAAATAAGTCAAATACACTATGAATGTACTTAGGTTTCATGTGAACTGAACTTAGCTAACTCTGCAAGCATGCCACCTGCTGGATGAGCAGAAGGTAAGCAAGTAATACCACTAACCTCACTTTTTAGCATTTCAGCCAAGGGTAAGCAATGAGATCTCATGTATGGTTTACCCTAAACATTTATGTAGCCTGCCACAGCATACCAAAAATGTTATGAAAATATCCAGCCATATATGTATAATTTGGCTTTGCACCATTTCAGCAGCTGTAGTTTGGACTAAGTTTGGAAATTAAATGGAAAAAGATGTAAATAAAAATGTTATTTTTATTTAGGTGTTTTATTATATATAAAGGAGGATGAATCCATGCTTCCATCTTGTTTGTGCCAAATTCTTTGGTTATTTGACTTACTTTTGCCTTTCACCCAGAGAACTGCTACTTACTGGATGTGTTCCTTTTTAGACTATTCTCTATAAACCTTAGAGATGGCTGAGTTGGAAAATCCAAATAGATCAGCAGTCTCTGAAATACTCGGACCAGCTCATTGGGGGTCAACGACTATTTTTACTATTTACTATTTTTTTTTTACTATTTACTATTTTATTTGCTCACTTTAAAGTTTAGCAGGTCATCTTGACTGCGTCTGTGTGCCTTAATGCACGGAGTTGCTACCATGTGAGCAACTCAGTGTGTATAATATATGTAAAATAGATTTAAGTAAGGAAAAATATGCTGCAGAAAAACACAAAAATGTAAGGCAAACAACTGAATTCGTTTAGTAATTCAGAAATGTTACTAACTTAATGTTGAAAATATAAGAGGTACAGATGTTTATACATTTGAAAATGCATGTTTGAGTAATACAACAAATAGACAGCTGAAAAACATCTAGTTACATTCGTTTTTATGCTAGGCAGCAATTGCAGTCCATACACAGAAGTGTCTCTCAGCCTGGTTTGCAAAATGTCATGGTATGGTAATATATAACATATAAAAATGATAAAAAATACATTTGAATATAACTGTGATTCATTAAGCAATCCTAAGACTGCAGCTGACAATGCTACAATCAAGTTAAAACACTCAAAACTGTAAAATACTGTTGTAAACTTGGTTATGTTGTGGCTATTTAAACTCCACAAACTGTAAGTCTGCTAATGCCAGAGCAATAAGTTTGTTGTTTACAGTGTGTTGAAATAAATACTATCAGCAAGCAACAGTAAACAGGTTAAAACACCAAAGATCATTAGTAAAAGGAGATGTGTGCAAATATATTTTGCTTTGAAAGGAAAGCCAACACCCTCTTGTGTGCCCACCGTTCACAGGAGGCGATAGATAAGTTCTCTGCTTTGTGAATCAGGCAGTGGTCAGAGATTGAGATCCTGGCGGTCCGATAAATCTTGCTTTAGAAACATGGAATTTCACTTTTCATTCCCAAATATGGTTCAAGAAGGAACTTCACTGAGTCAGAACGCAACGTTTTGATCACACTGCTTTTTTTTTTAAAGTTAGAATTTCTTAATATGAATCCAGCTGAAGACAAAGTGATCTTTGATTGCACCTTAAATTAAAATATGCTCTGAAGTAGTTATATGTACCATATCTGTGTGCTTGTGCAATTCATATAATAAAGTTAGACTCAAGTTGGACTGACCTCTGTCACAAGCTTACTTGGAATATTATTAGGAGTGCTTAAATTACACCATACGGTGCACTCTACAAACAGCTTACTTAACTGACACGCCTTGTAAAAGGGCTGGCTTCCTCTCCCAGCAGTGACATCAGTGCTTTAATGATTAAACTATTTTTAAGTTTTTAAGGAGCCACGTCCTTCCCCAAATGAACCTAATACATCCTTCTTCTTTCTAGATTTCTGACTTCTGCTTGGCATAGTGGATGGCCTTTTAACAGAGTTTATGCTCATATACTATACCAAACGCATCAGTAAAATCTGATTGCAAATGTTACTGTTATGGTGGACTTTCATGTCTGGATCCATTGAGGTTTCTACCGCTGCTTTATGGATGGCCATCAATCTATCACTGCACACAGAAATGTCTTGTGTTTTTATTTTATTTCAGTTTTTTAATTATTATTAAAAGCTACGTCTAACTGCTCCCTTATTCACAAGGCTTCTCTACAGCTCTGCATGCTGGATTTGGAAGATTTTTATGGTCGATGCCTTTCTTGATGCAAACCCTCAAGAGATTTGTGTTTCCTACCAGGACTGGACTGGGAAGCTTTTCCTTGTTAGACAAATGTGCAAACCACAACACAATTAATAATTTAAATTACAGCTAGAGATTGCTCAGCTTAGCTTAGTATATATACTGGCTCTGCACGATTCTTTCCAAAGGCAGCAGATGCTGGAAAGATGCTGCACCTTGCCAAGAAATAGTCCCAGTTAAAGTTTTGTGATACCATGAATTGTCATTTTCACAATAAGGTTTTTAGTTGATTTCAGAAATTGCATGTGACATTTTAATCCGTGAGCTTTCGAGGTGCTGAGAGGTGGATTTTGTTACCTTCTGAGAGAGCCTGGCAAGCCGAAGCATGCTAACCAAACACCAGATATCCGTTCTTCAGTATAAAGAACGGATATCTGGTGTTTGCCTGTGAAGGTTGTATGACTGATGCTTTTCATCACCAGCTTATTTGTGTACTCATTCCTTTAGCTTGTGTAAATTGTAGAGAAATGCTTTCCTCTGAGGTTTTTCTGTCCTTCCGACCACAGAAGTCCATCAGTGGTAATACCTTCAACAAAGTTTCTGTAATTTCTTTGATTATTATCAAATGGATTTTCTTGCCATTTGATAATTTCCTTGCTCTACATCCTATTCTCAAAAAAGACATTTCTTTTTGTGAACCCACACAAAACGTCTGCCAACTTTGGAAGTGGAAGACCCAATCTCAAATAAAAGCCCTAGCCATTATCATCAATAATATAGAATCTTAAAATGGTACCCCATTTCACTGTGATGGTATTGGGGTATCTTAAGTTATGTGGCATGAGTAACTTGCCACGAAGGTCCCATTTATATTCTGTCTGCTGCCTTTAGGGGTTTCCACAATGGATCATCTGCCTACATCCTCCTCTGTCACACCAACCCACTGAATGTCCTTCATCTCTACATCCATGAGCATCCTCCGAGGTCTTCTTTTCCTCAAGCCTGGCAGCTCCATCTTTAACATCCTTTGCCCACTATATGCATTATCCCTCCTTTGTACAGGTCCAAACAATCTCATGCTTGCCACTTTAAAAAGATAAGTATATCAAAGAGAGGGCTCAGGTTGAGCTGGTGTGGAGACAGTCCTCTCCCTCCTGGTCACTCCCAACCAAAACTTTTTCTTTATCTTCAGCGCTGCCATTTTCCATTTCTGTTTTATTGTAGGCGGCACCTTCTCCAAACCATACATCATAACGGTGTCACTACATTGTGTAAACCTCCCCTTAAACCACCCCAACACTCATCTCCACCATCCCCACCCAAGACTCTGGAAACAACTTGCTTATTTGCAAGAGGAAGACTCCCTTGGTGCTAATCTAGCCTACAGAATTTCAGATGTGCCATCCACTGAAAACATTTATATTGTTAATGAACTTTTGCACGAGTGAAATCCATAAACAGGAAAGGAAAAAGATATAGTTTACAAAGTTATATGAAGTTGTCTCCTCTACTTCTGAAATGCTTTACAGGGCTGTCTTCCTTCTCTCAACACAACCGGTCGCGGCAGATGGCCGCGCCTCCCTGAGCCTGGTTCTGCCAAAGGGTTCTTCTTGTTAAAAGGGAGTTTTTCCTTCCCACTGTAGCCAAAATGCTTTCTCACAGGAGTCATATGATTGTTGTTTTTTTCTCTGTATGTATGATTGTAGGGTCTACCTTACAAAAGAAAGTGCCTTGAGGTGACTGTTTTTGTGATTTTGTGCTGTATAAATAAAACTGAATTGAAGTGAAAGAATGAAAAGTAAAAGACAAGCATCAGAAACATTTGATATGTTGTCTTTGTAATATTCTGATTTATGGAACATTATATTCTGAGCCTGCATTGTGTAACCTTTTCGTTTATCTGACTCAAACTAAGTTTAGCCTGAAAAGAGATAGACAAAATACATTTTCTTTACGAAACATTTTCTTTGCTACATGACTTTAAAAGTATGTTTTATAATGTCACCAGTTTTGGTGCTGTGGTTGATTAAAACACCACATGACAGTAAAATAGTATTACTTGCATGTTTTTTCCTCAACATGACTTTTCTAGGCACAGTTTAATCTTGCAATGTGTCACAGTATTTAACAACCCAAAATAAACTTGGTTTGACCCAGAGGGATTTGAAAATATTCTAATGATGATGACTTTGTAATTTCCTTTCGCTTCTCCCAAATACTAGAAGGGAAAACTCCTAGTTGGTGTGAGGCCTACTAAAGTAAAATGCAGCATGACCTGGGAGAGTACTTTTCCTCATGTACTGCTGTACATAAGGAAAAAGTGGTAGAATGAGCTTATGACAGATGTATTGCCTTTGGCTCCAAGCCTGCAGCTTCCTACTATGTTGCCGTTTGGTAGTAATCACTCAGAAATAGTTGAACAACTTCCAGCAGAAATAGCTGGAGGAGTAGCTCCAAACCCTTCTATTTACATCAGTTTCAAGGACAGGGAGTAAAACAAAAAATTGGGGAAAATGTATCTATATCCTTTGAATTTCTTTTATGTGTGTACAACTGAACCAAGAAAAAAATAGATTTTCCATTAAAAACATAGGCCTTGTGCATGTTTTGTGCAGCACTAAATAAAGCTTGTCAGAAATATCAACATTGTGAAATATGAACATGGCAGAATTTAAATAAAGAAATAACTCCATAAATGGACAAAGGGTCAAAGAAGGTCGCCACCTTTCTGGTTAGTTTATGTGACTTGCATCAGAGAGGTCGAAGGCTGTTGTGTTCACATGATATACAAACTGGGACTAATTACTGTTTAGATCACGAAGCTTCAGCTTCAGTGGGTCCACATCAGATGATTCTTATGGGAAAAAAGACACTGGCATTGTGCACTACAGGCAACAGAAAGCATACTGGCCTTGCCACATGGCTCTATCCTTTAATATGTCAAAATAAATGTCATTATCAGTACTAGAAATCTTTCCGTTGCATTTTAGGGATTAATTAATGTGTTTCGGGATGAAATTCTGTATCAAATGCTTAATACAAACACTGCTGTTGCAAAAGTTAAGTGTAATTATTGTAACAAACAATTACACTTACAAAGTTGCTTCAGTTCATTGAGGTTTGTAGCCAAGGTTGTATGTAAAGCTCTCTTAAGGTCCTGTGATGGGACTGAGGTTGAGGTACGGAGTTTGGCTGGAACATTAAAATATCTTGATTCCTTTCTTCTTTAGCTATGATTAGCTTGTAAAACCACCTTTAGCAGCAATAACTTGAAGCTATAATCTTTTGTATATGAATAGTACTCTTAAGGACCTACCATAGCATTTCAATCAATTCATTTTAAGCCAGTTGAAGTCTGAACTGGGCCACTGCAATGTCTTGACTCTTTTCAACCATTCTCTTGTACATTTGCAGTTGTGCTTGGAATCATTTTCCTGTTGCATGACTTAATTTGGGCTAAACTTAAGCTATTGAACAGATGGTTTTGTATTTGACTGTAGATCACTTTGCTATACAGATGAGTTCATGGACGACTCAGTGACTGCATGCTTGACAATTTGTCATTGGGTGTTTGTGCTGATATGGTGTGCACCATGTTTCGGCAAATGTTGTGCCGTGCATTGTGGCAAATATCTCCATTGGTCTTGTATGCCCAAAGAACATTATTCTAGAAGTCTTGCATTTTGCTCAGGTGCAGGTTTGTAAGTTCCCTTCCAAACAAGTCATACTTATTGAATATTTTCCTAAATATGCTCTTGCAAACTTTGATTTGTAACGTGTTAACTGAGCCCTGTAGATTTTAAGATGTAAATCTTGGGTTTTCTCCAGCAACAATTACAATTTCAATACCCAAATTTCACTTTCACTTTTTTAATACGTATGCTACCAGCATAGATTTGAAAATAAAACCACCCAAGTGTAGACTTTAGCCTTAATTCAAGAGCTTGACCAGAACATTCTGCTCTTGATCTTGACGAAGGCGGTCGCACTTTTCTCCTCTCCTCCTCTCCCTTAGCTTCCCTGCTTAGCCTCTTATGTCCTTGTCTAGTCTTTTGTTTTTTGTATTACTTTTCCCTGGTACACTCTCTCACAGTCTGTTCTCTAAAACCTAAAAGAGGAATTATGGATTGGATCAACTGGTCCCTAAATGCAATTGACACCCCTTTCTCAACGAGAAGTTTGGGCTTGGGTGAGTCTGAGTGCTGAAGATATCTACCTATTCAGAACCATGGTAACAGGGTTCTGGCTGATCGGAGCTGGCTTGGCCCTGACTTATCGAAGAATTAAGAAAG
>NW_005187531.1:1427511-1439065 GCF_000239375.1 Pundamilia nyererei | reverse complement strand
ATCAATCAATCAATCAATCAATCAATCAATCAATCAATCAATCAATCAATCAATCAATCAATCAATCAATCAATCAACATAATATTAGCTGAAATATACTCACATTTCAAATGCAAAGTAATTAAATTAAAATAGGTTTATGAAAAAAGTACTGTATTTTTCAAATGAATGTGTATTTCTGTTACTATGTTGAGAATGATTTAGATCTATATTCTAGTGAAGTGTTTTTTATGGCTGTGAGCAAAATTTTACATCCAAACAGCTTCTAAAACATAAAAACATATGCATAGAAATTAAGCTGGGGGATGTTCTTCAGTTTGCTGGATGTTATAGAGGTTTGTCTCAATGACCACTGAAAGCATCCTGCAATCATGTAACACTGTTGTTGTAAATTGACATCTAGGATTTTTTTGATGCCGTGGAGCTCTCATGTCTGTACTTAATTTCTAGGCTAGCTAGCCAGTTAGGGTGCTTCTATAGTAGATAATCCACTGGCTTGATTGTTGGATAGTGTAGCACTGTCAAAGTCAAAGTAAACTTTATTGTCATCTCTATACAGTACAGTATATAGAGAGACGAGACGATGAGGTTTCAGTTCCATTCAGTGCAAAAGAACAACAATAAATACAGGAAGAGTAAGAATAAATACACAATTTGTCATGATCCTTTTGACCCAGCGTTTTGTGTTTTCTGTTATTGTGATTTTGGTTGTTTAGTGTTTATTCGGTTCTGCCCATGTATTCCTGTGTTAAGTCTGCGTTTCTTAGTCCGTGTCCTTGCATTTGTAAGTTCCTGTTTTATTGTGAAGGTCTCTGTCTTATGTCAGCATGTTCTGTTTACGTTTCCCCTGCCTCGTCAGCTGTTATGTCTTCCAGGTGTGTTCCCTTCCTGTTTCCCATCCCCTGATTCCTGGCGTGTGTATTTATAGTGTGTGTTACCTCGTCCTCGTTGCTGGTCGTCTGTGTTATTTGGTGTTTTCGTGTCTGTGAATCTCCTGCCGTCATTCTGTGAATTCTCCCTGCAAGTTGCTTTCTCTCGTGTTCAGGTTTGGTGTTTAGGTTTTAGTTTTCCCAGCGTAGTTTATGTCTAAGTTCGGTTTCTTGCCACACTCTCCTTTTGTTTTTTATCACTCGAGTTTTGTGTCAATAAAGCCCTCTCACTTCACTGCATATCCGCATCTTGGGTCCTTTGTTAAATTCACACGGTTTGCCCCGGCAACCCGTGACACAATTTGAGACTAAGGTAAGGGGAGTAAATATACACTTTGAGGCAGAAAAGGGTTAATAACAGTCTAACATGTACAATTTACAATTGAGATATAAAGTGACCTTGAAGTGGTTTAAAATGGCCAATGTAGCAGCTTTACAGTTTACAGCATGAGTGATTTAAAGTGACCTTGAGTTAAATAAAGTGACCAACATGAGCACTGTCACAGGGACATGTGTTGTTGCAATGTCCATGTATCCTAAAAATGAAAAAAAAGTTGCGTCACTAAAATGATGAAAGTGCAAAAGTGAAACAACAGGAGCGCTACTAACATGCTCACTGACATCTCTCAAAAAGCAATTCAGACTGCTGTCACAGTTTCCTTCCATTTGAATGAAATTATTTGCTGGTTGTGGAATTTTCCCAGTGATCCTTTAATTTTTAATAGGACTGCCTCCTGCAGCGAGAACCAGGTGCCACAGGTATTTCCAGTGCATAATATTGCAACTTAAAGTGATCTAGGTGTGGATCAACAGAAGAATGAACAACAGCATCAGAACTCAGGAAAGGAGACGGGATTGTCAAAGACCTGGTAGTTTGCTGGTGTGGCCAGAGATTCAATCATTTAACCTGGGGATGCCTTTGCTCAGGGTGTCGCAACCTCATGACATATAGTTCACATTTAAGATTTGAAATGCCCTTTTAATAAGGATATAAAGTTTTATATGCATAAAGTTCTATATAACTGAAGTTTACTCATATTTTACTTATGTTAGCTTATCAATGAAAGGATTACAGTAACTTGGAAATCCCCTCAAACAAAGGGAGCCTTCTTTTGCCATCTTTGACTTGTCCCCATTTCCCAAAGGGTATCGTTGTAATATTCACTATACCTAACAGCAGTTTGGAGAGTCCTGCCATAAATAAATGAGACTTGTTGATCAGCCGATATAACCACCGAGTTTCAATCTGAATTACAAAGAAGCTTTGGAAAAAGAAAGAGAAAGACAACCTTTGTTATGTAACAAATTTAGTTTTGTACAAACCTCTGCATATAACCACGGTGCCTGCCTGAACGTCAAGCAAAACATCTAGTCTGGACCAGTTTTAGCTGTCATCATTTTCACACTAATTCAGGCATCATATCCCGAAGCAGGGGCAGTCCAGAACAGATGAGTTACATAACAGAATCGGTTCTGTATTTATGGCTGTACCAACATGTATTAATATTTATATGGAAGCGTTGCATACCTAGGAATCATCTTTATTTCCAGAGTTACCACAGTTAAGTTACACTGATAAAGTCAAGGTATATCTATAAAACATCAAAGAAAATAATAATGTGACTTGTCATAGTAATTAATTAACAGTGTGTGAATGTGTGTGTGAATGGGTGGATGACTGGTTGTGTAAAGTGCTTTGGGGTCCTTAGGGACTAGTAAAGCGCTATACAAATACAGGCCATTTACCATTTACCATTTGTCATAGTAATTAGTCCATTTTTTTCTTTTTTAATAGTGAGTAAGCTGTTTGGCAGTCAAAAGCTGGATGTAGTGACATGCTACAATGCCACCCACTGGTTCCTGTGTCACTGTTCACTATCTTGGTGAAACACAATGTGCCAAGAGAGCACCAGGTGTGAACTGTAAAAGGCCATGCTCGGTGAGCAAACCCTGAACTCCTTTTTGAAACATAGTATGACCAGTTGGCTATATTGTCTATTGAGTATGACCTGATATGGGAGATTGACCCTAAAAAGTCAGTACGAAAGTGTTCACAGTTTTTGTGTCAGGTTGACTTTTCAGACCAATCTTCTATGCTGTCTATAGTAGAGATACTGGATCGGATATCGGCGAGAAATAAAAAAATGTAATCCGATCCATTAAATATCAAAAAAGCACCTCACTTGCTACACTGCGTAACTCGACTCATAACCGTAGCACTTTGCAGCAGTATGCATCACGTGATAGAGCGGCTGTGTGTATTTGTAGCCTCACCAGGATTTCATCTCCGAGGAAGTTATCCCAGACAGAAGTAAAGCAAGTGTGTAAGTTCATCTCTGAATGTTTGTAAACCGTTCCCACGTTAAGCTTAACAACAGATATATGGAGCGACTGCCTCTCTCTCTCCCTCTCCTGCTGCTACTTCAATCGTGAAACTGCTTAATGATCAGCTGATCGGCTTTTCTGTCGTGAGTCCATCTCTCTTCTTTGTTTTTGGCCCACTTCGCTCCAGAAAGAGGAAACCAGCGGCTGAACAACAGCAGCACGTTTAAGCTTGATAAGCTGTTGTTAGAATTTATTTAATATTACTTCCTACTCCAGGATCTTTTTCTATGTAGCTGACGGCTGGTAACTGTGCAGGGGCGGATCTAGCAAAGTTTAGCCAGGGGGGCCGATAGGGCATGAACAGGGAAAAGGGGGCACAAAGACATACTTTTCTTTCTTATTCTCATTTAAAATGTCGAGCTTTTAATAATTAATTATCTGACTCTTACACCCAAAGTTTTAATCTGATGTAAAATGTATAGAAGTCCATTACTGTATATAGTAACTGTTAAGTCTAATATACCCTAGTAAGCTATAGTACTTTTTCCTTTGGGAAAGTACCATCTGTGAATTCTGCAATTCTGTTGAAGAAAGATGTTGAATCTATTTAATATTTCTTGAAAAATTATTTATTTCTGTGCATTTCCCCCCTGCATCAAATTAAATTTGATTACATCGATTAAGCACCATGAGGTGGAGGGTGGCTCCCTATTTCTTTTTGCTGGGAGTTTGCAACCCTATTAGTTAGGTTGCTTTATATTTCTGCTAAGTAACTAATAGGGTTGCAAACTCCCAGCAAAAAAAAATACCAGAATAGGGAGGATGGAGTAGGTTTAAGTTTATTAGATTGATCAGTGTTGCTGAACTATGAAATATTTTGGGTGCAGTGTATTTTTTACATACAGGTATAACAGAATAGCTTTAGTGTTGTTATTTATTTAAACTTGAGTATAAACTTATACAAAATGCACACTATATCGGATTCATATCGGTATCGGCAGATATCCAAATTTATGGTATCGGTATTGGACATAAAAAAGTGGTATCGTGCCATCTCTAGTCTATAGTGCCAGTTCTTCAGTTGTAGATGTTAATGCTGCTGCCCAGGTTCACAGTGAAATGTCTTGTATCCAAAAACATCTAATTAGCCTGTCACATGGCCTGTGAATCAAAAGTGTCTGACTTAATCAGTTGCTTTCCTCCAAATAACGCCAGAAGAGGCTACTTTTGGCAGGACATTTTTTTAACTATGATTTCATTTTATCTGGACTCCTTTCCACATTGTGTTGTACAAAGTATATATAGAACATAACAGAACAGCAGTAATTTATGCTATCTTACCTTGCTTACTCTTTGCACAAGGTATCAGGTGTGTGCCCATTGATCAAACAAAATCTGTGAATGACTATTGTTGATCTACAACTGGGTTGCCAAAACTGAAACAAGTACAACAGATTATAAATTTCACACAATACCAGCATTTATCTACTGGTATGAAAAGTGAATGAACTTTTTCTTGATTTCTAATAAACAACCGTAGCGGTAAATTCCATGTTAAATCAGGTTTCAAATCCAGGAAAGCATGGGACATAGATCTTATTGTTGTTGTAGTGCTGTACAAAATGATCAGAAGGATATTGTGAAAATGGATTTTACTTCAACCACTCCTTTTTGCTACATGGTAAGGTTATGCCAGATCTGGATGATTGTCCTGGATCAACTAATGTCGGTCCAGGTTTAACACTGCAAGGGACCAATCACATTTTTATGATGTCATAATTTTGCAACATGAAAAAAACCCCCAAACAAACCAAAACACACCAAAACAACAATAAAAAACATACAAAAAATAAAAAACATGTTGATGTACTGCAGGAAATAAATTAAGAAAGGGGGAGTTAGTGTCAGGGTTAGGGTTGGGGGTTAGAATGTGATAGTGTTTAGGCGTAGGGTTACAAGGACTATGGTAGTGGGGTTAAGCTTACTGATTGTAATTAACTATAAGCTATTTTTTTTTGTATTTTTTTAAATGTTATTTTAGAATGCAGCTTCACTTTCAATGATGTTCATGAGATGTGAATTTGCTAGCCCCAAATTTTCAGCACACACTGAATGCCAATGAAAATAGCAAGAAGTGGATGTCTAAGCTTCTTTTTTACTGGAATCAGAGGTTAAACCATGTGCTAGGGAGCAGATTACTGTGTTTAAGTATTACAATTCAAATTGCCATTGTAAGACTGAACATGTAGAGAAATACAAGAACTCAACCTTTGCTAGCAAAGCTGCAAAAAGCAGCGCAGGCTTTTTATTTAGGGTTACACATCCATCCATGGAGCGATCAAGAGCAGCTTTATGATTTGTCACATTTACATTTAAAAAACCCAGTAAACTCTCTGATGGGGAGTTTATCAAGCGGAATTTGGTGGACTTTTCTCTGCTAATAGACCTTGTGAAAAGGAGAAGCATTGAGAATGTACCCCTTTTCAGGCAAAATGTAAAATAATTGCCCAAAATGGGTTATGGTTAATTATAAAGACTGGTGACTTAAAAACTTCAGCAACTACTTTTGCTGTTTCATATATTGTTGGTGAGACTTTTGTGCATTCTAATTTCTTTATAGTTCATATTTAATACTACAAACTCCTTTTGTATCACCATCTATCATTATTTTAATCACAGGGAACAACAGTCCTTATGGTCCAGACGCTTTGACGTCATCCTCGGGAGGCTTCCACTAAGACAAATGCTAGAGGATATTGCTGTGACGTGCAGACCACTTTATGAATGGACGTCCGTTGTTCAGTGGATGAAAAGGCCTCATAATCTGCATGTCAATTTTCAAAGAGATCTGATGTGAAACCCACCCACACCCACTTAACCTCCCCTGTTTTGTCTTGTAATAGTTTTCCCCTTCCCAGTTTTTTAAATTTTACTTCAGAGTAGTGAGAGCCCCTGTTACTCCAATTAGGGATAAGAGGGGGCTGTGTGTTGACGCTGATGGCTGGGGCTTCCCTGATGATGCTATAGGAGGATTACTGGCCTGCTGTGCCACCTCTCTGCTAGATTATAACCTTTGGATTATGTCTCTATTTACCCAGAGAGGAGAAAAAACAGATTTCACTTGAACCCCATGTGACACAGTTGAATGAAAACTAGACTGTAATGTATGACTGTCATCTATGTCAGTTAAGAGAAAGTTTTATTTATACATATCTTGTTTGGGATATTCAGAATTTCCAAGTCAGCATTTAAATTGTGTTGCATTTGCATGTAACACTGGCAGAACATGCAAATCATAATACTAAGAAATGATGCATGTTTCACAAGGCTCTTGTGAAATTGAGACATGACTGGCCTTATAAACATGAAAAAGGACTCGTGTCAGTTTGTGGTCTAAACCAATCAGGTTAACACAATGCCAAGGAAGAAAGAATTCAGCAGTTGTCTAAGAGAAGTATTTGTCTCTGCCCATCAAAGGAAGGATTATATGGCCATTGACAAATAGTTTGAAGTCCATCATTGTACAGTGAGAAAGATTAGTCACAGGTGGAAGACAGTTCCCAATCTTCTTGCCTGAACAGCACAATCACCTCAACGTCAGGCAATGCTCCAAAAAATTGCAAAAAACCCCAGGAGCTGCATCTCAGACTCTAAAGCCCTCTGTAACTATATTAAAAGCTGAAATTCATGAGCGCATATGTAGGAAAAGACTGAACAAGTACAGCTTATTTTTAAGAGTTGCTAAGAGAAAGTCATGGCAGCAGAACAAATTTCGCAAAGTTGGGTCTGAATGAACCACTCGACTTCTAAAACCACATCCTATGGACAGACAAGACCAGTGTAGAGATGTCTGGCCATAGTGCATCGCAGCACAACTCATTCTAACTGTCAAGTATGGTGGTGCAGGGGTGACAATTTGGGCTTGTTTTGCAGCCACAGCAACAAGGCAACTGCATTTATGGATCTGACCACAAACCTTCCCTCCCTACAGGACATCTACACCAGGAAATTTTGGTCCAGAGCAGCTCAGATACTGAAGGACCCGTCCCACCCCAGCAATAAACTGTTCCAACTTCTGCAATCAGGCAGAAGGTTCCACACCATCCGGGCAAAAACAGAGAGGCTGAATAGGAGCCTCAATCCTCAGGCCATTGGGTACTAAAGGACAATCTTGGATGAAGTGATGATGATATCTCCCCCCCCGACCTGTCGTTCTGGTTCCCCTTTGCTGTAGCATTTGTGTTGTATCTTGTCAATCTCTAGCTGTGAGAACAGTTCCTTTACCAGTCAAAAGTTTGAACCCACACTCTCATTTAATGTTTTTCTTTATTTTTGCCACTTTCTACATTGTAGATACATATTGAAGACATCAAATATATAAAGAAAGATATATGGAATTATGGGAATTATGTAGCAAAGAAAAAATGTTAAAAAACTCAAAAATTTGTCTGATATTTTAGATTCCTCTAAGTAGCAACCCTTTGCTTTGTTGACAGGGTTCATTTGGAGAATTTCTTGTCTTTTTAATGGGGCTGTGTTGCGCAGAAGTCAGGTTGGTACACAGCTGATGACTCCGCCTCAGAAATAAGGGTTCCAGTAGCAGACACATCTCTACATCAACTGTTCAGAGGAGACAGCACAAATCATGCCTTTATGGTCAAATAGCTGCTAAGAAACCACAACTAAGGAAAAGCAACAAGCAGAAGAGATTTGTTTAGACTGGTGGAAATTGTTTCTTTGGTCTGATGAGTTCAAATTTGAGATCTTTGGTTCCACCTGCCATTGTCTTTGTGTGGTGAACGGATGATCTCTACATGCATGGTTCCCACTGTGAAGCATGGAGTGTGGGGATGGTTTGCTGGTGACACTGCTGGGGATTTATTCAAAATTGAAGGCACACTGAACAAGCATGGCTTCCACAGGATCCTGCAGCGATGTGCCATCTCATCCGGCTTGGGTTTAGTTGGACCATCATTTATTTTCCAACAGGACAATGACCCCAAAACACACCTCCAGGCTGTATAAGGGTTATTTGACCAAGAAGGAGAGTGATGGAGTTCTGTACCAGATGGCCTGGCCTCCACAGTCACCTGACCTCAACCCAGTCGAGGTGGTTTGGGATGAGATGGACCACAGAGTGAAGGCCAAAGTGCCAACAAGTGCTCAGCAACTCTGGGAACTCTTTCAAGAGTGTTGCAAAACCATTTCAGGTGATGACCTCATGATCATCGAGGTCATCGAGAGAATGCCAAGAGTGTGCAAAGCAGTAATCAAAGGGCTATTTTGAAGACTCTAAAATATAAAACATGTTTTGAGTTATTTCACACTTTTCTGTTTACTACATAATTCTATGTGTTCATTCATAGTTTTGATGCCTTCAGTGAGAATTTACAATGTAAAAAGCTGCAAAGAAATAAAACCCCCCCCCATTAAATTAGAAGGTGTGTCCAAACCTTTGACTGATAGCGTGTGCGTGTGTGTTTGTGAAGTGAGCACATGTGTGTCTGTCTGCATCTGTGTGTATAATCTGTGCATGTTGTTAGAGCAACAGTCTCTGGTGGATTAGTCTGTAAGCGTCATGCATATACGTCATGCATATACGTCATGCATATACGTCATGCATATACGTCATGCATATACGTCATGCATGTTAAGAGTGGGATGATGAGAGCCATTATGGGACAGTGTCTCCCTTGCAGTCTCTGTTTCTCTTCCTCCCAAAATGTTAAGACATTTCTTTCAGTTTAAAAATCACGATTCTTACAATGAAAGAAAAAAACCCATCATTACTTCATAATCTTAGCTCTGTTTTGTACTAAAGTTGCTATCACTGGCACTGGATTTGTTTTCCTCTGGTGGTGAGACAGTCCATGAAATTTTAATTTTATGCTTGTCAGATGCCGGCAAAGATAATACAATGAAAGCCTTGTGGGCAAAAGATTTGACAGGTAATGACAGATGGCAAGATCTCCTTAGATTAGACATTTTTTGAAACATAAAGCATATTTCCCAGATTATTCGAGCTTTTATGTCATTGTCACCACAAAGGATTACATAGACAACCCCCAGTAAATGACATAAGACAAAATATCATGTTAAATGACTTTTGGTGTTTGGACCGGAGGCCTGTTTGGTATCTGCTATGACGGATCTTCATCCAGAACTGCATCTGCTCCTAGCTATCATAAATGAAGGGATGAACTGGAAGAGTTGAGTGTACTTAGGTCTTGTTAAAAAATAACGAAAACATTCTGACATTCAGTGAAAACACCTGCTTGCTGTAAAACACAGTCACGTGAGGGGAATGGAGGATCATCTTTGCTACAGAGATTACACAGATATCAGGGAAACAGGTCAAAAGCAACAACTTTAAGACGTAGTATGAGTTCTTCCTGGCAGCTGCTTGCAATTTCAGGGCATTCCAGATTTTACTCTGAAATAAAGATAATCAATGCTGTTAGTACATTTTCTTTCTTTCCTTCGTTTGGTTTTGTATGTGATAAGGATTATAGACTGTAAATAAAGATATCCACAGTAAAATCACTTTTAAGTTCCTGATATGTTGGTTATTAGAGCCAAACGTGAACATCTTTGGATGAGACGATGTTGGGTTTTGTTACTTAAACAAAAGTAATGTCTTGTATTACTTATTACTTTTAATAATTTGCTTTCCAGAGAAAGTAATGCATTGTACTACTCATCACATTACTTTTGCGTTGCTCCATGACATGAGTTCAAGTAAACTGTGGTAGAATTATCACTGCCCATTCTATCTGCCCTTAAGCTGCACAGTGGAAGTGATTCACACATGATGCACTGCTTTGAAGCTGATTGCTGGCTTGCATAGCTTTCATGCTTCAGTTGTCTTGGTAATGGTGTATTTACTTGCAGGTCATATGTCTATCAGTGGAATCCTATGCCACTGATAGTCAAGTGACTATCAGTGGCTGATAGTCACTTCATTTTCTCACCGCAAGGTTGAGAAAAGTTGATCTCGGTAAACTGCTACCTTGTGTTGATTTTGCCTGTGTTTCTGACTTTCTGTGGTCTCTGGTTGCCACTTTGTTGCAAGTTGCTTTCATTGTGAACTTAGGCTACAGTCCCACACACTGATAGAAATCCCTATATGAATGAGAACATACATGAATCTTTCTTTTAGTGTTTCCCTTCACTCACCAAAAAATGCTCTGCCAGGCCTTATGTCAAATAATTTGATTGCACTGGTATTTCCAGACCAGAATTTTTTCTGGTCTCTGTTTTAATGTTTTTTCTTTATTTTTATGACTGATTTTTAATGCCAAGGTAATGTAAATGGGCTTTTGGTGTGTCCGCAGCCTAAGGACAGTGCTATGGCCTTCGCGTGTTTCTGAAAGACACTTCTCATTGCAACTTTGATTGTGTAACACTTGCTGCATTATAGCCAGGCAAACCTTCCACATACATCAATATAATTTACGTTAGTTCATGAAGCACAGATACGACACATGAAACAACACTTTTGTGTTCATGTGATACTTAGATGGATGTTTAGCTTTTGAGCATTAATCAGTTTTTAGGGTTTGACAATGTGTAGCATTCAGCTGAAAAAGACAAAGCGAGGCCTGAACACAAGAAGTGAACGCAGGTCACTTAATTTTCTGATGATCTCACTGACTAAGGGGTGTCTGTTTTTTAAACTAAACTACTGTATATGCCTTCTTTGAAGAAGGTGATCGAGATTACATAACATTACAGTAGTCTTTTTTTAATCCATTATGCCACAGACTTAAAGGCCTCGTGTGATGTGTACAAACACTGTTGCTTCTTAGACTACAGTTCAGTTGTGACTGTTATGAAATTCTGTTTTGACACCTGCGGTCAAACCGGGTTGCTCCTCACGAGGTTCACTAATGGTCAAAAACAGAGTCTTATTGTAACAGATCAACAGTATACTTGTCTGTTGTTTATATCCATCTTTGAACACAGTTAAGCTTTTATGTACAGTTAGGTCAATAAGTATTTCAACAATGACACTTCACGTAATTTTGCCTCTGTACACCACCATATTGAATTTTAAAATCATCTAATCAATATGTGATTGGAGTGCAGACTTTCAGCTTTTGTTCAAGAGGTTCAGTAAAAGTATTGGACAAACCATTTATAAAGCATGATCTGATGTTTCTGTGTTATTCCTACATCATTATAAAAATGCTGGGCCAATATTTGCTTGCCAAACAGGATCAACACCGAAACTGACCAATCATGAATGATTATTCAGTTGGCATTAGCCAAGAAGTTAGTGAATGATATTAAAAACTACC
>NW_005187531.1:1424032-1425301 GCF_000239375.1 Pundamilia nyererei | reverse complement strand
ATATTATTGCTAATATATATTGTAATATATCTATATCACTAAAGCACTTCTGGATGGATGCAAACTGCATTTCATTGCCCTGTACCTGTGCATGTGCAAAGACAATAAAGTTGAATTCTAATTCTAATTCTAACTTTGAGACATGCTGTTGCCATTAAATTCAAAATGAACTAATATTCGATGTGTTTTTAACATATGGGTTTATGAGGTTTATAAATTTTAAATTTAAATTTTAGTTTTATTTCCATTTTAAACAACATTCCAACTTTAAAAATGTAATCATAAGAAATAACAAATTTTGAATGTTGTGCAGTTATGAAGTGAACCTTAGATCACCTCTGCAGGGAAAGACATTTCATTCTGATTCAGTTAAGCACACTGCTTCGCTCTATACGCGTGCATGAAAGAGATTCACTATTGAAGTTTTGATTACATAACAGGAACTGGACTAGCTAGAGGCTCTGGAAAATAAAATCTTAGGCTTCTTTTATTGCTAAGATGTCAAAGAACAATGAGACATTTGGTATCAGCAATTTAAGACCAAACTAATTTTGACACAACACAAAAGAGCTTCACAAAAACTCCTCAGAAGTGCTGTTAAGTGGTTTGCATGCAATTTTAGGAAGCTTGAAGTCACCGGATCTTCTATCGTGACAAACTGAATATTGTATGTGCTGGTATTTAGGGGAATTTAGAGAGTTTACTTTTGTGAGTAAAGCAGCCCGTTTGTATAATGATACTGTTGTAATAGTGGTTGTGAAGGTCTTTGTTCTTCGTGCTCTGAAGAGTAAGGAAAACAGGCAAGAACTTAAAGATCTGAGGTTAGACTATTACTGTAACATGGATTTGGAGTTTGGTCGAAAAGCATCCAGTATCCAACCATGTGGACTGAGACACACATTTTCTCCCACTGGCCAGGGACTGAGTTTCAGTTGTGATATCACTAGTTTGTCTCTCTTTCCCTCTATCTAAATAAAGAAAACTGATTTTGGAGAAAGATCTTACTGTAAGTTTATATTACTCCTCTCTCAAACATGATGTCTAAATTTGGCTTCATTTTGTAATTGTGTTTTAATGACAGTGCCAAATGTAAAGTGAGGTTCTGGAGAGCTGGAATGAGAAAATAGGCCCAACCCTTGTGCTGCCTTTGGATATTATAATGAAAAAAAAAAGGCTAATAAAAAGTTAGCTTGAAATATTTTACTGCTAATATTCATGCTAAATGTGATGCATCAGTTTAGCATGAGGTGATGAAAGAATGCTTTCTAC
>NW_005187531.1:1420021-1422271 GCF_000239375.1 Pundamilia nyererei | reverse complement strand
GAATGTGGCAGCTTTTTTCCCAATTTCCTAAGGCTTCTGTGGCTTAAAAACTTGGGTACACCTTAACATCTGTGTTTCAGCTCAGGCACAGGAACACAATTTTCGGTGTGTTTTCAGGTGTTTGAAAAAGTTAAGTTGCTTTGCGGTGCAGATACAACTTTGCAACACTCTTTAAATATGATTTCTTCTTGGTTAAAGTCACTTTTACTGTTTACTTTCTGATATGCCAAACATTTGAATTTGGTTGTATATCTGTCTTATAATTTACTGTTACTTGTTAAAGCTGTGCAGTGCAGGGAACAGGTGTGACTGGCCCATGGAGATTAGTGAGTGCTTGATCACGATCTATAATTATGGGAAGCCAAAATCGTAATCAAGATTAAAATTAGATTAATTATGTAGCCCTTCTTCATCTCTCTCTGCTGAGTTAACTATGGAAATGATGTACTGTTTTGAATGTGAAAACGATTTTTGAATGTTTTGAATGTGAGATATGTGAGATAAAGAAGGCAGGCAAGGCAGGCAAGGCAAAAAACAAAAAGAGCCCTTACTGACAATCCAAAAAAAACCCAAAAACAAACTGGGCACAAAACTGAAACCAAGCTGGCAGCAACTTAATTTTTCTTTTCAAATGAAAAAAGTGGTCCGAATCTTTGTATTTCACTGATAGCACGACAGCAGCAAGCTTGGCACTGTTGCACACAGAAATCAGTGCTCCACTGGCATTTGCTTAGAAACTGCAGAACAACTCCATCCCATCTACATGGGAAAGAATTTAAGAGCTATTCCCAGGCACATTATTGATTTTCCCATGTGTCAAAGTTTTGATACACTCACAACTGGCAGGGGCAGGGTGACCGCATCCAAATAAACTGACAGAGCTTCAAGATTTGACTTGGAAAGAAAAAAAACTGTATGTGTGTATACTACAATTTTTTAGCATATATATATATATATATATATACTTTTTGTATCAAAGTCATGTTTTTGTGGATTCCAAATGATTTTCTTCAACAGTGAGAAGACTAATTTTAGCTGTTGGTGACATAACTTATTCCTAAATGTAGTATGCCTCTCCTGGGAGTGAGTTTGCCATTTTCTCCAAGAAAGCTTTTCCCTTGGAGCCTTCTGTCTTATGTATGCTTTACAGAAGATTATTATGTGCAAGTTGAAGTGAATATTATGTGTGCATTCTAGAGATTAATGTAAATGAAACAATTCATTCAATAGTTTTGATTAATTAAAAGTACTGCCACAGACCACTAGATGACTATTAAAAGAAACGGCAGATTTATAGGTTACACATGAGAGCAAAATTCTCAGCAGCTACCGCAAAAAGGATCAGGTTCCAGTTCTGGACCACAGTAGCCCCAACAATGTTTGGCTGCTAACACGAGTGGTAATAGTGTTGAAAGTGCTGGAAGTTTCTGGATGGGAAGCAGTGGAGGGATCGTAACATGTCAAGTTAGTGTTCTTGTGGCTTTGAATGGATGTTTCAGACAGTAATGTGAACTTCCTGATCCTTATCTGACTCATTGAAATTCTTTATGGGTCAGTCCAGTTTTTAGAATTATGGTCATATTCAGTGTGTGTAAACTCATTTCCCTCCTCCCTTTTTAAACAGCCTCCATCATCTTTAGCTGACTGTTTTATGCTAGGGTGGCCTTACTCTATTTTTTACCTTAAACAAAGCTGGATTGTTCCCCGACTTTTAACACATTTTATAATAAAAGTAAGATTTTATGATAGTGATGTTGGAAAGGATCAGCCAATATTTAGTTCCAGCCCTTCTTTTTACTTTGAAGAAACAAAAAACACACAGCAGCAATAACAATTCCTTCAGGGATCTAAGCTAATGTTTGTTCTGCCCTGAAAGGTCAAAAACCTAATACCTATCTGAAATCATGTCAAAGAGCAGAACTTTTGTGCAGTCCCCTTGATGGCCCAATCAAGAGTCTGTCTGTCGCAAAAAGTTTTTCTTGTTGCCATATTCTTACCGTAAAGGAAAATTATGTTTTGTCTTCAAATCAAATTGTCTCTCTGTCATCATGTGGCGTGCAAAAGCACTTGGTTTGATGATGAAAAACAAGCAGATTTATTTAATCATGAAAGCTTAACTGCTCACACCAGGAGAAGCAGATATTTTTAGTGAAACCAAAAACTCATGGGACTTGAAACAGAGAAATGTAGCCACTTTCACACACAGCTGATTGAGAAAGAGTTGAAAGATGAACGTGTAAAACTTAATGT
>NW_005187531.1:1416145-1419365 GCF_000239375.1 Pundamilia nyererei | reverse complement strand
TTTTTTTTTTTTTTGGTCCAGCCATTTACCTCATTGCCAGCTTTCAAAAATGGTGGTTTTGATTTTCATGAACAAGATGCTCTGACTTGTCGAGTGACACCACTCAGTGGCATGCAGTCTCTTGATGTCATATTTTCAGATCACTTGGAACCTCTAAGCTGCGCGCGTGCGCAATTGCGCACTGCTGGCACGGTCTCTGTGCACAGAAGATCTGCGTTGCGCACAAAAAAAATCTAACTTGAATTGAAATTAAAATTAAAACTTTAACAATTCTGTTTTGCAGTGTTAGTCAGTAAGTGACTGGCTGCTCCCATATGGGATTAGAACAATGCCACCTTATCCCATAGTCCAGCCAATGATGCGATTCACATTCGTATATATAATATCGTATTTTAGCTAGCAAAGCGGCGTGGCTGATGTGGAACGTGTACAACCATTGGAGATGTGAGCAGGACAGACGGAACAATTGATGGAAAAAGTGTGGACTTTATATCAGTTTTTAAATTGTGTTGATGGGCCACGTAAAACCAGAGTTATGATAAAAATATCTGCAATGTTTGGTTTTCCTCCTGAATACTATCGTTGTTTATATTTACTGCGGGAAGAAACGGTAAAAACGGCGTTTTATAAGGAAAGCGCTTGAAAGCCTGTGAGCAAAAACAACGCCAAAAAACCCCACCCTTTCCTATTGGTGGAAAAATGTGCCATGTCGACCAATCAAAAAATTATATGACAACATTGCATTTAGTTGTTTAGGAAGGGGGAAGTTTTAGGAGTGTTTTGAGATGTGAGAGATTTGCGACGTTTAGCGCAAATCTTGTGTGGTTAGTGTGTAGTGTAGTCAATAGTTTTGTTGTGTGTGTCAGAACAATGAGGCGACTGCTGAATGTTACAGGTGTTACAGCAGTGATACATCTCCTGCTGTCAGGCCTGCAGGTATTAGGCTGTTGTTCTCCTTCATCTCATAGTGGACAGAAATTATTTTTTGGAGTGGCACAAATAATTTGTGTGGCATCAGATTTGATGCAGAACAGCTGATTGTTCTGTAAATGGTTTGAAATGTTTTGGGTTTTTTTTAAATGCCTTGGCTGCATTTTTAGGTAAACAGCTGCAAAAAACTTTGTTGTTTGCATAACTCGGTTACTTTTTTTGAAGAAGTAACTATATAATTAATTGCCAACATTAGTCATTATATACGGTATTTTGCAGACAGAGAGTTACAGACTCTCTCCCAGACCACAGACTCATACTCATAATACAAGTCAACTTTATAAAAAAAAAGAAAGTTGTGTTTTCAAAACTGGAGTTAAAGTTAAGTTTTACTTCCAATAGTGTTAATATACTACACAGGTCATGAACAAGATTTTTTCATTGTAAGTGGGCTAAAGCAGTTAATTAAAAGTAGTCTAACATAAATGCTGTAATTTGATTATTTTTTATTTTAATAAACCATGTAACTTGGATGGATTCGATGCTGGCGTGACCACAGTGCACATGTCTAATGTTGCTCACAGTGGTCCAAGTGTCCGCTCAGGGAGTTTGTATGTTCGCTCAGACACATGAAAAATTAGAGGGAACATTGCTTGGAACCCCACCTAATGATGATGATTATGATGTTTATTATTTGAGTTTCATGTTTAAGGATTTGTTCTCGGTTGTATCTCACGTTTAGTTTAGTTCAGGTTCCATGTGTCATTCTGTGTCTGTCTCTCAGTGTCAGGTCTGCGTCTTGGTGTGGTGTTCTCATTTCCTGTTTTATTGTGAAGGTCTGGGTCTCATGTGAGTGTGTTCAGTTTTACCTCTGTCTCGTCTTGTTGATCATTCCCAGCTGTGTCCACCACCTGTGTGTAATTCCCCTGTGTTTCTCTGGGTGTATTTAAGTCATGTCCTCCGTTATTGTAGTTGCTGGTCCGTCTGTGTATTCCACCCTGCGTCATCTGTGTATCTACCATGTCACATCCGTGTGCTCTCCCTGCTGTCCATCGTCATTCTCCTCTGCTCGTTCTCATTCAGGTTTGTGCTTTGCAGTTTAGTTGTTCTCCAGTCTAGTTTAGTTCGAGCTCCGTTTGCCGTTTGTATTTACTTTCATGTTCAATAAACCACCTTTACACCTTCACGACTGCCTGCACTTGGATCCTCCTTCATTTCCTCCACACGGCTCACCTCACTCGCCGTGACAGAATGTTAGACAATGTTAAGAGTTTAGGAACATTATGATGCCAATAGCATTTCCCTAACCTAAGGAAGTAGAAAAATGCCTAAAAATGTTAATCAGCCATAAAAAGTTATTCCTCAGCTGTCTTAGGAGGAGATTCTTGAAAACCAATGAAAACAGATGGAGATTTCTTCCAAGATTCCTTTGGGAAAAAACAGATATGCAAGTGTTATAACCCCCTAAGCAGCAAAGACGTTATCTGGCACTGGGTGTAGCAAAGAAAAAAACTATTTACCACCAGATAGTTAATGTCAGTAGAAGTAGTATTTATTTTACCATTGAGGAAAACCAACCAATTGCAAGACAAAAATAAACACAGGGAAGCTTTAAGCTTTGGGCTCTCCAAGGCCAAAACAAATAAAATATCCCCTTCTAGCTTAAAAGGAGTGCTAGCTACAAGAAAAACAGTAGAATTGTTGAGCGGTCTGTCTAACCACAAAACATTAGAAAAAGTGCTGGAACAAAAATGACAGGGAACCCCCACCACCTTCCACTGTGACCCGATACACTTGCCTTTGTAAATGTACACATTTAGCCACTTAGAAGTCATACCAAGCTGCACAAGGTTGTACAGTCACAGGCAGGATCAATGCAGATCAAGGCCCAGAGAACAAAAGGCATGACATGTTCAGATGGCTGATGAGCTGCAACACATCTCAGCTGCGGGAATAAGGAAAACCTGAAACAATGGAGGAGAAAGAGCTCCATCTACACATGAAGAGAGCCCCTAGAGGTCACTGACCATGACAGTAAAGTTGACAGCTTTTACATTGCAACTCTATTGAGTATTTTTCTCTTTCTTTTAATTGACAATGCTGAAAGAGAAGGTTACATGAATAAAAAAATGAGATTGTGATGTGTCGCCTCCATCTGTGGTCAACTGAAAATCAGTTGTCTTTAAAAAGCAATTTGAAAACCATTATCACAATAGCGTCCTTTAAGCTGCGAGGCATGTGAGCTGAGAATATGCGTTAAGACCTTTTTTAATTCCATCAGCTGCTAACC
>NW_005187531.1:1404373-1413673 GCF_000239375.1 Pundamilia nyererei | reverse complement strand
TATAATGATTCTGGAAATATGGGTAGCATGACAGCAGGGCAGGACTGGAACAAAAAGTTGGCCTATAGTGCAATAACCAATCACAATAACAGTTGCTTCAAGGCACTTTAAGGTAAAGACTCTACAGCAATACAAAGAAAACTAAGGAAAACACCAACAATCATATGATCCCCTATGAGCGACTGCTTTGGTGACATTGGTAAGGAAAAACAGTCTTTTAACAGGAAGAAACCTCCAGCAGAACTAGGCTCAGGGCAGGGGAGAAGGGAAGAAGACAGGAAAAAAGACATACTGAGGAAGAGAGCAACATGGTGGTGGTAGTGTGGTGTTCTGGGGTTGCCTTACTGCTTTCAGGACCTGGACAACTTGCTGTAATTGATGGAGCCATGTTTCTTTTCTACCAGAAAATGATGAAGAAGAATGTCTAGCCATCAGTTCATGCATTGAAGCTCAAGCTCAAGTTATGCAGCAGGTCAATAATCCAAAATACACCAGCAGAGCCACGTCCAAATGACTTAAAAATAAATAAATAAACAAATAAATAAAGACATTCTGCATATAGCAAAGAAAAAAAAAACTGGCAGCACATAGTTATGAAACTGCAAATGGTTAAATAGCAGAGTAAGAGGGGGTTTATCATTTCTGCTTGCACTTCTGTAAAAGTGTGAGGGATTTGAGGCAAGTTTGTTTGCACGCTCAGAGGGCCAGGAAGGGTTAGCATTCATGCTAGGGGATAGAGTTCGCAAAGGTGTGGTTTACCTGCAGGGCACAAACTGGGTGAAGATGATGTTCAAACTCTTTCCCTTGTACACATAACTTTACTGAGATCATTTTATGTAGCAACTTTACAAATTTTGCTCAGGTCACCCTTGAACATTTATAGTTTGTGCGAGCAACTGCATATCAAAATAACCAAAAAGCAAAAGAAAGGGAGAAAAGAAAGGGGCGATGACAATGGAGATTAAATGACTAGTATTCTGCTTTTAATTTACTGACCCCAAAATCTGTTTTTGGTATTGCCTAACATTTGTGTGTGTGAGTGAGAGACAAAAAAACAAAAACACAAAAAAAACAAATCTTGAAAGACGGCAGAAGCAAGCATGGTGGTCAGAAATGAAAAGTACTGTTTAGACTTCACATTCACATGCATAACATAAGTTAAACAACAAGCACATGGTCTTTTCTGGCAGTTCACTGCCTCAGCTTAGTGATGTCACTGTGATCTTTGTGAGGCTGAAAACATCGTTATTTTTCTTCTTTCTGCTAATCAGAGCACCCTTATAAATAAAGACATTCATTATTTTTGCAGCTGAATATAAAATCCATTCCTTTTCATGACCTAATGCCTTAATTTGTTTGAATGTTTTTAATGCTGATGTTTTATAGTCAGTAATTTTTTATGAATGTTGTCTTTTTAAATGGTGGCTGTTTTACTTGGGACAAAAATTCTTTGAGCATTCATTCAGTTCCTTGTATGGGTGTATAAATTATGCACAATGTTGAAATGGGATTTAAGATAACAGCAGAAGAGCAGACATATGGTGGAAAAAGTCTGAGATGCTTTTGGATAGCTAAACCCCAGATCTGAGAAATGTCTGCTTTTCATCAATCCAGCTCTAACGTTGGCCTGGATCCGATTTTTGTCCTCCTGGACTGAGGGGTAAAATGTCAGCAGAAAGCAGCACCCGGTCAAACCATCAGCTCCAAAATCCCACTGAGATGAGCTGAGAATTGACATCAGTGACTAGGCTGATGCAAACCGAGCCAGCAATAAAATTGCAAGAGATCTTACATCACACAACTAGCTCTATTGAAAGTATTGCAATGTACTATTCTGATCTCCCCTTTTTATGGGTGCAAAAAATGTAATATTATACAAAATAATTGAGGTCAAAATACAGTAAAATACTATATTAGGATTATTAGTATTTGTTTAATGAAAATGGATCTGGATAAATTAAATACCTCTGGGACTAATGTGCAAATTCCAAAACTACAGTAGTTTGTATAGCCACTTAAGGCTGGCTATAAAAGTGTAGTCAGTCCCTGTAGTTTCTTATGCTGTAAATATCTTTACAGCAGCACATTTGTCTACAGTAAAAACAATAACATCAATGAAATAGTAGTTCATCCTGCTCTTGTTTCATATCAATTCATAGGTTATTGCACAGAGGTTAAACCAATGCTGTAGAAGAGTAGAGAATAAAAACAAAAATTGACTTTCAAACAATGAATCAGTCAATATTCAATACTAATCCATCAAATTCTTCTGTTTTTAAATGATAGAGTTGTGCTATTGATAAGTTTATAACTCACACAATCAGCAGCTGTTTGGTACTTTTCCTTCGTGCCTTCAGATATACTCAGCTTTATTAACATAGTGAATTTTTCAAGTCTTATTGACCAAAGTGCTTAAAGAACACACTTTTAATGCTACAGTGCTTTTCCTCTTACACACACTCCTGTGTCCATATTTTATCTTCTGTTGCAAAATCAGCTGCTCTACTGTTAATACAGTTTTCAATAACTGTAACTGGTGTCGAGTGACCCGGTGTCACGGTCGGATGGTCCTCCAACGTGCCTGCTGTGTGTTTTGTTTGGTGTAGTGTGAGTCTGAGTCAGATGGACCCTAGTCAGTGAGACCCTGGTTCAGTGGGTCAATGTATCACGATGACTAGCTAGAGAGTCAGCAAGTGGTGTGGGAGTGGCTAAGTGTGTGTGTGTGTGTGTGTGTGTGTGTGTGTGTGTGTGTGTGTGCATGTATGTTTGTTGGACAGAGATTACTCAATTGTGACTTGGTGAAGTTGTTTTCTTGGTGTTTCCCCCTTGTTTCCCCTAGTGTTTGGTCATGTTTTCTTGGGGTTTCCCACTTGTTTCCCCTAATGTTATGGTTAGGGTTTCCCAATACTGATGTTTTGAATATGAATAAAATAAATAAAAATAAATATGTTTAAGTTTACCAGTATAATAAATCAGAAAATAGAATAACAGTGATTCTAATAACAGGCCTCCCTCACTGAGAGCCCGTGTATGTGTAGTGCAGGATGAGGGTGAAAGAGACACACTGGGGCCACTAATTTCAGAGTTGTCTGAGTTATAAAATGTATGATTTCATAAAAATAAGTTGCGTAAAATAAATCCAAATAAATAAATGATGATTGACAAACAGTTTTTAAAAGGAAACATTCCTCTGCATTTCAATTAAAAAGGGATTATATTACAGTAAAAGCCATCGTAAAATGCGCTACAGACATGATAACCAGCTTCATGTGAGCACTTGTCCCGTACGTTGAACTTGCCTGACTGTAATGGGCTAAGTTTCCATTCAGCTTAAACACTCCCAAAAAAATCTCCAGGACGCAGACGGTTGAACTCCAGGAGTTTTTACTGGGCACTTTTGTGAAACTGTAAACACAATACAATGAAATATATGAAATGTATTATAGATGCAATAAGCTCAAAGCATCTGGCTAATTATTACAGCTTGACAGCCTAGCCGCATAGCTTATATGAGACACAATAAAGCTAACTGAATAACAGACAACGGTTCAAAACGCTTCACCGCTTAATTGTACAAAATGAATTATACTCACAGACTATGCCTTAGCGGAGGGAAAAGGGTTAAACCTGTAACGGTGGAGCTGGCGACTGCGTGAGCCCACACACCAATATCCAGAGCCACAGGGTAAATTTACTTCCTGACTCCCAGCGTGCACTGCTCTCATGTTGTCATGGTTACGAAAATACACAAGTCGCTTTAAGCTGCGATAACGAGATAAAAAGAACACATAAGAACACATTTCTGGAGGCATAACACTGACACTACAGGCCTCAGGCGAAGTAAACTGTGGTGCTGAGTTTTTACAGTTCTGCATTTGTTTTCTAAGTAATTTTAATTCATTTATATCATTTTGATTGTTAGTACTAGTTTTAGTTACAGTTTACAGCGTGGGATTACTTGTTTCAGTTTAGCTTTGTCATTGTCCTGTTGTATTCGTCTCTGTGCTTCATCTTGTGTTTTGGTTGCATCCTGTTTTATTTGATAGTCCGTTTGTGTCTGCTTGTGTCGCACTGCTTTCCCAGCTGCCAGTGTGCCACTCTGCATCGCCTGGTTTTTGTTTTTTTGCATTCTGGACAACATTTAGAAATACTTCCAGCTGTGAACATCCTAGCACAGATTATTAGGTATAATCTGATTTCTGGGTAATAAAAAGAATAGTGTTACAGGAGGCAGACACATTATGAGGTGGACTGACCCCATATTCACCCTATTATTTGTTTTGTGTGTATATGTGTGTATTTGTGTGCGTGTGCGCGCATGTGCATGCATGCATGCGTGCGCGTGCACGTGTGTGTTTGCTGTTATGTGTGTGCATGTATGTTTGTTGGACAGAGATTACTCAATTGCTATTGTTGCCAGGTGGAACAGCAGCCAACCTGGTCATCTGAAAAAGGAAACAATGTGGTTACTTGTTTATTAATACTTAATGTAAGTCAGATAGTATTGTTTGGTCAAGTGCAGCAAGAAGATGGATTACTTTGGTCCATTTAGCACCACTCCCTCGTCTTTATTCAGCAGCTGTCTAAGTCTAAGACGTCGAACTTTTGCCCTTGGGAGTGGTTCCACTTTCCGGACTAAATTATAATAAAGTCTTTATTTTTATAGCCCTTGCAGATGCTTTTAAAAGTTAATGGAGCGGTTATTAAGCCTAACAAACAAAAGGCACAGACACAGGATTATGCTGTACAAGCAAAAGAGATGAAAGCTATGAGAAACACTGTAGTAATGAAAACTTAAATAGATATTTGATCACCTGACAACATCTTTAGTTATGGGGAATGGCGTTTCATTTCAAAATTAATAATTTACGGTAAGTGGATGATTTTTGCAGTTATAAAGATAATAATACAATAATTGATCTAAAGACATACACAGGTGCACTGATGTTCAATGATCAAAAATCACTTCATGGAGTATTAGGCATATGGTCCTAAAATAAATAAATGAATTTTATCAACCAAAACAGTAAAATATCAATACTTTAGTTGATGTTATCATGCCTGTTATCTGTTCTGAACACATGCAGTAATGAAAAATAACATTTTCAAAAGTATCTATACATTACTGTGAAAAACTGAGCGTTTGAAGTAGTATTTTTTATATTACAGACCAGCATGTCCAGTTTGGTCTCATATGTGATCTGTAAAATGGATTGAACATTAAAATGTTTAAGAAAGTAAGTCCTACACAATTCTTACTCAGCTAAACAATCTTGGATTGTACAAAACTGTAATAGTTTAGTCTTTATTGAAGTGCTGGAGGCCTATTTCAGTTTTCTTGTCTATGAAAAAGTTCAGTTAAATTCAATTCACTGTTATTTATATCGAGCCAAATCTCTCTCTATGTTATACAGTAACCTTACAATAATAGAAAAGACTTTGCTGCCACTTCATGGTGTGTTTTTTTGCTTTTGTCAGCTATATCAGGCTGTAGCTACACACCTAATGCTTATTTAGAGGTTTCTTTATTGGTGGATTTTGGCTGTACAGGGAATTGAAGACCACAGTCTTGGTCTAATATCAATAATCACACATCAGTTCTTCCATACTCCTCTTTCTGCTGAGTTTGCCATTTTTAAGTGCCAAGAACAGCTTTTATGCTCTTAAAAATAAAGACTGTGGATACATAGTAGCTGCTGCTTATAAAAAGCAAACTAATATAAAACAGACCCAAGTTTTATGATCTACAGGTTTACCTTAGGGTACTGTTTCTTTCATTTTCATTGGCTGGTTTTAACTTTTACGATCTCCCTTCAAATGATCATTTACTGACTGATGTTGCTGCTGGTGAAGCATATTTAAAATGTACTTTTCTTATTGGTTTCTCTGCCAGGACGCATCACTTTTAACTTCTCAGTTGTTGTCTGTCCCTCTTTTTGCTGAATGTAATGAAACACAATAAAATCTTCAGTGTAGGCCCCATCAATTCCCACTTTATGATGGCAGGCGAGCTTTACTGAACATCATGAGCCAAACCGTTTCATTATGGCGCAGAAACAGCCAATTATCAAACCATTTAGTGCAACGTCCAAAACCATTTCTTTTCTGGAGACAAACCAAAAATGCTACTGCTTATTATGGGCAGAAGGTGAACATATATTTATCTACAAAGGCTGCATCTACAAACAGCACTGACCCAAGAAAACAGCTGACAAATAGCACAGTGTTGCCAAAACTTGAGAGCAATAAAATCTGATATTAAATGTGGTAGATTGAAGATTTTATTGCTCAAGTTTAGTTCAAGACAAAAGTGTCTGGCTAGAAATAAGTGTTGCAGTTCCACCACTGGAATGTAAGCACAAATCCCAGTGAGGATATTCAGTACTCATCTGAAATGATGAAGTCTGACGAATACAGAGCAAATATAGCTCCCTTTGGAAATGTGGTTAATATTTCCTTTCTCTTATTTTCCTTTTTGGTTATACGCTTGTTGTCAGCTGTCTTTGCCTGGGAAATTAACTTCCTGCAGGTGCAAATGCATCAGCAAAACCCAATCTTAGTATTTTGCTGAAGCCAGTCCGTGACTAAGAAAACATATGCTTCCTTCTCATGCAGTGAAAAATGTTTGAAAGAGAAATTCCTAAAATAAGGCTGTAGGATTTCTACTATACAGTAATAATGAACAACCTGGTTATTCAGTAGCTAATAAGGTTTTGGCCATTGGCTGATCCTGCAAGTGTCAGCAGCTTCAAGATTTTCTGCTAATATTTAAAAAAGCCCAAATTAAAGAATATGCATGTTTTACTAGTTTGGGTTCACAGGGTTTCAGTTGAAATGTAATGATTTCCAAGTGGAAACTGAACATTTGAAAGCTGTTGTGACCTAAGAAAATGTATGTGACACATAAGACTTAGTCATGTCGTTTTCTGATTGCTCTCCAAATACAAATGTGCGTGCATACCCCTTCCCACGGAGAAATGTTTTCCAGTAAGAACAATTAGCGATGGCTAATTCAGTTTGATGTTTATGTAGCAGATTAAGTCTTCGCATATGTCTGTTCGTAGGCGGCTGCAACAGGGTGACTTTATTTCTCAACTTACCCTTCGAGTTTTTGGCCATTAACTACATATGTCTGAGAAGTAAGCTGCTCACATGTGTTTTTTTAACTGTTTCTGCCTCATCAGCAGTTGACAAAGCGTTCAGCTGCACCAAAGAAACGCTCTGCTCCTTCTGGTTTATAGATTGAAATGACAAGATAACAATAACCAAACTGAGCCACAGCGTATAGTTCTCAATGAGCCAGAGAAACACATTTTTGTGGATGTATGCATACATGGGTGGCAAGGTTTGGTATGATTGTTTTATAGGATTTTCCTGCAAAGAGGTATTTTTGGTTTTAGCCAGAGCCAAAGGAAATTCACCATGTTAATGATGCAGTTTTAAGCAGCTGTGCTACTTTAGGTTTATTTAGGTATATAATGCAATTTTTGGTCATTAAATTGCAATAAAGAACAAGAAAATACAGACTTCTGACAAATAAAGTAATACAGATTAGGAAAAATGCATTTTGGCAGGAATGTGGCCCAATACTTTTGTAAGGCAGCTGACGTTTTTCTATACCTGTGGGGATTTATGAATAGACATGCTGCATGTGTGTATTTACATTGTGTCTCTTTGGAGAGTTCATGGTTCGATACAAATCAGTCATGTGGGGAAATACAATAACATAATAAACTTTTGCTCCATAATGTTGTATTTTCACAAATGAGGCTGTAATATTGTGACCCTGCTACATTAAATTTAACTTTCCTAGCCAACTCCTTGGCTAAAGCTATCGGAAATAAATGATTCTTATTTTATCAACAAGAAGGAAACAATGCATGATACCTCATCCTTGTCCACCAATAAGGACCAGCATTGCAGCTGTGAATGGGTGTGTGAACATGTGGGTTGGTGGGGCCCAAGGTCAATGACTCAATGATGATCTCTTTCTGCTTCTTGAACCTGCATCTCTATCTCAGCATCCCTCCCATCACCTCAAGCTCCATTCCCTTTGCCAATCAGTAAATAGCTGACATTCAGATGTGTATCAGTTAATGGAATTTTTCAGCAAATCTATCAGTAATTTAAAATAGAGTTCATCAAGAGTTAAGGCCAAGGATATTTTATTGTTACATACTGATAGCAATGACAAAATGGGATGTTTAAGGATAAAGCTGTATTTGAAGCTGCGATTCAAGAAGACAATTATAAATTAAAGGATGGCAAAAAACTGCTGTCCAGCTCCAATTCCAAACAAAATAAAATAAAATTGCTTTCCCTGTCTAAATCCCATGAGGATGATGTCATTCCATTCCCATGTTGTGTTTTATTCAAGGGCAGTTAGTCAGTAGGCAATGGAGTGATTTTAATTGGATGTCTTAAAAGCTCAACCAGGGGAAAAATCTGCATGTAAATTCAGTGAAGCAGAATTAAATAAATTCTACTTCAGTTCTATTTAAATAGCACCAAATTACAACAGCATTCGCTTTAATGTGCTTTATGTTACAACAAACCTCAACAACTAGACGCTTTCTATGAGCAAGGGTCATGTTTGTATGTAAAAGTCTTGTGTTTGCATTTCAAATACAGGGGTCGTCTATTATATATAAATATATAAAATACAAGATACAAATGCATTTTCTGTCCTTTGTTTAGAGTACTCCGTCAAGCCCTGTTGCCATATGTCGTAAAGCTTGGCTGCACATCCCAGTAATCATGTTAGCCAAGACCTTACCAACACTATATTCCTGCATATTCCTTCTTATAGTTGCAGGGAATTTGGCCTGAAGTTCACCCAGTGCAAACTGCTTTAATTTCGTGAAATCTCCATCCTGTGTTACATGAATCATAGCCTGTGATATGATGCTGACTGATTGGATTCTTGGCATTTGACATATAGTTGCTGGTCAGGAGGCTGTAATCAATGAGCAATGAGAGGTGATAGAACAGAAAAAAAGACAACAGGACATCCACTTTACCATCATTTATTCATATCAGCTTTAAGTTGGCGGCGCACACAGACGCAGCGGGTTTACTGCTCCTCTCATTTCATTTTACTGCTGTACTAGGTATGACTGTTCAGGGGCAATAAAGAGTTATCGTTCTTTATCATTTGCTTACCAATACCAGTTATGTAAATAAATCAATTTCTGTTTTGCCATTAGAGGATTTTTCTTCATTGACTTTTTACTGCTATGATGAACCCTCTAAAATTTAAGTTAGTAGTAGCCCGAACCGTAACCCTGTGTAATCAGAATG
>NW_005187531.1:1384779-1402993 GCF_000239375.1 Pundamilia nyererei | reverse complement strand
ACACACACACACACACACACACACACACACACACACACACACACACACACACACATTACTGAAGCCTTTTACTTTATTTCTACAGTTTGGGAGTGTTATTTTATTCTTCAAATGTCCAAAATTAACAGAATATTAATATACAGAATATTAATACCTAATTGCTTAGCCCTGTTACATAATAACACCTCAGGTCAGTGGCTTACTGACATAACTAAATGTTTGATATTGTGTAGCAAATGCTTCTTGAGACCCTTAAAAGAGCTCCCTTATGTTAACATTTGTTACAAGGGTTTCTTTGTATTTTAGTCCACTGGGCTTCATTCACCAATTTGTGCACAGAAATGAAATAGCTGCATATTCAATTTTGCTTTAATGAAAATGTACTAGTGAAAGAAAAATATGATAATTTTGTCTCTGTGCACATTCATAGTGGATGTGAACCAAGATATGAATGAGGTGTAGGCTTTCAGCTTCATTTTAAGGAGTTTGAAAAGGAATACTTAATGCTGTACTTCTGTAAAAGCCCTTGAATTACACCTGAAAGTCTGGATGTTTGATTTAAAATTCAATGTAGATGCGTATGGAGGTCAAATACAGAAAAATATGCCATTGTCCAAAAACCTATAGGCCTTCAGCAGCAACTATCATCTGTTCATCAGCAAGGAGGAGTAAAACAGTTCTACAGGCCACTACACGTGCTCAGACCATAACTCCATTTCTCCATGTGTTTTCCCACATTTTAGCTCTCTAATAAAAGTTATTTTTATTGCATCTCTTTATACTCCAGAACCCCCTTGATTTAAAAAAAAATAATTCAAATTTAGCTTTTCGATTCATGTGGTCGATAAAAGAACTGGATCTTGAAATTCAAAGTGTCCTCTATTAACTTCTATGACCTAATGTGCTGGTGTCAATGACTGCCTTGTTTTCTTCTTCTGTCTTTAATTTTAATTTCAACAGATTAATAGACTGAATTAAAGGCCTGATCCTCACTGCCCTTTTGGGCAACATCAGCATGTAAGACAGCGTCTTTTTGTTTTAGATCTCTTAAGGTCTGACTCGAAATAATTGCACCCTCTATCTCTGTAGTGATCAAATGACATCCTGGTTTAGAATAAGTTTTTAGCAGCCATTTATCTTCATAGTTCTTATAGTTCAACAGAAGTCCTAAAAAATTAAAATGTAGTATGCAAACAAAGGCAATTAACTTGCATTAACCTGCATTAACTTCTTGCTGGTTGTAATCTTTATTACAGATTTGTATGCAAGAACAGCTATGGCTATATGGGATGCTTGGAGGGAAAAAAGGACCCATTGTTTATGTTATTTAAACAAACCTGAGATAAAGGACCAAAAGTAGATGGTGTGCTAACTAGCTTCCACTCTAAACTTATACATTTTTGCTCTTTTCCACTAGATGTAATTTTTTCACTTCCATTTCCTGTTTTTCTCACTTCATTACATAAGTACAGAGTGGTTAAGGACACGAGTCAACCAGGTGGTTAAATGCTTGTTAAGCCTTGAAGAAACCAAACAACAGTACCAACATTGTCAGATGAAATTAAAAGTTCAGACCCTCTGAAGAACTCTACAAAGTTGGAAAACAACTCTTTGACTGTGTGTGGATGGCATCACTCAAAAGCTGATTCTAGAGCTGCTATAAAATAACAAAGGAGAGATTCATGCAACTAAACGAATGCTGTTGTTTAAGCAACTTGCTCTTTCATTTTTCTTTGGTACAGGCCAGGGTAATGACATGCAGCGATAAATCTCATTGATTCCAAGTAAGACCTGCATGGCATCCTGCCAAACTAAGCAAATAAAACTAGAGCTAAGCATACATGCAAACCGAGATTTATTTCTTACATTTCATATCACTTCATAATTAGGTTATAGAAATATCTTTTAGCATTAGTAGGTAAACCAGGTAGTGCGAGCCTGTTAATGGCACTTTGTTCCAAAAGATGCGATACTGAGTCACTGTAGCGCTTATTAACGTTGTTAGAAAGTTGTGCAGCACGTAAGATCGACAGCGCACAGTGTGCTTTGAGGTAGGAGCCAAAAAGGCTGTAGTTTGTGTGTGTAAGTCCCCGTGTGTACACCTGTGAGCTACAGCTCCCCATAATTCCTGCATGTACCCTGAGCATATCAAAGTGGAAATCCATAATTTCTTTACATTAGGGATACTATGGTGCTGCTCATCTTGAATGACAGGAAGTGAGTGAAAGGAAAAACAGACACAATGGTGGCTTCTAATATAATCCACACATGTATATGTCTAGCTGAAGTGGCTCTTTAGCTAGCTAGTCATCCATTTGATGTATTGATGTATTATGTATCAAACAAAACCTACTGACCATGATTGGCCATTTCAAATTCAAAGTATACCTAAAGAATGTTCCTGGTGCCACATGTTGATACTTTGTATCATGTACATGGTCTCAATGCTAACACACTCTAGGTGCTGGCTCTGACTTGTGACCCTCCTATACCCCGAGAGGAAGCCTGCTACTCCTGTGAACGCGTAGAAGGTGGAAATGACATAGTTATTAAGCTGACATGAGCTCATTACTTTCATCCTTTTTCCTTGAGGTCAGTGTTGGCGGTTCTTTATTTTTTCCCTTTTTTCTGTTTTCTAGGACCATTTTTTGACATGTATGATTTTGTCAATCAAATGATTGAAATATAAATTAAATGTTATGCGTGTAGGACAGATCAAAATGAGCCCAGGTTCAAACATGTCTGTGACTTAAAAGCTCACTGTTGTTGTTACTGGTGCCATATTTCCATTGTGGTTGCCCTTTGTTTCCAAGATGTGTAATAGGGCCAATTGTAGTTCTAAAGTCTAATGCTGGCTTTCTATGTGATTGGCCTTTTCTAACACCATTCATCCCACTAACACACCTCTGCTGAGGGTAATGCAACAGATCCCAGATAGCTAGTGATAGCTGGATTGCTTAACTGGCACAAGAATCAGCTTGTGCAGGGATGGATTTGGGATTGCTGTCACTTTAAGTGTTTTGCTTATCTTCAGACGAAGCACGAAAGAAGGGGAATGTGTTTTTCCATGAGATTAGGAGGAGAATTACTGTGAATCACTATGTGACTCTTTAAGCCAATCACCTGCTTTATATAAATGACATTAGCACTTTTTTGTCTCATATTCTGATGAAGACCACAAGGCCAGTTTTTGTTGACATGGCCAGAACAAATTGGTGATATTGAGATTTTTCAAATTATTCCTTAAACTTTACTGTTTACTACTCAAAGAAATGAAACATTTTCTCAGGTTGTTGGGAGAGGAAATTTTAATATATCCCTTCCTGTCTGTCCTCAAGGGCCATGGCTACACAACATAATTTAACCTTGTACATTACACCCTTCCTGTCTGCATTTACCTCTACTGTTGATTGCCTACTGTTTTGTCACTCTAAATTCCCATTTAATTCTCCACAGACTACACCCTTTTCCTTTCTATTGTATATTTCTCCTGTTCTCAGCAAGTGCTTTATAGCCTGTTGCTTAATCTGACCCTTTGTATGAAAGTATGCCTTATGCAGTTAATGCCGTTACAGACCAACGGAACAATTTTATAGTTCTCTTCCTTTTAGTTGCAAGCAGGACTCTGCTTGAATCACGCAGCCCTATCAACCCAGCTACAGCTGCTTTAAAAAAAATGCTACTAATGTTAAAATGAAAAATACAGCATTAATAATTATTTTTAAAACAACAAAACAATCCAACAGAGCCTACTGCCTGCATGTAAGACAGACCTGTTCTTCTGTAATGACACAATCAAAATGAATCTGTGTTTGTGCGTGTATTAAATGGTCAGCACTGAAGCTACTGTCAGCTACTGTGTTGAGTGTTTGTCACTTGTGTTATGTGAGTGTTAGGAGTCCAATGCAAAACTGGCAAAAGTAAACCAAAACATATTTTTCAGGTTGCAGCTCTGCATTTATAGTAAGTATGAGATGACAGCCACTACACTGATGGAACAGACAGCTGTACAAATACACTTTTTGATAAATCTTACAGTTATGGTTGGATCAGGTGACCCTGAATCCTCCCTTAGTTACATTACAATCGGCCTATGCTTCCCATGATGGACTGCATTTGTCTTCATCCCTCACCTCTTCTCGCTCTCTACAGATCTGTACTCTGCATTCAGTCATTAATTATTATTAATCTCTGGCTCTCTTCCACAGAGTGTCCTGTCTTACTCCCCTCACCCCTAACCTAAGCCTGGTCCTGCTGGAGGTTTCGTTCTGTTTAAAGGGAGTTTTTTGTTCCCACTTTCACCAAGTACTCACTCATACGGGGTCATCTGATTTTTGAAATTTTCTCTTTATTATTGTAGGGCCTTTACAATTTAAATCACCTTGAACAACTGTCGTTATGATTTGGCATATATAAATAAAACTGAATTAACTGTGAAAAACAGGATTAAACACTCTGTGTATACGTATAATTCTGAATACTGCAATTTTAGTTGCAGTAGACACTGGCGATGCTTTGGTGAAAAGACATGCCTGTTCTTGAAACCACCAACAACAGTAACAACAAATATAATACACTGCTAGTGAATTTTGACTATTGTATTTTGGAAATTCTTTTCTGTCAGTAACAGTAATTTGAGATATGTCTCTCAACTTTCACAATATAGTAAAGGTGACTGGAATTTGTCTAAGCAATATAAAATTACAGGAAATTCAATAGTGATCTCTTTGTAGAAACAGGACTACTTTTCTTCTTTGATGTATTTCCAGAGAACACAATCTCTACAGTTTTTCTTTAGGACTACATTATGCTGTCATTAGTATAGTGGGAGTCACCCCCTCACGAAACAAGTGCTCCAACTTATCACGAAATCTAATTAAACCAATGAAACTTGTGTTCATAGTAGATTCCTTGGAAATCCATCCAATAGTTGTTGAGATAATTTACCCAAAGCCACAATGTCATCCTTATGAAATGAGCTTCCAACATTTGAGGACCATGAATGCATCACAGATTTGTGTTGGAAAGCCATCGCTGGTGTATTTCAGTCTGGACTGAAAAGCCATGCAGTAAGAATCACTCTTTATGGCAGTTTATGGACTGGTGGTTATCCAGAAATTGTCATGGCTGCTAAGCACAAAGTCACAGAGTCCAAAATTAATAATTTTATTATTTACATATTTACTCGGGCTTCTCTTATGAACTTTCATTGCATAACCTCATAAGGAAAAAGTATTTAGAACTCATGTTGCGGCTTGGCTCACATCTCAGAAAAACAAAAGTCATAGTGCTGTCTGACTAATGTATTGGTTACGGAGGCATACCTTTCTTGCCTGTCAGTGTTGGTGCAGTTTCTGCATGTTGTATGAAGCAACAGATCAGGGTTTTGCTTTCTGTTATCAGCTTAACATCAGCCTGTCAAACAGTCACCTGAACAAACCTGTGACTTTGTTCTGAAGTATTAAATTTGATAGTTCAGTAAACTGAAACCAAGTGACAGTTTGCAGGTGCAGTACATTATTTTCCAACATAACCATCATAAACAGGGAAACTGTTTCCATACATGAGAACATTAGAACTTCATTTTTTCATTTATTTTTAAATGTAAAAACTTTTATATTATTAAAAAAAATTAAAAATGAATTTTATGTGTGTCTAATAAAAATGACCAGCTTTGATCTCCGTAGCTTTTTCTCAGTTGTTGTTACTTTCTTCTTCCAGTCAACAATGTGTTTGCAATGTTACACAAGCTGTGATCCATATGTTAACTGAAGTGCCGCCCTGTGTGGGACAAATCGGTGAAATGCCTCAATGGAATAGAGACGACATCTGCACCATGTTAACTTTTTAGGGTCTGATTTTCCTTGTTCACTTTGTGTCACCTGCATGAACTCGAGTAGTCAATTAGTACATCATTTCTCATTCCCACTAACAGTTAAATTTCAATCTAATTGTGCTCTTTAATAATGTCACGCATCCTTTGATTGCTTATAAGTTAATATGTGGTGGAGAGAAGGCTGAAATGCCGGACATGGAAGCAGACAATGTTTAAAAAGAGGGGGTAAGTTATTTATTGACTGAGGTAAATTTCACATAAACAGGAATCAAAACCACTAACCACTGGCAGCTAGGAAAACATGCGGAACAAACACAGAACATAAACAAATGGTCTGGCAAGAAAAGGAGGGAAGAGAGCGCTATATATCATCCTAGGAACTAAAGCTTAACATCGAAGTAATGCTTAACAAATAAGATCTCTTAGGGGAGCTTTTTGATTAAACTGTACTCTGCACATCTACAGGACACCTGAAGCTTCATTTGTAGTTACACATGACATTAACTATTGATCATGCATTGTATGGCAGGAAGCATTTTGTGTGTCTTTGACATGTCATAAGCTCTCATTCACTGCGATGTGTGTTGTCTCCATGATCGTATGACAAATGAAGTGCCCCATATTTTTTGACATCATCATTGGGCTCTGTTTTTCAGTGTACTCTGTGCGCATCACTTCAAAATTACTGGTCACCTTGTTGACCTCGACCACCCTTTTGCTGGGGAGTATTTTTTAGCTTAGCGTCAAAATACTAAAACCTGCTGAAAGCTTCTTGTTTTTGCAATTTGACATCATCTGCCATCTTGGTGTATTGCACAACAGAGGGATTCTGTTTTTTATACTGGTCCCTTTTCCCAGGAGACCTTTTGTTTAAAGCATATCCAGTATTCCAGGTTCCTCTTGGAAAAGACTGTGACATCCAAGCAACTGCATTTCCTCAATTTCTCAGCTGGTGGTCAGTGAATCTAGTCCTTGTAAATCATTGGGACTAGCGAGCAAGATTTGGTTTCCCTGGCACACCCTGCTGTACAGGAGAGTGGCATGTACTGGGAATCATTTCCTCATCTACACAGGCATACAGTCTTGCCACATTGAGGGAGCCTTGTTGCAATCTGTTTAAGGTAGAGGTCTCATCTTCCAGAGGGTATCATTCTTTTTCTGCTCATCACAGATATCCCGATTGTTTGTTACTTTGATGGATTGCTTAGTCTCAAAGAAGCTGTCTCGACACATTGAATTAGCTATAACTAGCACCCTTATCTTTGCCACCCAGTAGACCTGGATCCTGGAGACATATCTTGTACACAGATTTGCCAAAGAATGCTTTCAGCCCCTCTCAAGTGGTTTTAAGGCTGCTCTGACATTTTTTCAAAAACGTGTGGTGTAAAGTCATTAGAGAGCCTCCAGTCTTGATGATTGTCGCCAGCACTGTCCTGGGCGCTGTAACAGGAAGCAGGATCGCTGAGTTTGTTAACTCTGAGAAGAGGGGGAAATTCTGTTGCAGAGTTAACTTAAACTCTGATTCAGTCGCCGGGGTCAGAGACTCCTCTCCTGCTGCATCTGAACGAGCTTACTGACACTCCATTTCCATTTGCTCATTCATAAAGTTGCTATCAAAGAAAATCAAATGCAAAATGAGGATTCCAGCTTTATTCAATGAAAATTCAAGTTCGCTGAATGATGACCACAGATATGAAGAATATATAAATAATCTGTATGTCAATGCAGCACTTTTGTTTTTGCTCCCATTTTTCATGAGCTGAACTCAAAGATCTGAAACATTTTCTACAGGACCCATTACTCTCAAATATTGTTCACAAATCTGTCTAAATCTGTGTTAGTAAACACACTTCTCCTTTGCTGAGATAATCCCACCTTACAGGTGTGGCATGTCAACGTGCTGATCAGACTGCATAAATATTGCTGTTTGGGGAGGGGGGGGGTCAGTATGGTATGGTCACCATTTGCCTAATGCAGTGCAACGCGTCTTCGTCACATAGAGTTGATCAGGTTGTTGATTGTGGGGGAATGTTGGTCCACTCCTGTTCAATAGCTGTGCGAAGTTGCTGAATATTGGCAGGAACTGGAACACACTGTCATATACGCTAAACCAGAGCATCCCAGACATGCTCAATGGGTGACATGTCCGGTGAGTATGCTGGCCATGCAAGAACTGGGATGTTTTCAGCTTCCAGGAACTGTATACAGATCCTTGCAATATGCATTATCATGCTGCAACATGAGGTGACGGTTGTGGATGAATGGCACGACAATGGGCCTCAGGATCTTGTCACGGTATCTCTGTGCATTCAAAAATGCCACGAATAAAATCCATCTGTGTTCATTGTCCATAACATTGCCCTGTCAGTGCGCCCCAGGGCAGCTGTGGCTACAATGTAGCTTGCTATCACCAGTGTGTGAATGTGTGTGTGAATGGGTGGATGACTGAATGTAGTGTGAAGCGCTTTGGGGTCCTATGGACTAGAAAAGCGCTATACAAATGCAGTCCATTTACCATTTACCATACCAGAACCCCACCGCCACCATGGGCCACTCGATCCACAACGCTGACGTCAGCAAACCGCTCACCCACACGATGTCTGCGTCTCCAACGTGCCAGACGCCATCAAATTTGAGCATTTGCCCACTCAAGTAGGTTATGATGACTGACCACACCAGGTCCTGGGCTGGTGTTGTTACATGTGGTCTGTGATTGTGAGGCCGATTGAATGTACTGCTAAATTCTCTGAATCGCCTTTGGAGACGGCTTATGGTAGCGGACATCTGTTGCGTTGTGCTGTGTGATCAAACTGCACATTTGAGAGTGGCCTTTTATTGTGGGCAGTCTAAGGCACACCTGTGCAATATTCATGCTGTCTAATCAGCACCGTGACATGCCACACCTGTGAGGTGGGATGGATTATCTCGGCAAAGGAGAAGTGTTTACTAACATAGATTTAGACAGATTTGTGAAGAGTATTTGAGAGTAATGGGTTCTTTGTGTATGTAGAAAATGTTTCAGATCTTTGTGTTCAGCTCATGAAAAATGGGAGCAAAAACAAAAGTGTTGCGTTTACATTTCTGTTCAGTGTATGATGAGACAGAATGGCCCAAAGTGATTAAAATGACTCTTCCCTCTTTCTTTAAGGTAAATATCATGTTAGGTGTTAACATGTGTTCTTACTCCCCCAGTCCACTGGATTAAAATGGAGACTGCTCTTTATTTACCCATTGCCATGGTGAGTAACGGCATTGGAGGTGATCAACTGTTGTGGAACCTAAAACTCAGTTGCTGATCTTCGGGTTAATGAAGTCAGTCTTATTTTATGCTTGGAGTTGCTTCTTGGAATGGAGCCCTACCAAATTTTCTCCTTCACAATAGTTGAAACTAAATTAATGAAGAAAGTAGATAGAGCTAGTTTAATAATGAATACACTTCTAGCAAATAATAATTATGTAAATCAACAGGGCAAAGTTTGAGGAAATCATTTTGTATGCCTGTGTTGACTAAAACATCCTTCTAAACTCTCAAACTCCAGAGCCTCATCTTACACACTGCTTCTTTTTCTATGATGGGCAGTATGTGTGATCACTTTGTCCCTGCTCAGACTACCTGGAAACTTAAATTACTCATGTCAGCTATGACCTGGCAAAACAGAACACAAATATTGATTGTGGCTCTATGTCTAGGATTGTTTTTTCTCATGTTTACAGCTGATACAAGCTCCCACATCAGATCACCTTGGCTTTGTAAATGTTTCAATTGCCTTCCCATTTTCCCTTCCCTTTTTATTAAAGAGAGGCCTTTATTTATTCCAGGAGGACCACTTATTCTAGTGTTACCTGTTACCTCCCTACTCCCATATGGGAACTGCAGACTTATCTGTCTGGGCAATCTAACCCAACAACTCTGTAGCACTCTTGTACACTCACACACACACTCTCTCTCTCTGTCACACACACACACACACACACACACACACACACACACACACACATACACACACACACACACACACGAATAATTAAAAAAAAAAAGAAAAAACTCTCTCCGTCTCCTATCTGGCAGAGTGATCTAATGCAGCAGCTTTCCTGCCGTCTGGCTGCCATGACTGGTAAACTAAACCTGTGGCTTTGAATTACTCCTCTTTTTACTGTGCCCTCTTCCTTCTCCCTTACTCCAACTGTCTTCTTTTCTATTTGGCTACAGGTCCCACACATAAATGTTACCAAGCTGCTCTATTGGTATAGCTTAAACTTAAGCGTACTACTTTATAAGAAAATAAAAGTTTAATAAAAGGAACAAAAAGAGAAATATAGGATCAAGATAGCCACCATTCATAAGGTGCAATACTCAGAGCTACTTCTAGGGGGGTGAAGGTTTTATGGGTTGATTTGACTGTGGAAATACAGTTACTGTTACTTTTTATTCACTGCAATTTATTACTTTCACATAACATCAGAGCTACTGGGACATGCCTGCCCAGAGGACTAAAAAAGTGCTATGGTCCTTTGACCACCAGCAATCTATTGAATGTCTTCAAGTTTAACCAGATAGTTACTGTGCTATTTATCAAGGTTTATTTACAGCTGCCAGTTGGTATAGAGTATGGCAACAGCATGTGAACACACCTCACATAACTGAAAACTATGGATTATAGTGTCAGTCTTCAACGAACCAGCTATGGCTGGTGCCTGATTGATAAGCCTGTGCTATAGCCCACTCTGTGCTGATAAAAGTGACCCAAGCCACAGCCTGACGTAGACCTCTACGGAAATTTAACATCGCTATAGCAACAATTGGAACAACTGTTATTGAGTTGCTAGGATAATGGGAAATAGGTGTGGTAATTTATTGCTATCTCAAGCTTGAAAGTCAATATTTATTATTCATTTATTATTCATTTATTTTATCCAGGTAATTTCAGATTAGTCCTGGGTTTTCTGTACTATAAAGGTGGCACACATCTTACAGTACAGCAGCATGGTCTCTTACACTTTGAACCTAACCTCCAAGTTAGGTTCACATCTGGAACAAGTTAGTTTCGTAGTGTCACCATTACTGAAGGATCCCTCAGACCTCTGTGTGCAGATAGCAGGATGGTCTGAAGCAGGGATGTCAAACTCATTTTGTACTGTGGGCCAGATACAGCCCACTTTGATCTTAATAAGCTGAGCTAAATAAAACTGTCACTTAAACATACATTGTATCAAATAATTGAGTATAATCTATCAGATTCTCCCGCGTCTTAATGATAGAACTGTAATATTGATAAGTCTGTTACCTACATGGTATGCACTCTTGCTGTTTTTTTTCTTTCCAGGCTCCAAATTGGCTAAACCTCATTAATGAAGCATATGTGTAAGTTCAGTAAGAAAGGTCTCACATCTGTCCAATCCCAGGTGCTGCTGGCTAAATCTGAGCTTTATCACTTCCACTTTCCCATGCTGTCAGGCTGTTTGTGACATCACTGGTCTAGTCCAATCACCTTGTTCCTGCCTTCTCCAGGCCAATCAGCATTCATGCCGCGTACTAGAAATCTCACTGTGCTTCTGTCTTTCTCCTTCGCAGGTGCCTTTGTGCAACCCATCTCCACCTCTCATCACACAAGCTCCATTCAAGCCACCATCATCTCCACCACCAGCTTCTAGGCTCCGGGTGGTCCTGCTCTAATCCGTTTCACAGCTGGGGTTCCGTCCTGGAAGTGCTGACATTATTGTGAGTTTGATTCCATAAAAAGTGACAAAAACATTAGCGTGCGCTGTACACTCTGTATGGGAAAAAAACTTGTAAAAGATTGTAAGCAAGTAGTAAGTAAGTAAAAATGACTATACAGCACTTTATAAATAGCACTTTTTAAGACGAGAATCTGTCACAAAGTGTTTTACAAGGATATTAAAAATACCTCACACAGAAACATCATAATACACAAAAACATTATCCAAATGCGTCTTTAAACAGATGTGTAAGGCCGTAAAAGTAAGAGTCATGATTTTAAACTGATATCTAAACCTAACCAGAAGCCAGTGCAAAGACTTTAACAATGGACTCATTTGTGAGAATTACTTTGTATCTTATTTTATGGTTATTTTTAAGTTTCAAAATCAGCTTCTCTGCTGCCAATAATCATATCCATAACTGTGATAAACGCTCTTTGGAAAATCAGTTTGTGATTTCCATTCAGTGTTCTCAAAGTGCAGCCCTTTGTGTTTCCCACTAAAGGAGAAATGATGTACTACTGTACGTTTCCTTCAAATAAATGTAGGGTCCAAAATAGAACATAAAAAAAATAAAAGTCAGGTGCCGATTTAGCTTAGTCAGATTAACAGGCAATATGTTGCATGGCTGAAAGTGGCCAGCCTGTGGCTTTCCCTCTGCTTTCCTGTTGATCATTGCTGTTTATATCCAATAAAGCCAAGGATTAAAAAAATTTAAAGGACCAAAAAATATATTTAAAAAACCCAATAAAAGTGGTTATGGTTTGTATAATGTGTAACTGTAACACATGACCACAGCGATTACGTACTTCTAGGAAGTTTAGGAATCATTTCATAATGTAGGTTTACATTCTTTGAACCAGAAGTTTTGATGATGAGTGTGCACAATGCCCAAGAGCGAGTGCTCTGTACAAATATGCTGATCTGAAAGCCGCAAAACCCCCATGGGAAAGGAAGATCCCTGTAAGAGGGTCATATGAGTAGGTGCCCATTGATGCTTTTGTATGTAGCTTGAAACAAAAAGCTATACAGTTAAAAAAAAAAAAAATTAATGAGTGCCACTGTGTGCTTGAACACTGTGTTCCAGTTCTGGCTTTGTGTGCACCTTCCTGTATAAGGTCGCTACATGATAGACATGCAAACAAGAGCAAATGAATACATTCTCAGCCTTTGATGAGATCCCAAGTGTTAGCAAGCTAGTGTTTTTAGTCACAGAGTAAATGTTGCTCATGTAAGTGAGAGTATGTGTAGTTAAGTAAAAAAAGAAAGGCTGAGATAGAGAGATAAAGGCAGAGTGTGTTTGAAGAGTGTAAACATGAGACTGAGCCAACTAGTGAGCCAAGGAATTGAGAGGCCCCCGGGGAAAAGTCACAACCTTCTCACTGGGAAAACGTAAAACAGAGCAGCTGGGTCACATTGTATATGCATTTCATTATTGTACTTTTTTCTTTTATTAATCTCTTTTTCTGCTTCTAATTAGATGAATGTGTTTATAAATTCAAACCATAAACCCGAAGGTCCTTTTAAGTCTTCATCAAAATTGTTCTTCATCTTGTTCCTTTCTGCCCAGTTTGGCTTGTTAGACATTTGCGTGGCTGGTTTCCTCAGTTTCTTTTTTATAGCTGACTGTTTTGTCTGCTTGTTTCATGTGAACACACACGTAAGCAATGACCCTTGAAACTAGGCAGAAATCTGACCCACGCACCACTAAAATTCATTATCCTCCACTCTTTCCTTTTCTCACCTGTTTTTTGTTCCTTTCCTCTTTTAATGATAATCTTTTCTTTTTGCGTTACATGACATTTTGAACCTCCCCGCCTCCCATCTCTTATTCTGTTTTCCCTACTTGTTTAATCCAAGGTTCTCTAACCAGCTTCTTCCTGTTATCTTCTTTATTCTCTCCTGCACGTCAACTCCTCCTGTCCCATTCAGCTCCAGGCTAAGGATCACTGTCACATACATGCACACAGAAGAATGCAGTAACAGGAGAAGAGGGCTGGGGGCAAATAATCTGTAAACTGCTACAAAAAAAAGGGGGGGGAAAAGCAAGCAATTTCTTCCCTTGGTGGAAATCGTGGCTGTTTCTTGCTACTATTTCTGTGCTTATTGTTTGGAAAGACACACAATACAGCGTGTGAGGTAAGTCACAGAACTGGTTGTTCAAAGTGCACCCAGACAGCATGCTACTGAAACCAGCTGATAAGTTTAGCTTTGAATGTTGGCTAAATGGCTTTCAGTAGTTGTTCTAAGTAATAGTACTATTACAAGTTGCTAGCAGACTGTCTCTAACACTTAATTGTAGACTAAGTGGGCTTTTATTACCTTTTTGAGTGGTGTTGATCATGCATTTGTCCCATGAGGCATGAGTGTGAACTCGAACAAAATTTTTACTAACACACACTCAGTGGCTTCATCTCATCGTAGCTCTTTTCCATCCACCACCATCCAATTCCACAACAATCCAACAGGCTCAGTCTATCCATCAAAAATGGTCTGTTTTAGCTTGTTAACTGGTTACAGATGCTGACTGACACAGAACATCTACTGTATGTCTGTAAGTGCAAGATGTTTTCCACAGCACAGGAAGCAAAACACCTACACAAACTTGAAAAATCAGGTTGTGCAGAGCACAAAACTGTTCTTGGCTGTTACAGTATAAACACACAAACACACAAACATCTGGGCCTATGTGACCCAAACATCCAGCCCGTAATTACATACAGAAGAAAAGTTTGACAAGAGTTAATCTGGATGAAATTCACAACAACTGGACGATTCCATCACTAAACGAATAGAATTTATTATGTCATTCACCCTCGCACCATCTTTGCGATTGCTTACTGAGTGTTTATTGGACTAAACAATTTGTATTTTTTACCTTTCTCATGGGGTAAAAGAGGAACGTATATCAACTGTCAGAGGTATGATCTTTACATTTTCTGCAATGCAGCATGATTCAATAAACATGTTAACATCAACAACCACTGATGACATCCAGTTCTACAAAAAAAGGAAAAGGTAAATGAAGATGTAAATATTGTCCAGCTACTTCCTCTCAGACTGAACTGAGTTACTTTTAATATCATTATGAAATTTGGTTTATTTTCTCATTGTAGTCAGACAACTTGGTAGCATTTTATAATAACACCACACTATTAAGCATTGTTAAGGTATTAATAAGCTATCAGCAAGTACTTAATTCATCATTTATATAGCGTTACTCCTCCTTTGTATGCCATTTATAAATACACATATGCTATTGTGACTATGCTTATTACTGTAATTATGATTATGATTGTTACTTGCCAGTAGCAGTAGTAGCAGTGATAGCTCTACATGGTATAACAGTAACGGGTAGATAAACATATCAGTATTTATAAATGACATATTAAAAAGGAGTGAAGCTATGTACATTATTAATTATGCACTTGCTAATACCTTACACTGCTTAATAGCGTAACATTTTTATAAAGTGCTACCAAAACCTTTTATTTATTCCAGTGGAGCCTGTGACAGATCGGCGACCAGTACCCCGCCTCTGGACCCAGGGCCTCTTCATAATATGACAAACATAAATATGAACAGCTGGTGGCTGTTCGGGACTAGAAGGCCTGGACTCTGAAATTAATTGGCTAACAAAATTAATTGGCTAACAAAAAAAACAGCAATAACAAAAGCACAAGTATTTGTTGGGAGATGTTTTGGAGCACATTTTCATCTTCCTGTCCCTGGTCCAGCCTTTTTGAAACATCTTTTGTGAACTCTACCAGGTCTCTTCTGTGACTAGAAGGTAAAATTTATCCAAGGAAAAAATTCCTGTGCACAGACACCTTGAAACCCAGGAAGAACCATTAACCCAAAACTATTTCGAGGTTGATAAACAGATCTTACTAAGAAGCAAAGTTTTGTTTTTTTCCTTTGCAAAGAGTGTCTTAAACGAACTTGTCTGACTGGACAAAAAGAGAGGCGGAGCAAGGAGAATGATCTTCCCTTTTTGTTCATCTTTTGTTGCTTCTGAATTGCAGATTAGCTTCAGCATTGAACATGTCTTTTCCTATTGTACAAGGGAAAAAAACACTCCTCTGACACTGGTCTGGATCATCTTGTTTATTTGCATAATTGCAAAGTAACATGAGGGTTTGAAAAAATGACTTTGAACTCAACTTTTTCCACCTCACATACTAAGAATTTATGAATTTGTGTTTGAGGGTATGTTGAATTTTTATTTTTTATTCACAGTTACAGGCATTCTTCGGGATATGAAGTGTTTCAGTGGGATATAATAAAACATATGTATTTGAACTTTGCAGCCTATTTATATTTAAATTTTTTAAGATGTTTTTTTTTTAATGTCAATAACGTGTTAAATGGATCATTTAATTTTTATTTTTAACAACTGTGGAGATATGTTCTCATATAACTGTGAAAAAATTCACTTTAAAACTTTTGATCAGATTGATAGAGTTACTGGCAGAAATTCAAACTCAAATTCAAATACATTGGAACTGCTTGTTCACTCATTTAGTCTCTGGTTATTCCTGTTGGAGCCTCTCCCAGTATGAACTATAGGTGAAAGGCAGGGGAACACCTTTGGCAGGATTTCAGTTTGCAGAAGAATAATAAGAATCAAGTATGTCAAATGCTTGTATTCAGTTTCACCTGATTACCAATACGCAGACGTGCACACCCACCCAGCCCACCACAATATATATACAGTTGCATTTTGTCATTTATAGAGGTTTTCAGGACAAAAGTAGCCTTTCCTTTGCTTTCTGGTTCACTCTTTGTGTACTCTATATGTGCGTGTGTGTATTTGCATATCTATATTGCATTAAATTAACCTGTATTTACTCAGGGAAGGGTTGTTCAGCACCGATGCCTTTTAGCAATGCCCTGTTTTACATTTGTACATACAGGAGGACTAGTGTGACATAACTCTATATAACTGGAGAAACTTCTATGAAGCATTTATAGTGCCTTGTTCATTTGCAGAGATTTTATTTGTTGTATTCATACAGTCACAGTGTATTTCAAACATAAATAAATATTATAAGTTGTTCATTTCCCAGTTATGAAAGGCCTGATTAAACCAGCTAATAGCACAGTCAGATTCTTACACATTTCTACAAAAGCTTGATGAATCTGTGGCGATGGTGGGGCTGTAGTCAATGAGCAGTTCTAGATAAAAGGTTAAAAGCTAACCTCGCATAACTGGGCTTCTTTGTAGAGTGTTTGTTAGCATATCCCACTTTTGCATAACAAGTGGGCTAAAAAAAGTTATTTGTTTGTTTGTTCAAAGTTTATTCAAATTACATACCACAATGCATTATAGCATTATATTTTTTACCAAAGAGTGGTTTAAGTTTTGCATTACATTTGCATTGCATTGAAGTTACATTTCTTTTAGATATCTTAGCTTAGCTACTTAAGCAGCTATTTCTACAACAACATCTGTTACTACATAAAACTAAACTTTGGACAATACAATTATTTATTATTGATGGAGACTTTAATAACGGCATTGCACAACAGAGGATCTGTCCTAATGTTTTATGTTATAACTGTTTAAAAAAATATTTTAGGAGAAATATAATATACACAGATGAGGACAAAATTATTAGCCCTCTGATAAAATATAACGTTTCTGTCAAAATGATCCTTGGGATTTTCAACATTTCTAAACATACTCATTTTTATTTCTAGTTACACACAATAACATTTATGACCCCAGGACGAATAGCTGCTGCATTACTGCAGCTACTGGGGATCTTACTAAACTCCAGTGAAACTTTTAATTCCAGAAAAAAAATCTGACTATTCAGACTAAAATCTGACTAAAAAAATCTGTATTAATTACTTTCAGATTCACTTAAAATATGTAAAAGACCCTGCTGCTTTTGTTTAATATTTATTGGCTCCATTGTATATGACATTGTTTCCTCACATTACTTCTCTACCTTTAACATTCCTTCCTTATGACATTCTTTGGATTTCATTTCAACTGTCATTACAGTCATTACAGTCTAACAGCTGTTAGTGACTCAAGCGTTACAAACCAGCTGTCCTTATATGCAAATCTAAGGTAGGGCCTAGGAAGCAAAATAAACCAATGGGATTATTTCAGTATTTTCACAATCATCTGTCATTTGAAAGCTGGCATGAGCCTAAACCTAGAAATATTTTAAATACTCCTTAATTTGAGGCCATTTGAGGTCAGTGGCCAATACTAAATAAACTAGATTCCCATAGACTCCCATGTTAAAATGTCCAACTTTAACAAAGCGAACCTCAGACAAGTCATGCCAAACTTTTACCAGCATGTCTCGTGTCCAACGAGAGGGGATCAAATTTTGGATCACTGCTACACGCCATACAAGCAGGGCTACAAAGCTGTCTCACACCCGGCTTTTGGGAAGTCTGACCACAACGCCATCTTCCTCATCCCCCAGTATAAACAAAGCATACAGAGGGAAGAAGTAACCAGGAGGGAGGTAAAACGGTGGACTGCCCAATCAGAAGCTACGCTTCAGGACGCACTCAACGACGTCGACTGGGACATGTTCAGAGCATGCGCAGTCGACATCAACGAGTTTACGGAAGTAGCAGTATGCTTCGTCAATATGCTAGCGGAGGAGATTATCCCCACTGCGAGAGTCACCA
>NW_005187531.1:1381857-1382907 GCF_000239375.1 Pundamilia nyererei | reverse complement strand
AAAAAAAGTCTGGTTACATATATTTCAAAATTCCAGTCTGACTCCCTTAAATTAGCTTCAGTGGCTGAGCTACAGATAAACTCAGTATATTAATGACTAACCTCGTATTGTGGATGGATTATCTCAGTTGTTCTCCTGACTAAAGTTTGGTCCGTTTACAAGCATTGGGAACCCTCACGTTAACTTTTATCGAGTGGAAACAAGTTAGCATTAATCCTCCAGCTTCACTGTATTTGTTATGATAACATAGCTGTGCCGCTAGTGATCACGTAGCACATCATTATATACCAGCGAGTCCAACTTCAGCAACCCTACAAATGTCACTACTGTTTAGTTTTCTGTCTTCCTTTATGTTGGAAGTGATAGCAGACTTTTTAATTTTTTTCAGAAATCTCTCTGTCAGAACATGGTCTATGATGTTTAGGTGGAAACTAGCAAGCTAACTTCCTGCTAACTTCTAACTCTGTTAAATGTAATAAATTCTGTTTTCATGGATGCCTGGATGTTAAACTTAATTTTTGCACCTGGTAAAGCAGCAACGCTGATCATTTTATCAAATATGAAAGAATTTAGACATGGAAAATTTTGTCAGGCATCACACCAACCAAGCTGAGTAGGTATGCGAGTCAACACATGATGAAAAGTGCATTGGAAATATTACCAGAGGACCAAAGAACCAGCTACGTGTTGACAAGGACTCTCTAGGTTAACTCTAGGTTAACTACATGAAGGCCTACAACTCAATTCCCACACGCGGATACTGGAGTGCTTGATACAGTACAAGGCTAATAGCGGACTAATTGTCTTCATCAGGAATTCAGTGGAGAAGACAATATTGGATGCCAACTCCAAGGCAATCACACAAATCAGCATCAAATGCTGATTTGTCAGCATCAAATCAGCATCAAATGCTGATTTGTCCCTGCTGCTTAGCCCTTAATCCCCATAGCCAGCTTTTTCACTAACAGTTATTTTGGATATAAATTTAGGAGTGGAGTAGCAAGATGACAAAGGAAAGATGCAAATGTGCCCTGGATACAGACATAACAG
>NW_005187531.1:1377270-1379369 GCF_000239375.1 Pundamilia nyererei | reverse complement strand
GGGGGGGAACAGGGTAAACACCAATTAGAGAACAGAACCAAAATCGCGAAGAGAAAACACAAAACGCTGGGTCAAAAGGACCCAGGATCATGACAAGTATAGTCCTAAGAACAGCTAAACAGCCCCATTAAAAGTCTCCAGTCATAATTGTTTTTCAATATCCATCCCATGTTCTTCCTAATGTGCAATATGACAGCCTATTTAAATAGAAGTGCCTCCCATATCTCATTTCAGGAAAGCTAGGCTATGTCAGATAGTAGGAATAAATGACCTACATTTAAAGCAGAACAAAGCTTTTATATTGCGACATTAAGCATTAAACTCTATTATCACTGTTGTTTTCTTCTCAGCTTTATTTACTTTAGTTTTTGTCTCACCTTCTGCCTCTGTCGTCTGGAATCACTGACAATCCCTTCTTCTTCCCTGGTGTTCACATTCCTCATTCACTTCACTTTGCCTGCTTCTGTCTCTCTCAGAGCAAGATGTTGTGTTCTGCTCGTATTATCATCATCATGGTATTTCTTTAAGAACTAAAAAACTAAAGCTTGCTTTATAAGTTTGGATTTTCAAGTTGTTAAGTCTACAATTACTAAAGATGGAAAAAAAGACGGCAGACCATGATGATGTAAAGGTGAATTAATATGAAAGGTAAATTTGTGGTACATTCTTATATACTTATTTATTGTTATATAAGTATTTTTTATGTGTGCTTTTATGGTGCAAGTGCATTTCCCAAGATTTTCTTTTTATATTTCTGTAAAAACAAATGAATATCTTTAAATGCTGTGAGCATCTCAAACTAAATTTCAGTGCCTCTGTCTTGTATTTGGATTAAGGAGAAATGGCATGAGTGAACAAAAGGCAGGTCCTTAGCTCCATGCCCTGCTTTCTGTTCTATTGGCTAACTTCATCAGGTGGTAATCAGTGCCATCCAATCGCTTCTACCTCCCAGTGCTCTTGATTCTCAAAGGTTTAGTAATCTTCCCAGAAGAATTTAAGAAGTGGTTCATTTGCTGATATCTTTGGGTATCACAGCAGGACAAACATAGTTAGCATGTGCTTTCCATGTGTGGAACCTTCTGGCTGAGCATGCTGCCAGTTATGCTTGTTGTGCTTATTCTACTCATTGGGGAATCTTGTACAGCCTTCCTGAATTTCCCATTTGGCTTGCAGCCGTGTGTCATTTGGTGATCATACAAGTTAATAAATGCAACAGATATCTTTCAATCTTTCAGTGTGAACGCAGCAAACCAAAATCCACAGTTCAATACTCTGACAACAAAAAACACAACTTAACTGTATACCCTGAATTCCTCAGCTAACCCCTGCAGGCATGACAAATTGGAATCTCACCAATAACTTTTAATTGCAGTTTGCTTGTGAGCAAAGTGCAGTACACGCCAACTGCAAGTCGCTTACCTCCTCTTCTCTGCCTGAAGCTCTAAACCCCTCCAAAAACTGTGTAATTCTACAGTGTTAATGAGCTTGGACTTGAAATCAACACTATCCCAAAGAACAGTGCTACTGGTCCTTACTTTTAGCTTGACAGAGTAGTATTTCCTTGTTGTACAAACGGTTTGCAAAGGGACTGAAACCTTTAACATCTTATCTGCTCTAAACCTTTAAATACATTCCTTATCAAGGAAGCCTTCACTTCCACTCATCTTGGTTTGGCTAAGCAAACATGTCTTACTCAGTTATTTTGCTGCTTCCTCTTTAAGCTCCAAAGTACCTACTGTCTTTATTTTAAACCCTTAGACTTCCCAGTCTTTGACTTTTTCCTTATGGAGTACATCATTCATGTGCTATGAACACTACCGTTCAGACCAAAGAGGTTTTCACCCATCTTGACTCATTTGGTGACGTGCGAGGCCACACTCCAGTCATAGCCTGCCCTTCCCATAATTGTTAATTTAAAAAATTGAAATTATTGTGTTTAGAATGGTGTGAAAAAAATAAAGTTAAATAAATATTTTCTTGTCCATATTTCCTTTACCACACCAAAGACTTCTGATGTATTGACATAAAGGGTGGCAAATTCAAACCGCTTACTTACTGACATGACAGTCAGTAAACAGCACCATAGCAACTTTAAAAAT
>NW_005187531.1:1363552-1376410 GCF_000239375.1 Pundamilia nyererei | reverse complement strand
TGTGTTTACACTCACTCTTTCAAATAGATGCAAGTAAAACACAGCAGAAAATAAATAAAATCAAAGACTAGCGGTCCTTTTGCTCTATTTTCACCTGTAAAGCAGGAGTAGGGTAGGCAGAGGTTTACCCTGGTGCAGGTGTGCCGCGGCGGTCAGTGGACGAATCCGCGAGTTTCTCTGTGAATTTTCCATTACGTCGTTGCGCACTCGGTGCTTGCTTGGAAATTTAGGGGGTTTTTTCGCTGTAAAAAGAAGTTTTCTTCCCACGAACAATGGACGCTAATGTTTTTGTCACTTTTTATGGAATCAAACTTAAAGGAAGGTCAGTACTTCCTCGCTTTAAACGCTGCACGCTCATACTCTCTCCCGCACTCGATATATGTTGATCTGCAGACAGCTGTTGTCACAAACGTCGCACTTGCTTACGTCACTGTTATGTTATGAGACATTCTCGCAAAAAAATCACGGTTTTAGTAACGCAGCGTTCCTAAGGGAAAGTAACGGTAATCTAATTACCGTTTTTGCAATAGTAATCCCTTACTTTACTCGTTACTTGAAAAAAGTAATCGGATTACAGTAACGCGTCTGCTGATAGCAACACAGCAAGATAAAGGCCAGCACAGGCATCCAGTATCCGTAGTTTCAGGTGCTGCACATCTCGTATCTTCACACCATAGACAATTGCCTTCAGACGACCCCAAAGATAAAAGTCCAAGGGGGTCAGATCGGGAGACCTCGGGGGCCATTCAACTGGCCCACGACGACCAATCCACTTTCCAGGAAACTGTTCATCTAGGAATGCTCGGACCTGGCACCCATAATGTGGTGCTGCACCATCTTGCTGGAAAAACTCAGGGAACGTGCCAGCTTCAGTGCATAACGAGGGAAACACATCATCATGTAGTAATTTCAAATATCCAGTGGCCTTGAGATTTCCATTGATGAAGAATGGACCCACTATCGTTGTACCCCATATACCACACCAAACCATCACTTTTGTTGTTCCAACAGTCTTGGAGGGATCCATCCAATGTGGGCTAGTGTCAGACCAATAGTGGTGGTTTTGTTTGTTAACTTCACCATTCACATAAAAGTTTGCCTCATCACTGAACAAAATCTTCTGCGTGAACTGAGGGTCCTGTTTCAATTTTTGTTTTCGTTGAGATGCTGCAGTAGCTGGAGTTTGTAAGGCTGCCATTTGTGAGTAGCAAATACCGCCGAAGGGATGTTCGACTAATGCCACTCTCCAGTGACATGCGGCGAGTGCTACGCTGTGGGCTCTTGCTGAATGAAGCTAGGATAGCCACTGATGTTTCTTCATTAGTGACCGTTTTCTTGCGTCCACATTTTGGCAAATTCAACACTGAACCATTTTCACAAAACTTAGCAAGCAGTTTGCTAACTGTAGCATGGGAGATGGGTGGTCTCGTTGGGTGTCTTGGATTGAAATCTGCTGCAATGACTCGGTTACTGCGTTCACCAGATATCAACACAATTTCAATCCGCTCCTCATGTGTTAACCTCTTCGACATGTCAATGGCTGTGAACAAAGAGAAACTTGTAAATAACTCATGAAAGAATAAAGTTACGTTAAAACCAAGCACACCATTGTTTTTCTTGTGACATTACCAATAAGTTTGATGTGTCACATGGCTCTCTTCCTATTGAAAAAATAAAAGTTGTATCCAAGATGGCTGACTTCTAAATGGTCACCACCCATCTTGAGGAGTTTGCTCCCTCACATATACTAATGTGCCACAAACAGGACTTTAATATCACCAACCATTCCCATGTTATTACGGTGTATCCATATAAATGGCCCACCCTGTAATGAAGAGTAGTAATGAAGAGGAATCAAATACAACGACTATACCGGCACTCATTCATGCATTTCTGTCATCACGCTTAGATTACTGTAATTCCCTGTTTACTAGCTTGGATAAATCATCTCTCTCTCGCCTCCAGACAATACAAAACGCAGCAGCCAGATTACTAACTCGCTCTACCAAGCGTGTTCACATCACTCCCATCTTATATTCTTTCTATTGGCTCCCAATAGAGTTTAGAATTCGCTTTAAAATTCTTGTTTTAACATACAGAGCACTAAATGGCCAGGCTCCAGATTATTTATCCAAGCTTCTTTTAAAATACACTGCTGCTCGTCATCTCCGCTCACAGACTCAGAGTCTCTTAGTTGTTCCCCGTACACGATTGAAGACAAAAGGGGACAGAGCCTTTCAGTCTGTTGCACCAAGGCTGTGGAACAGTTTACCACTACAATTACGTTTGCTTGACTCTGTGGATTCTTTTAAAAAACAGTTAAAAACTCTTCTGTTCAAACAAGCCTTTTGTTGATCTACATATTTTATATATTTTTTACATTATCTACATTTGATCTTTTACATTGTATATGTCTATTGATTTTATTGTTTATTTTAATATTTTAATATTTGTGTACAGCGCTTTGTGATTGCCTGTCTGCAAAAAGCGCTTAATAAATAAAATCATCATCATCATCATCATAGTCATGTGATCAGTACATTAATATTCATTGTGACACTTTACAATTACTCATAATTTATGCTATCTAAAGCTCCAACAGTATAAAATTTACCTAAGACAGTTAATTCCATAATCTATGTCAAGTATTAACAAGAGGCTTGTTGAGCCTCACACACTCTACTTTGGAAAGGTGTAGAAGAAGGGTATGAGCAATCAAAACTGCTGTTTGCATAGCCCCTGCAGGTGAAACTACTGCAGATCGGGTACTGAGGACCGCGCAAAGTCACTTTGATGTGTGCCATCTGACATTTCTGACCCAGATCTAGTCATCTGTACTCTCTTTTTCAACAGCTGGACTTGTCCTTAGAGCCATAACGAGACACGGAACCTCCAAACCAAATGGCACCACAGTGAGTGTAGTGTATACTGAATAGTACTAATCGCTGTTCTGTCACACAAAAAATGCATTGAAATTGATTCACTGACACCCCCAACCTTGCAATGTTCAAGATTTTTATGGTATGCTCATATAAATTACAGAGAAACTGTTTAATCAGAGTATAGCATCAAATCATTTATCATTTTAGCATATTGATCTGGTCAGTTATGTATCAGGGGAGGATTTTAATCAGTTTCTGCTGCTGTGGTGTAAATGAAATTAACAACAGGTGCAGTAGGCGAAGCAGCAGAGACAACCCCCAAAACAGGAATGGTTTTACAGGTGGAGGATGCTGACTTTTTCCCCCTCATCATCTTTTCTGAGTGTTTTCTCACAAGTGTTGCATTCTGCTAAGGTCAGTGTCAATACTGGTAGGTTTGCTGTGTCTCCCAGCACAGTCTCAAGAGCATGGATTAGACTCCAGGAGACATGCAGTTACTCTAGCAGAGCTTGACAGGGCTGTAGAAGGTCCTTAACTCATCAGCAGGACTGGTACCTGCTGTTTTGTGCGAGGAGAAAACAGCATGAGCACTGCCAGAGGTCCAAAATTACCTCCAGCAGGTCACTGGTGTGAATGTCTGTGACCAAAAAAGACCAACATCCTCTGGTGGGCCTTGTGCTTACTGCCTTGCACCATGGAGCCTGTTTGGCATTTGCCATAGAATATCAAAATTGCCAGGTTCCCTCTGAGCACACGTGACAGACGTGAAAGGGTCTGCAGAAGCAGTGGAGAACGTTGTGCTGCCTTGTTTAGCACGACAGGTTTAATTGTTGGCTCAGTTATGGTTTGAGGAGGCATATCCATTGAGGTCCGCGCTGACCTGTACAGTCTAAATGGCACTCAATCAAAAAAACAAACAAAAACACCCAAACCAAAACAAGCACAGGTTGTTGTGTGCCTTCACTATCTAGCCATCTATAACCTGTCTTCATAAAGACAAACAATAAAGCCAGAGCTGGGTCAAATTTGATTCTCTGCTGTTATTTTCCATGAACGCATACACATATTACCTTTTATAGTCCTTAATAGCATGTATTTTACAGGAAATAATGGAGGTATGCTCTTTGTAAACTGCACAACCTTACACACTAAACATGCATTCTTTTCACTTGTCTCTCAAGACCACAATCAGCAGAGACATTATGTCAACACAAATACACTCAGTGTGGGGTCTGTGTTCAAAGTGTTCCACTTTGTCAAAGCCACAGGTTTTTTGAAGATTAGTATACACACACATTTTGTGTCGGTAACCTAAAGCCATCACTGTCTTCTTCTGCTGTTTTATTTGTCTACATGTCTGGGAAGCTGTAGAACTCAGTATTACAGTAACTCTCTTCACCTTCTCTTCAGTGCCCTCGCTCCCTTTCCACCTTACCTCTTCTCTCCATTCTGTGCTCAATTTCCTTAGTGCCTCCTTTCTGTCATTTAGCTTTCTTCCTCCATCCTATCCCAAACTCGCTCCTTACACTACTTTCAGCTCTCCATCCTCATGCGTTTTCATGTTGTGTTTTCCCTGTCCGCCTGCAGACATCTGTCTGTGTTAATTATGTGCGTGTTTGTCATCCTATTTTGTTTAAATAAGATTGCATGTGCTGAATTCATCCCTTTCCATAAATGCATTCATCAGCACTGCTGTTTAATTTTCCATGAAGCAAAGGGTGGCATGTTACCCAGAAGGCTGTGATGAAACCACTGTCCCATCAATTACCTGTTGTTGATATTTTTCAACAGGTGAAGTGTTTGCTATTGGTGATCAGGACTGTTTGCTGATGCCCTAGCACACTCCAAACAAAAACAAACGCACTGCACTTAAGAACAGGCTTTCTTGGAGAATTAACTGTGCAAAAAAACTAATCAAGATCATGTGATTTAGGACATTGCTCATGATTGTGTCCGGAATAAGCCTGTCGGATAAGACTGACGGGGATCCCAAAGTAGGATTGTGTTTCACCCTCCATGTAGCAGCTTCACAACTAATATCTGGATTCCAGTCAGGTTAATACAAGTCATATTTATGTATGGGGAGTTTCAAACAATCTTAAGGACAGACAACACAAAAGCAAAGCAGGGACAGCAAGAAAAGCACCCAGACTCTAATTTCCACCGGAAGTACTGTAAATGTATGCTCCCTGAAGGAATTTCACTGTAGAACAAAACTTACATGAGTATGGATTATGTTCTTGTGGTCAAGGAAAAGAGGTTAGGATTGGGACATAGGAGGTCCTCTTGGACCGCATCCAACCTCTCTCAAAGGCTTCAGGGGGATCTACCAGGCCCAGGAGCTATTGCCAATCCTCAATGAGGCCTTCCCCAAATGCAGCCTCTGGCATAGCTTGTTGCTCCATTATAAACAAGAAGCACTCCAAGAGTGCAAACCTTACACAAGGCCGCTCACTCTGGGGTAGTGTTTACTTTTAATGGAACAGTTTTGTATTTTATATACATTAATTTTGTTTTCTTTTGTAAGGCTGTAAAACAAATTGCAAACTGCAAGTTTTTGTTATTTGCTCTGTTCAATCCCATTTTAATGTATTTAACATAATCTTTTTCTTTGTATTATTATAGGGTCTTTACCTCACAATAAAAAGCACCTTGAGGCAACCAGTGTTGGCGATTTTGAGCCATATAAATAAAACTGAATTAAACTGAATTGGCAGATGTGAATTGTAAAAGTGAAGTCAGGGGTCCAAAGTAACATGATGTTTAGAATCCCCAAATATCATTCCCATATATGCCTATATCCTATCCATACAAACACTGACAGAAACCGACACAGCAATGTATAGCCACTATGTGGCTAGTGGTAGGTTCTCATTGGGAAGAGGTCATTTTTCAGTCACTTATCACTACGGTTCACGTCTCTCAGAGGGATTTGGTAACCTTAATGTAGCTTTCTCATTGACAAGACATCGGAAAAACGTTGCTTACCTTCACTTCACTCACTCTGTTTTGCACATTATGGAACCAGCTTCCAGTTTGGATTCAGGAGACACTATCTCTACTTTTAAGATTAGGCTGAAACTTTCCTTTTTGCTAAAGCATATAGTTAGGGCTGGACCAGGTGACCCTGAATCCTCCCTTAGTTATGCTGCAATAGATGTAGGCTGCCGGGGGATTCCCATGATGCATTGAGTTTTTCCTTTCCAGTCACCTTTCTCACTCACTATGTATTAATAGACCTCTCTGCATTGAATCATATCTGTTATTAATCTCTGTCTCTCTTCCACAGCATGTCTTTCATCCTATTTTCCTTCTCTGACCCCAACCGGTCGCAGCAGATGGCCCCGCCCCTCCCTGAGCCTCATTCTGCCGGAGGTTTCTTTCTGTTAAAAGGGAGTTTTTCCTTCCCACTGTCGCCAAAGTGCTTGCTCATAGGGGGTCATATGATTGTTGGGTTTTCTCTGTATGTATTATTGTACGATCTACTGTACAATATGAAGCGCCTTGAGGCGACTGTTGTTGTGATTTGGTGCTATATAAATAAAATTGAATTGAATTGTGTCACACCAGCTAGACTTTTTTGTGAAGCAGCATCATTGCGGTTTATTATGCAGCAGTTTTTAGCAGTTTTCTGTTGAAAGGGGATATTTTCCAAGCTTGGAGGATGCCCACTCGGTGAACGACTAGCATGTCTGTTCTTTTTTTCAACTACAAATTTAAGAATTTTTACAAACTGTCCCACTCGCTTCTCACCACCAGTACTACATTCACATCCACAAATAGAAAACTGTTCTGGAAATTATCCATGATGAAACAACAAAGCTAGGGAGTGACTTGTAACAGCTGTTCTCCCAAAAATAACAAAAAAAATATAAAAGACAATGTATTGCATGCCACCCTTTCCTGGCTGAGATGCTGATTCTCATTCCCACTGCTTGAAATTTGGCTATGAAATATTCCAGTGCAAGCTGGAGGCTATCACCTAGTGAAGCCAACAGAACCACATCATCTGTGAAAAACAGAGACGCAATTCTGAGACCACCCAAGTGGAAGATTTGTGCCAAATTGATATGCCTAAAAATTCTGTCCATAAAAATTATGGTCAGAATCGGTGAGAAAGGGCAGCCATGGCCGAATCCAAAACTCACTGGAACAAGTCCGAGTTATTGTTGGCAATGCGAAGCAAGCTCTTGCAATGGTTGCATAAGAACCAGACACCTCGAAGTACCTCTCATAGATACTCCAAGGGACAAGGTCTACTGCCTTCTCCAAGTCCACAAAGAGGTAAAGAGCTGGTCCAGTGTTCCATGACCTGGATGAAAACTGTGTTGTTTCTTCTCCTTGGAACTTGAAACTGATACTGCCACTTAATTGACCCCCAAGTTTAATTGATGCTTTGATTAAAGAGTGCTCCCTTCATAAAGTGTCTACCTTACAATATAAAGTCCCTTGAAGCTACTGTTGTTGTGATTTGTGATAAATAAACTTGAATTGAAATAAATAAATTTAATTGTTGTTGGTGCAATAACGAAATAATATTACAACATTAATAATAATAATAATAATGAGCAAATGTGAACTAACATTAACACAGAGGAGAGGATGGAAACTTCCTCTCCTGCTGCAATAGTGGATAATTCGTGCAGGTCAGATGAAGATCTTTTACGACATCACAGAAAAATGTCTGAGAGACATTTCTGAAAATATCTCAAGGTTACTTTTCACTCTGTGCCTCATCTACTTCTCCTCCACTTTCACATAATTCCTCTTCAATAGATTCTACTTTCACTCAACCCTTTCTTCCTCTCACCTCCTGTCCTCACTCGAGCTTTTCCTCTTTTTCATGGGCCTCTTTTTTCTCTACTGACTCCTTTTCTACTTCTCTGCCTCTCCATCCATGTCACTCTTCCAAATCACCCAACTTTGTGCATATTTGATGATTTCACTGCCGTCCAGGATAATTATTACACAGTTTTCATGTCACGTGGGGGGCCTGTGGGACCTGCAGGAGATGTGTGTTGCCACTGTTCTGATTAAAAATTTACAGACTGCTTTACAGTGATGATGCTGAACAAAAGGGACTTCTTGTGATGTATGACTAGTGCTTAGTCATACAAAGGAAAAAAACACACACACAGTATAGTCATAATTTTGCTACAGCTCTCAATTGTGTTATAAAATCTTTAATTTTGCGGACATGTAATTGTTTTAACTTAAAATAAGTAGAGACCTATTTCTCCCTAATATCCTCAACAAAAATGTTGTTGCGTGACATAAAACATACACGTGGTTTAAAGAAGTTATTACATCACCTGTCATAAAAACAAAAAATATTAGGAATTGTGCTTAAAACTAAAACTGACATAGTTATGTATCGGGCAAATAACAAAGTGAAGTCATGTTTTATGTACCAGTTTGAGCCAGCACACTGGACTAATTTTTCTCTCCAGGAATACAAATAAATGTGTTTTTACTATTTCTTCTGCTTTCTTTGTGAAGCAGAAAATAAACATAAAAAATGTCTTTGGTAATCACCAATCCTGTTACAGTAAGTAGAGCAGCTGTGTGTCATCATTTACAAGGTTATCAAATCGCAGGTTTTATTATTTATTTTCTGCTTTAATATTAAGTAAAAATTTAAACTTCAAATTTAAACTTTAACATGTTACAAATTTGCCTGTGTACAAATCAAGGGTCAAACTCCAGGGCTGAAAAATGAAGACACGGTGTAAGTCTGAACATTTGCATTTCCTTAGGTGGACACTAGAGGCTAACTCAACAAATGACTTAATTCCCCCAAAATCTTATGTTAAAACACCCCAATTTATAGGAAAATAAACAGGTTTATGAAGCGGTACAAAATTGGTTTTGCTATTTATCATTTCTGTTTTTTCTCAGCAAAACAACTGTACACATTTTGATGTAACTCAGTCATTCTTAAGTCTTAACAATAGACCTACTGCTGCTTTGAGTGACAGGTGGATATGCTAGCTGTTTCCTGGAACTGGACCTCTCAATCAATGGTGCCTTTTGAACGTTTTGATGTAAATATCTAAAAAATAACTTGGATGTACAGTCACCAACCAACTCTAGAGTTTACACATAGTCCAAAAAAGAGAAAATATTCAATGAGTGGAAGTTGGAAGTGTTTTGTTGATCAGGGTCACAGATAGGCTGAAACCTATCCCAGCTGTCGCAAGTCAAGAGATGCTCTATGCACTCTCTGTACAGCTCAGCAGGGCTAACACAAAGATAACCACTAAAACACACACTTACACCAATTATCCTAACCCAATCCATGTCTTTGGATGCACTGTTCCAAAAAATAGTAATGTCAAAGTATCTTTACAGTTTTGTACTGTCTTTCTAGAATATCAATAAGTAGACTGTGATTTTACATGTCGAAGGTAACATAACATCACTGTAAATATAGTAAAACACAATTTACTTGTTTTTTAAATATATTTTTTTGTACATATGCATATTTAGATTGTAAAAATACATTCAGAAATGTATCATAATTTCACAAATATTTGTCTGTTATGTGAGAGAAGGATCTGTTAAATCCAAATGTAATACTATGGAAAAATATATGAAATGGTTGAAAATTAATGAGAATAATCAATAATTAAAGGAGTATTTGAATCATAATTTTGCTGAAAATTTCATGTCATCTAGGTCTGATTCAATAATTCAGAGGTAACAAGTGAAAATATAATTAATAGGAATGAAAACAAAAAAAAACATATAAAACATTGCACGGACACGCTGTGCTAATTATATATTTTAAAAAATAAATGTAGAGGTATGAATTGCAATTAATATAAATCTCAAAGTATTCACAACATTCCCGAACAGAAATAGGCCTCTGCACCTGGGGTGAGGGTGTGGCCATGAAAACAATGTGACATGCCATTGGATGTTGGGACACATAATAACATGACGCTAAGCATCGGCCAGTGAATGTGAACTAACAACCACAAGGTCGCAGGTATGGCTGTACTGTAGGAAAAAATCCTAATATAAAAATATTCTACTGTGCATTTTACAGTTTTGTTCTGTTCTTCTAGAATATCATTAAAGTTACGTAAATAGACTGTGATTAATGTTAAATCTCTGTAATGTAATAAAACATAATTTTCATGATTATTAAATGTATCTGTCTGTACATATGCATTTTAGATTGTTAAAATACATTCACAAATGTATCATGATTTCACAAATATCTGTCCGTTATTTGAAAGATTGAACTGTTGAATTCAAATGTAATGCTATGGAAAAGTATATAACATGATTCCTATAAGCTTGTGTTACATCACATAAGTATTATTATCTTTGCTGTTTAGGGCGATCGTGGCTCAAGAGTTGGCAGTTCCCCTTGTGATCAGAAGGTTGCCGGTTCGAGCCCCGGCTCTGACACTCTCGGTATTGTGTCCGTGGTCAAGACTCTTCACCTACTGGTGAGGGGCCGATGGTGCGATATGGCAGCCTCACCTCTGTCAGTCTGTCCCAGGGCATGCAATCCATTATTATTTAAACCAACTGTTAACTGTATATTTCTGTACATATACATATTATGATTCATATTGCCACATTCATTGACCTTGTTTATAGGTAATTTCATTGTTTGATCACGTTAAAAGTTCCTAATTTAATGTCTAAAAGCACTTGGAAAAGGCAGAATCCCATGTAAAATTAGCGCAACAAACTCTATTTTCATTACTGAAAATAACCGTATTTTTATGGGACAGTTATTTTCTGTTATTTTACGGTCGTATTTTGGCGCCCCAGCTGCCGGAAAATACCGTTTTTTTAAGATGTTTTTTTTAACAGTGTGGTGGAATAAAGTTGGAGTACCCGGAGAGAACCTGTAAGCTACAGAAAGGCCTCAGACTGGATTGAAAACTATGGACCTTTTTGCTGTGACGTGGCGATGCCGCCATAACTAAATATGCTGTAATGTATCTCTATTTATTCATTTCTATTCATCTCCTAGTTTTTTTAATGTGTTATTATTATTTCCTAAACAACCCGATGTTATTGGTCTGGTCCCTTAGGATGAGGATGATGTACACAAACTCCTTGAAGACAAAATTATGCTTAGTTAGCTTGCTGGCTAAAGCTGAAGATAATTTATCTGTTCTGGGGTTAAAATAATCTTGAGCGATATTTTCCGTCTTTGCCAAAATGGAGAGCAAAACAGGTATAGCACCGGTTACTGGGTGGGGCAGGGCATTGTCAATGGTTGGTTGAATTAAATTACAAAGTAATAGTGTAGTCTACAGCCTATTTGGTTACAGTCAAACATCCACTGAGATCCTTTGGTGTCATTGCTGGCAATGCAGGGTAGCATCTTGTCGAATGAGGTTGAATCTATGCAGGTGCAAGTTTGAGTAACTTTGTAGTAGACTGGTGGACACAGAAACTACAACAAGCCTTTAAGTAGAATGCTTTATCCTACAGAAACTGAAGCTAGGAGATAGCCAAGGCCTAATCCAACTCTGAGTTTTATTATTTTCCTCATTTAAGAATTATTTTTTATTTACATTATGCTGATCTCTACAAATGCATAGCAAAAATGCTGAAAGTTATCATATTATACTGATAATATTATACCGTGTTCACTCAAGGTAAACATGACAATCATATAACAATAATATGTGCAGTATATGAACAAAACTACTGGGCCACCGACACATCACACCTACAGCAGCTGTTCAACAGTGCCATCAATGAAGCTCCTGGCACACAGTTTTTGAATTGATGTTTGGCGGTTTGGTGTGTGTGCTACAGCACTCTGTAACTTGGTATTTCATTTCATTTTATTCATTTATAAAGCACATTTAATAACAACAGAGCATTGACCAAAGTGTTGTACAACATAACAATTAAAGTTAGTGGTCTGCCACTTCATGGGTGAGCACCTGTGGTTCCAAAAGGTTCCACTTTGAAATAATAGCACTTACAGTTGATCATTCTATATCTACGAGGGAAGAAACTGACTTGTTATAGAGCTGGCACGCTAATGCTGTACCACGCTCAAATTCAGTGAGCTCTGTAGAATGGCCCATTTGTTTCTTTAGAAATGTTTGTAAAGGCAGACTGCATGGCTAGATGTTTGGTGATTTCTTTTTTTAGATTTACTTATAGGCTTGTTGCCTTTATTTGATAGGTCAGCAGTGGAGAAAAGAGGGGGAGAAAGAGCAGGAGAACACACAGCGAAGGCCCACAGGTCAACTTCAAACTGCATTTTAGCCACAGGACATATGAGTGATGCTAAGCCAGTAAGCTAAACTGGCAGCTCTGGTGATTTATTTCATAAATCTGTGGCAGTGGTACTGAAAACACCTGAATTTCAAGATTAAGCATTGTGTCCCAATATCGTTATCCATGGTGTCAGGAGCCTATCCCAGCTGCCACAGGATGAGAAGCGGGGTACACCTTGGACAGGCAGCCAACAATAATTCTCCTGTGAGGACTAACAGGACTTTGTCCTCTTTAGCAAAGTCTGATGTGTTTTAGAATTAAATAAAGTGCTTGAAACTGACTCTTACAAGAAGCTGAGTCCGATTTTTTAGGAACTTGCAAATAAAAGTTTGACACACTAATGTTGCCCAAATTACAATGATTTACCAGTTTTTATAGACTATAAAACAATCTGAATGAAATTTTCTGTCTAAAACTTGTACTGTTACTCAGACTGCAGTTTAATCTTAGTTTTAGGCTTTGAAGAATTTGACCAATAAAAGCCAGAACTACATACAGACAAACTGAAAGAGAGCATTAATCACACGCGCGGCACGCACACACTCACACGCTCCTAATTCTGTGTCCTAATTCATGTCAGTGGGCTTGCTTCGCTGACAGACAGTGGCCGCATGCATGCATGCAGGTCTTTGCTCTTTGCTGCTGCATGCGCCAAGAGCCATCTGTCCTGTAACAGAAAGAGCGGCGTAGATTATGGTGTCCAGAGAGA
>NW_005187531.1:1348449-1362512 GCF_000239375.1 Pundamilia nyererei | reverse complement strand
GTACTGAACTTCAGTACTGTAAATTAGTATTTTGTTAAAAATGCGCATGCAAAAAACATTCCCAACTCGTTTAAAATGAATGTGAAAACATACTTAAAATATTTGAATTGGGGTTTGAGTAGGTGCACGTGGGTACATTGTATAACCTTGTTCCCTTCCATCAAATCACCTCAGACTTCAGATTTCACTGTTGGCAGGTGTTAAATGAGTCGCATAATCCTCCCAGAAATACTGATGCTGTTAGCGGGTGCGTGGACTAACATGATGGCACGATGAGGCGCGTGTATTGTAGGATCTGTGGTCTGGGCAGCTTTGTGTAATGGCGCGCATCTGTGGGCGTATTCAGCCTTTTTGGTGGACGAGTCCCTGCTGCTGCTTCTCGTACACTTTTCTGAGTACGTGCGTGCGTCGAAGTGTGTATGCACGCCAAGAGGCCGCCGGAGCAGCTGTTGCGGTGGCGGATTTGAGCCTTTCCTGACATCCAGACACACAGCAGGACTGGGAAATTAGGACACAGGGAAGGAGGCGAGAGAGGGAGACACCGGCTCAATTCCGTAACTTTATGGGCACTTGTCAATGATGGCCTCCCAGGAATCCTGAGAGAAGCTGCTGCTCCAGCTGTGAGCTGTTGCGTGCGGGCATGCCATGCAGCTGCAGTTTAACAGCGTTCATTTTGTGCTTTACTGCAGGAAGAATGGAGAAAAAATAAGGAGTTAGGGTTGTGAACAGCGTAGGGGCGGTGCTCAGTGTAAGAACATGAAGTACAGTAGATATGGTTAAAAACACTATACTTTTATTGTGGACAGTTTAACTTTTTTCTCTTGTTTATGCATCTCATCTCATAACTTGTTTGTATAGTTTTTGTTCTACTTTCATTTCTTGTGGCAGTTTTTCTTTTAAATCACCTTGGTTTAAATTCCAAGAGTAGCTTGAGAAAACATGTCGGGAAATTATGAATGCGCAGCTATCAAAGGACTGCCGCCAAAAACACAACAACCAAAGATCAAAATCAGAGTGAGCTTATTTCAACAGAAACAAACGTAATGAGGCATAAAATCAACTTTAACGATCGAATGTGCAGAGTGAAAATGGCAGAGATCGTGCCAAGAAGTTTGGAGGTGTAAAAATGTGCGACTGTAACTATACAACACCAAAAAGTGTGCTTAGTACATTTTTCCTCACCAGATAGAAACTTAAATAAAGAAACAGATGCAATCACTCGTTCTGTTTAATTGGTCTCTTGTTGACCAATGGAGTTGGATTGGAGCATCAGCCAGGAAAAGGCAGTCTGGGTGGGTCACCAGTGTTATCCCATGACAGATGTTTTGTGACATTTCCAGATGGACTGACCAGAAGCTGTAGTGTACCCGAACCCCCTTCCTCTTCTGGAAATCTGTTCCCCTCAACATGTGATGTTTTTTCACCTCTCCTCGTGCTGCAGGATTATGTATAATTCACTTTACAACTGACATTTTTCCACATATCCAGAAACTGTACAATTAAATCTTTCCAAAAATGGCAAATTAGTTTTATTAGATCACAGAAAACAAAAAAATCCAACAGATGTATGAGGGAAGGATAAAGCGAAAATGTATATATCAAAAAATGCAACCCTCTCAGGCTCAAATTAAACTTTTTGTTGCTAATGCACAACCAAGTCCTGCAGTGGTACTTCTGAGTAAAAAAACACTCATAAAATATGTATGTGGGGTTGTTAGTTTTTAACTCTTGCAAATCGACAACGCCTGCCTTGAGAGGGTTAACAACTTTTACCATGGAAATGAAAGTAGTACATTATCTTTTAAATGCAAGCAGGCTTTTACAGAATCAGTGTTGGGATATATTTAGTGGGACAAACCCAGAGAATCAATCTTGGATCCCATTCTCAGCTTTTTGTGGCTGTAACAAATTTCAAATTCATTTAGAGTTATGCAGAAATCACTACCGACAAGTCCTGTGCTATTAACATACTTTGGCTAAAAAACAAATTATTTAAAAACATGTATAGTGTGCTCATTTGGTATATTTTCCTGAAATAAACTTGTTTTAATTTAGTTATTATTAACTAACAGTGATGAGGGTATTCTTTCAGGATGGGCCTATTGCTCGTACTCAGCTTAAGGTCCATGCAAAATCCACAAAGGGTGATGGGCAGCAGGAAAAAAAAATCATTATATTCATCATGTTTCTTTTCAGTACGTTCACATGTGAGCTGAGTGCTCTGGCTGAGAGCACAGAAGCCAAAATGCCTTAATGTTCAAATATTCTTGTTGTGAAGTTAGTTAGTTTAAAGCAGTGGTTTTTAAACTGTGGGTCCCACTAGTGGGACATAGATGACCAAAAAGGAATATCAACAGGTATCTGCTTCTGTACTCGGATACGCCACTTTTCTGATATCTAGCATTGGAAAATGTGCTAATTACCAATATATTCACAAAGGCATTTATGTGTGCAGCACAACCTCCCACACTGAGGGGGAAAAACAATTAAACAATTAAATCATGAGGGTACAAAGCCTGTAATATGCGATGGTGCCTGTGGAAAAACTAGCAAAAGTCGGCTAGCTTATCTAGCATGGGACAGCTTCCTATTTTAGAACTTTGTGGGATTATGGAAATGGAGATTTCTACACTAGCGCTTTGTTCTCCAGTACTCAACTTCTACCACACAATAGGAGGCCATTACGACATACGCTTCGTCAGTGTCTGTGTACAACTAAAAACTCTTGTTTGGGCAGGAAGTAGGAAAATGGCACCACCTTATGGAGCTGTTCAGCAACTGCATTTTACAAGTTAATTATTAATTGAGATAAATTCCAAATAAGGCAGACCCCTAAATCCGATAGTTGAAATAACAAATAAAGTCACAAAAAATCATGCAAAGTCCTTGCTCAGGTTTCTGACCGTTTTTTCCAGTTTCTGGTTCTGTACTAAAAAAAAAAACATCTGAAAAGGTTCTGTTTGGTCTGTTTGAGCCTGTTACTGTTTATAAATTAAACTTTCAAAATAAAAAAAGATGCAACAAGAAGCTGCAAATTAAAACAAATGAAAAATATTCAGAAATTATGAATTTAATTTCTCATTTATTTTCATTACATCGTGTTCTGCAATCATCTTTTCTACATTTTTGGTCAACCATTGAAACTTTAATGCAGTATTATGGACTTGGATTAAACAGGAAGTTGGCAGAACATGTTCAATCTAGCATTACTATTCCATAAAATACTTGGAGAAGTGAAAGTGAAGAAATGTCACCTTCACAAGGACCAGTAGTAACTTTTCTGGTCCCAGAGGTCCATCTATAATGCCGACATCCCCAAAAGCCCTCGACTATGTTTGGTTTGAGATGCTTTTTGAGTGTTTTGTAATTAAAGTCAAGTACTCGAGACTTCAAGCACTTTTCTTAAAAGATTTCTGGTCAGCGAAGACCCATCAACATGCAGTTAAAGCCTAAATGTCAAGCAAATGAATCAAGAGCAGTCTTAATACCAAAAGGGTGAGGAAAGCAAAGTATTAGTGGGTTTACCACGATCTTTAATTTCCCTCCTGTCTTCCCTTGGTCTTTGGTGTGGACCAAGCTGATTCTTTCATCCTATGGTCACAGATTCTCAGCCTCGCCTGCTCTGACATGGTTTACACATTTAGCAGAGTGTTTACGCTGCACATTTTTATGACTAGTTAGAGCAAAACATACTGTAAGGATGGGGATTAGGCAGCTCTTCTCTGTAGAACAGAAACGACACAAAGCAGGGGAGTTGCAGACGCATGCACGTATACATCCTCCACAATTCATTTAAGATGTTCATTACTTTGACCTGTAACCTTGAGTCTTGCTGTGATATAAAAGGCTCTAAATGGAAATCCTCATTAGCACAGTTCTGTTTGCTTGTCTATTTTTTTTTCTTCATTTTCTTTAACGGTAATTCCCACAATTCCCAGAGAGTCAGAGTAGATAGAGATCATGAGGTTTCAAGGTGAGGCTTGGCCTTCCTTGCAGTGCAGTCATATGACAGTCCAGCTGTCCTCTTTCTGTTAGTTTTGAGACGGTAATCTTCCTCCCTGTCTCAACGATTTTCTTTATCTCCCTCACCTCCACTGTCTAGATCGTTATGTCCTTCATTCTTCACTCTTTACGTCTCCTTCCCAGACAGTTTTCTTTCCACTCACACTATTCCAAATTAAGAGGGAAACTCTGTGATGAATTCCCATAAAAAGCTTTTTAAGTGGTTATTTATGTATATACATAAAACCTGCCTGGCTAAACATAAGAGAGCCAGTATTCGGCTTTGCTGTCTTATGACCTTTCAAAATGTCAGTTTTTCCAGAACAAATTAATATCTATTTAATGGAGTTAAAACAGTAGCAGAAGTACCTAAATACCTCACTTTTTTGTCACTAAATTTAGAGACTGTGGCTGACTGAAAGCACTAAATGAAATCCTTTCAAACATCTCCTAACGCTCCTAATCTGACCTTGCACACGGAACATTTATAGGTAACTAATCACAACGACTGCTTCCCGTTGGACTTGCAAGGCGAATTATTTAACTTGTTCATTTATTTCTGGCTATGCAAATTTGAGACATAAATCTGATACACAATCTTAGCTAATATAGCTTAGCTCCTCTCTGGAGGTCAATGCCAGCACCAGGGTGACTAGATCCCCAAAAAACAAATGTGGGCCAAAAACTGTTTCTGTGGAACAATGTGGGGCCTGTTACTAATGCTGGGAGGTAGTCTGAAATTTTCTTATCTAACTTAGAAATAAAAATAGAACTAAACTGTGCAGACGCACATCACACAGAGCCAGTCAAAATGTGGGACATCGACTCAGTTTGTGGGACAGGGGCAAAAGGCCGTATAGTCCCACATAAAGAGGGACATCAGGTCACCCTAGTCAGCACTGAGAGGTAACATTTGCATCCATATTTTTTAAATTTTTGTTTAACTTTTAGTGTTCCTTATTAAACAGAAAAGATTATGAGCTTTTCAAGTAAAAATTCATATCATGTGGAGATATGCTCTGCTGAATATCTTAGATTTACCAGGAGCACAGATATATCGGCATCTGTAGTAAAAGTACTCAATAGGGGATGCAGGGGTCGGATTGAGGGGCAACCACAGACAAGCCTGGCTACAAAACACAACCATTAGTTAACCAGTGACTTTTTTTAAATGCCAGATTGTTTTATGAAACCATTTGTCTGTGTTGTTTATCTCACAGGGTCAAAATAAATAAATAAATAAGACAAAAAAAATGAACTAAACTAAAAATAACAATTCTATGCTATATTCCATATCTTTTGTATTTAGCTACTCGACTATTCCCTTCGTCAAAAGGAGTCTGACGGTCAGATGGTGTCTAAAAAGATTATGTACACATTTTCATTATTTTTGGTCACACTAATCCAATTTGCAACCTGATTTCATTTAGTTGTTATATCAGATTAAGATCTGGGGTCTTTCACCATTAAGATGATTATGGTTTCCCCGCTAAAACTATAAAACTGCAGGCAAAGTCAGGTCACATTCTCTTCCAATCTGTCAGTTTCAGCTGAGATTTATAGCACCCAAGTGGCCCATGCGTAATCTATGGTGCTTCTCACATCTGCTAAATTAACAGTCATTATTTGATTTGCCAAGACATGACATGGAGGTGCTGCTTTTACTACAGATTATGTTGTCTTTCATTTCTTAACGTCACTTCCATGAAAAATGACTCCCTTGGAGGAAGAGTTTTGTGTTTTTCTCTACTTTTTAGCAGCAGTGGGATCCCAATCAACTTTAATGTTTCATTGAAAAAATTTAAAAAAAGCACACATGTCCAATGTGTCTAAGATAATGCGCAATCTTCTTTTTCTCCGTATAGAATGAAATGCCTATAGGTGACGTCTGTGAGGACTGATGTGGCCACCTTTGATATTTGAGCTGGCAGTTGTTCAGGTGGCCTCGGGGAGAAACCTGCTGCCTGGTGTTTTTAACACAGACTCATAGTCATTGTACACAAACTCAGTTCCCTATACATGTCCCTTCATATGGTTTAATTCTAAACCAAACATAATACTAATCCCAACTAATGTTTATCTCAAAGCCCAGAACCCCCAAATTTGGGGTAATCATCAAAGAAATGTTTCCAGTGGTGTGAAACACATTGGCACTAACACTAACATGTTTTGCCATCTTTCTTTCTTTCTTTCTTTTTTTTTAAATTCTAGGTAGCCATCATTAGTGTATGACATAATATGGGTTTTGTCACATTTAAGCTAAAACTAAGTAACAGACGAACAAAAAGGTAGAAATTAAGTCAGCAAAATTTATGCACAGAATTCTGTGGTGGTCTATACCAAAACAGTAAGCCATAATGTTAGTCAAATAACCCATTAAAATGCTCCTGAAGGTATCAACACTACGAACAATTAGTGAAGAGGTCTAATTCAATGTCTGAGGCCTAGCAGACGTTGGCCTGGCTTCCAGCTGCCTGTGACAGGACTCCCATAATCAGTTTGGCCACACCTCTAACTCAGTAATCTAGGTGGATGACTTAAAAACATCCAACTTCCTCAGAGTTAAAGTGAAGCTGTTCATAGAGGCTGAAAATGAATACTGTCTCAAGTGGCTCAAGAGGAACTGGAGTTTTTACCACTTCCACAGTGGCTTCATTTTTCAGCATTCTTCAGCCGTCCCTGGATTCCATTGTTGGCCTATCCATGCTTTTATCACTCAGGAATAAAGGACTGATTTTACTGATCTCTCTGTTGCATTAGTGACATTGGCTGGGGGCAAACACACCCTGTGGATACATTTCTGACTGTATGCTAAATTAGCAATTCAAGTTCCTGTTTACAGGGTACTCCTGAATGTACAGGCAACTATGATTTGATTACTTGATAGGGAAGAAAAAACAAAAGCATAATCATTCTCAGCCAAGTACTGAACTATGTTTTGTTTCTGTGATTTCCAAGTGAAGTGCATTTTTGATGCAAACTATAACTCACACTGAATGCGATGTGTTTCCTGTCTGTGTGTCAAGATTTGACTGAGTTATGATGAATGAGCGAGAAGAAGAAGCTTGGATTTATGACTTGGGTTTACCACACACATTATGTTTGACTCCCCAGTATAACTGGTCAGTAGGTTCATATTTGTGTAGCATTAAATCCATCATTCAAACATCTGAGTGAAGTAACAATAATCAAAGAACACTTTAAGTGAAAGGAGGCTTGTATAAATGTGGGGTGGTAATGCACTGGAAAGGCTGTTTGAATGATGTGTTTATGTGGCCGTTGGAAACATGAGAGCAATGCACGCTAACCCTATCACTAGACAAGGACGCTACAATTGGACTATTCTTCAAAAATCTGCATTAAATATTTATGAAATATACGGAGCTTGGAACTATGGTGCAGTGTGTATTAAATCAGAATGAAACCAGCTTCCATACCCTTGTCTTCCACCGTATTACTTCCACTGATGGCTGGCCTCTTATGGTCCAATGTAGTCATAATTCTAGTACTAGTTGCACAGACTTTGCATGCTATAAAGGTGACTCACTCTTCGTCTGTGCTTTGCCTGGTGGTTTGCCTGACAGTAAGTTTATTTCCTGAGAGTCCTGTGCAGTGTTGGGGAGTAACAGAATACATGTAACAGAAACAGGAGGTGGAAGCATGTAAATATAATAATAACCACTGCAGCCAAAAAGAGTGCCTGATGAGCCCAGTTGTAAGTGAGCTATTAAGACTCAACTTTACGCTGTGTTTGTGTTTTCCTCTGAAACAAAAAGTTCAGTTGAAGCAGCCTTTCAATCCCTCTCTCTGTCTCTCATTAGAAAAGTTGACCCAGACAACAAAGTAAAGCTAGTTTTCGGCTATGAGCCCGACACGAACCCGACGTATTAGCCAGAGGTCCCTTTATATACGCACGGAATAGTTTTCTATAGGAGATTGCTGCAAAAAGTGCAGCCTTACCTAATGTCCACACTACTGTTACTCATTTATATTAAAATTTTAACATCTAGTTGGTATTGGTATGGCAAGTAACCTTTAGTAATAGTAATAAATCACACAGCAATAGTACATTCATGTAGTTGTAAACAGCATGATAATATATTAAGTAATCCAAAGTATTCAGAATACGTTACTCTCATTGAGTAAAGTAATGGAATATGTTACAAAATACATTTTGGGGCATGTATTCTGTAATCGGTAGTGGAATACATTTTAAAAGTAACATTCCCAACCCTGGTCCTGTGTTCCTTTTCAAGACTGACTGGATGCTTAATCTGTAATCTGCACTATATCTGCTGCAAGTATTTGAGGCCTTTAATCTCACTTGTATTTCTATTCCGAGACCATTTAGTGATTTTACAAGCTACTTCACTTTTCAGTTGTTTCAGTTTAAGATCTGAAACACAACATGACCTGAACTGATTCTGCAATACTATTCCTTTTTTCACATTTAAACATGAACAGTCTGAGTTATGTCTGGATAATGAAAGATAAACACATTAAAGGCGTTGCACTTACTCATTTCAGTTTTTGGGTTTAGTAAAACCAAAGGGAAAGACAGCCCAGCTGATATACCGTATATCATTTGGTATCTAATATCATGACTTCTTGCTGCAAGCATGTGGAAGGACAATAGTGGTTAATTAGCCTGCATCTAATAAGCATTGCAAAACTAATGATAAAACAGAGGTTAGGCAATGCCTGACTTCCTCGAGAAACATGTTGCAAGTGATGTGGTGTGCTGCAACCCAGCAGTCAATAGATGTGTGAAGGCAAATTAAAGCTTCATGGGATATTCAAATGACTCAAATCTTTCAAATGATAAAAAACAGTCATTTGTCATAGTGTTTTCCCTGAGTGTAAAGGTCTTTATATGACTCTCAAACTATTTTTCTTAATGCCAGTAACATGTACAATTAGTGGCACTATGCTTTTTGCATGTGACCATATTTGACAGGAGTTATCATTTAAACACCACTGTTGGGTGTAACACGTTACAAAGTAACACATTACTGTAGCACGTTCTAGAGATGAGATATAGACATTGCATTTATTTTTTATTACACATTAAGGTTAAGAGCAGATGGCAAATGCAAAGTGTGTCCAGGACAGAAACAGCGTCATTATACCGCTAACGCAACTTCAACTCTTTGCTGAGACCTGTACAGACAGGATGCTAATGCTAATCTAGCCCAAAGACAAGCGTGAGTCTTAAACTGAAGAGGTAACAAAGGCAGTGATCAGTGGTCAGGCTTGCAGACTCTGTTTGGGCTGGTTTTCATCTTTGCTTTGTGTCATCAAGGTCTTGTTCATATGTAAAAACTAAAAGAAAGATCATATGTGTGTCCTTATTAGGATAGGGATTAGTGTTGGTTTGTGGGATTGTAGCCCCAGGGTTATATTGTTAACTGGTTATTATGAGATACTGCGTTTTGGGCTAATGTACAGAACAACAAGAAAACAGTGTAACGAGTAGTGTAACAAATTATTTTCTCTGGAGAGTAATTAACTAATGTGCCTCATTACTAATGTGTAATACAGTACTTTTTTTGAACAATGATCCCAGCACTGATCAACATGAGCCAAGCCTGGTTTTTGCAAGCTCCATCCATAAACATCATGGGTGAAATGCACGCACACACACACAAAGACCATGCGGTAAACGTGCTTTCTAACACTGCTAAGATGAGAATTAATGCAAATAAATGGTGAGTAACTCACTTTTGAAACCAGGTTCCCGTAATCTCTGAAGGAAATGCAGCTTGTTTGTCTTTTTGGCACTTCTACACTGGCTTCATCTTTCTGCCCCAGTGGTTTCCTCTTGCAAGAATCACACCAAAAATCAGTTGGCAGCAGCAGTGTTTTCCCCCTGGTACAGTATTACCATTGTGCTTACAAAAATGTAGTTTATCTCAGTTATTTGCATTTGGAACGTGATAACTAATGTGACAGAACCACAAGGTAGAATGTGTTAGATTTGGCAGCATGCAAAATTCAATCAGCTCAGACCAAGAGAGAAGAGAAAAATGAGTAAGGCTTACTCTTATTTTACATAAATCTGATAGTTTTTTAAAAATATATATAGTGTTTGAAATTTTTGTATTAAAACAATTAACTGGAACAAGCAAATGATGAAATTTTCCACTGTAACATTTCTAAAAATAAGTTATTACTGTTGTTGTCAATGAATTTTCCTACCGAGCTGAATATTTCAGTGGGTAGTCTGAGTGTGTGTTATATATCCAGAGCATCAAACACTATCATTTTATCAAATGCCATTGGCACAAGGTGTTGTTTGGTGTTCTGGTCATATCGTAATTGGACACCAACGGATAATGATTCTGTTTTAAAGAAACATTCGCAGCAAAGTCACTGTCAGAAGTTTCTTTTTTAAACATTCATTTTTCTGTTTTGCTTTACTTCATCTTTTCTGTTGCTCTCAGTTAGGTTTCTGAATTAAATTATGTGGTTTGATTTATGTAAAAATACATTTCACTTACACATCCTCAGTAAGCACTGATAACAGTCCCGAAGTGGTAATGGCACCAAGAGAGTGCTTTTGACTGCTCAAGGCATCTGTTTCAAATGCTTATCTACTCCTATTGGTGCTATCAGAATACCGCTATATTGAAAAATTATCCTAACGGGTTACGAAGTGTGTTGCAATGTGACACCCAGGAGTCCTGAAGAAGCATCCATATGTGGTGACTTGGGAATACAAACAGGTTGAGGAGACCAAGGTTAGAATTTTTTTCACATTCACCAAAAACTACATGGTTTGCAGAATACGTTTACATTGCATGTAAATGTGACTTTTTTCCCTAAACCACATTTAGGCAACTGCTTTGCCATTCTTAGTGGTGTTCAGGTTGTGTTTCAGCTCATCAGCACTTTTCATTCAGCACAATTTTTTTGGCAGAATGAAAGAATTCAAAAATAAAGAAAGAAAATAACGCGATGAGCAATTAGAAATTCTACAGTCTGGTTAGTTTGCCAAACCACACCAAATCCACAGCCAAAATACTGACAGGAGGTAGTTAATAATTCAGTATGTGGTGGTTTCTGCTGTCCAAGAACAACGGCAGTCTTATTTGGGCAAGAAGAATTAGGCATGTGTCTTTAACATTTCAAATCCTTTGAGCTAATATTACTTTGTTGGAAACTGTAACCTCTTGGAATACAAATAAAATGATTTTTTCTGTTTTTTGTAAAGGGGTTTAGGAATGCTTGTGTTCAAAGTGCCTGACAGCAGAATAAGCACCAGCACCCAGGGTGGAACAAACACATGATGAATGACTATACTTACGATGACCTCTAATGACAGCATTCAAACCCTTAACTTTACATTTACCAAAGTTTAATCAGAACTTTGTAATCTGTACACAAAACTAGTCAGTCTGAGAGAAATGTGTCATCTGTGGCATTTATTTCCTCAGAAGTTACATAGCCTTGGATCACGTCTAACAAATCAATAAACACATTCACACAAGCCTGCATTGGTCTTTCAAAGAAATAGGGCAAAAACTAATGACTGTAAAACACAGTTATCAATTTAGTTATCAGTCTGGCTTTAACTCCTGCCAATTTTCCTTTAACCACGGGACACACAGCCAGCAAAACACTCCTATTTGGATCTCAAGTCAGATGACAAATAGTGCCTGCGAGAACAAAACAGCAAAGCAGGTTCTATTGTGACTAAACTCACCATGGCTTTTGTCAGTTTGTTGTTGATTTTGCTGGCATGCTTGAAGAAATTTAGAACAGCTCACCAAGAGGAAGGCCGATCATGTGCGCTGAATGTGACACACTGCCTTAATGACTTATCTGATTGTCGTCTGTCCAATTTATCATGGTTTGAGAGCTACTTAATGATAATTACACAAAAGGGAGAGAAGTATAGATGCAAATCGTAATCTGACTTGGCAACACTAATCCGACTCACATGGTGAAAAGGAGGAAAAAAAGGAGATGATTTTAAAACTGTGATGTCACTTAAAGTTAAAGACTGATAGTTGTGCCTTTTACGTCTTTGAAACAAGTGGACAAAAAGATGGGAATTAGAAAATCACAGTATGACCAGAAGAGACAGAACAGAGAGAGGTTGAAGGCATCAAGCTCAATCGACAGCCATATGTAAAAATAAGAAAACAGTAGACAAAGATTAAGGAGCAAAAGAGGGAATGCACTTGCATTTGGCATCTCAAAACACTTAACGATCAGGAAGCCTTGGCCCAAATATTGTCTGTTGGAGGGCCCTAAATAACAATAATGATAACTTGCCATCATCTTCAGTGTCTAGCAGGCTATAAATCACAAACTAACACAAAAGTGCCAATTACACCTGTAACTGCTGCTTGTTCCAGGGCAAGTCCCAGACCAATTTAGGGCAAAGAAGAGGACACGTCTGCTTTCGATTAGGGTTCAAACTGGCATATCAGATGAGTCTGCGTGCTTGAGCAGGCTGAGACATCCTGTAGTGCAACGATGCCAAAACTCCAATTGCCCATCTTACACGAACTGTAGAAAAACCATAGAGGCATCACAAAACTTGCACTTTTGCAGATCAGGACAAGTCCTTTTGTTTGAGGAATTCCAAGATGACGTGATATCAGCCAAAGTGCTTGACACACGAGACAGCTTTTCAGATACAATTGCAGACATATAAAAAAGGCAGAGACATGAAGGCCACTGAAGACACGGTTGGCCAAACAGACAACTAGTAATCCAATCACACTGAGAGAAGTCCACAATGGACTTTCACGGCAGGTAGACTAGAAGCAAAGGTTACTATCTTGGATTACTCTATTCTTGACATTATCATTACATTTGTTCAGTACAAAGGGGGGAATGAATCAAATATGTTGATTGTGTTGGTCGTCTGGATTATGCTCTAAGTAAAGCTTTAGTGCTATAAATCTTTAAAAGCCTTATTTTAGGGGAAATCATGCAGTTGTTTTTTCATCTTGGTGACCAGTGAAATGAAACCCGTGGCTCTGCCACACCTTTCCTATAGATGTTCTTACTCTGACCCAGAGACATTAAAAAGGCAAGACTCTGCTTCCAGTTAGACTTGGATAAGATGCAAGAAATCAGGAAATCACAGTGATGTTAAAAGATGGAGATTAGGGGTCACAAGAGATGGAGAGGAGAGAGGTTGAACTCATCAGTCTCAATCAGCAGCCAGTAGACAGACTTCTTGATCTAACCAAGATAATCTTACAACCATTACAGCTTGTTGGCAGTCAGCTGTGCAATCTGTGCACTCCTACATCTAAATGACAACAAACATTAACAAAAATGGCTTGTGGTTTGGGTATAAACTGTATATTGAAAAATGGACAACGCTTTCAGTTTCTAGTTTACACACCAGACTCGTAAAATTCGTACAAATATTTAGTGCGTTAGAGATCTATCTTAATGCAGGGGTTTACAGCGACCACATAATTTTGTAGCATTGTATTTATTTTTGGATCAAGATTTTTCGCAAATGCAAATAAACACATCTGACCAATCGGACCACTGAGCTTGACAATTGCGCTTGTAGCTCAAAACACACACTGGTTCTGAATAATGATATGAAAATAGTAAAATAATTGTATTTTATGTTGGACACACAGCTAGAGGCTGCTCAGGCTCACTTGGCTGGGATACAGCTTCAACTCCTGGATGAAATTCTCCCTGCTGCTGCCTTCTTGCGACAACTGGAAGAATTCAGGACCTCAGTTTCTCCCTTTTCTTGCTTACAAATATCAGGATCACCGCATCATCAGTTGCTGCCGACAATTATACCCAACCCGCTAGGGTTTGATTGTGTTGATTCTTCGGTTTCTCAGTCTGAGCCGCCCTCTTGCTTGTTACGTTTGTTAAAAAAAAAAAAGCTAATAATGGGAACACCCAAAATACTCAGCTTGAAGCTCTAAAATGGTACTTCACTAACTTGAGGGTGATGTCACAGCGGCCATGTCTTTTATACACAGGTTTGATCAACAAAACAACTCATCTGCCACTCATACGGTTCGCTTGTCATTGTTAGGAACTGTATGCACATAGCTGCACATTTA
>NW_005187531.1:1333961-1348264 GCF_000239375.1 Pundamilia nyererei | reverse complement strand
CTCTTCTCCTGCGGCTTGATGCCAGGCATGCGGAGAAGCTGCGGATTTAGGTAAGTGTTGGATATGAAATCTACTTAAATGTAACTCTGGAGTCCTTTCAACAAACAAATGTGTCACAAAGTGCTCAAGAGGCAAAAGGAAAAAAAGCAGAAAATTGATTTTTAAAAAATAGGTCAGGTGTAGAAGAGACCAGAAACACTGCTCAGTCCGTGAGTGCGTTTGGCTGTGTGTAATTCCAGCCAAAGTGGATTTCGTCAGATGTAAGACACAATGAAAAACCACATCAAGGTAGAAGAGGATTTTTCCTTCCTTTACTCTTTGGGTAAACCACAGAAATCCAACTCTGACCATCCCTGTTGTGTCTGCATGGCCTGTTGTGTAAAAAAAAGAGATGGCTAGAGGCTCTCTCGTTCCATTTGTTCCTCTCTCTTTCACACAAGGACTAAACTGTCAACACTGCAGCACTCGTTTATTCAATGGGGTAGGGAGGGGCAAACGTACCACTGAGGGTGAGGAGTTTGCAGGTTTGCTTTGCTACCCAAACACTCCAACAGCTGCTCTCAATCTTTATTTTTAAGTTTGAAAGCTCTGATAAACCGAAGCATACTTTAGTTACACAGCGCTGTGTAATGGTGAAACTCTCATTCTGGGAGTGCATAGTAACATTCTGTTTCAGTGCTCCACTCACATTTATCTGACATTTAATGCAGTCTTAATGCTTCACTTGGCAGGGCTCTAACAGGACATCATCAGTTTTACAGGTTTACCTATTTAAAGCTCGCTGTTACAAACTAGACAGGATTTAAAAGACCTGTAGGTTCACCTGATGGACATAATAAAAGATGACAGGGATTTGCATTTTGGGGATTGTGGGATCTCGCCACACTTAGGACTAAATAGCAGGTCGTCTAAGTGCCTACATTTTCACATTAATGTCCTACAACCCTGCAACTTTCTGGAAGTGCAATAATAAATCAGTGCTGAACAATCAAGCTAAATCACAAATAAGATGTGCAGCTGAAGAAGTAGCCACAGGAGCACTTTTAAAGTTTAAAACTGTCAATACATCCTAACACTTATCTGGGTTTGGTTTGTGGCCGCCACATCTGCCTACCTCTTCCAGCTCATTTGGGGGGATGCCAAGTCAGCCAACATATATAATCTTTCCAGTAAATCCTGGATCTCTGCCTGGGCCTCCTTCCATAACCCCCAAAAAACCTTACCTAGGAGGTGTCCAACCACCAAGCAAAACCTCAACTGGATTCTTTTGCTGTGGAGGAGCAGTGGCTCTACTCTGAGCACCTCTTAAATGCCCGAACTCCTCACCCTATCTCTAAGGACGAGCACAGCCACCTTTTGAAGGAACTCATTTCTGTCATTCCATCCATGACCTCATTCTTTCGGTCACTACCCAGACCTCGTGGCCATAGGTGAGGATGAGAAATGCTGATTGACCAGTAAACTGACACCTTCACTTCTCTGCTCCACTGTCGCTTCACCACAACAGATAGATTCAGCTAACCACTTTCATTTGTGTCATTTTCTCTATGTACAGCAGTGAAACTCATGTGTACTCTCTAATGGTTTTAGGTGTTTCTTGGGTGATTTTCCTTTTTTAAATTTGTAACCAGGTCACTCTGGCACTTCTTCTCATCCAGGGGAACAATCTGTCAACAGCTTGAATACTTCATTGCAGATTTCAGCCAATGCATTGACTTGCTGACAGACAGCCCAGCAATGATGGGTTTTCCAGGATGTCTGCTGTTCATCCAGCAGTTCTAACAAGAGAATTTAAAAAACAATGAAAGTATAATTTATATATTAAATTACATTTATAGCTTGTCTGTGAAAAAAATCTAAGACTAAAGACTAGTAGGGTTTCCTTGCCCCACAGTCTCCATGCAGTCGTCTGTGTCGGTAGAGTCACAGCCAATCTTTTTTCGGCTTTTATTGCTATCAACATCTAATCATGACAATTTCAGAAACAGTTCTAGCTGTTTTCTTCTTGACCCTTTTTGAGCAGAAAGTGGGAAAAAATATAGCCAACAAAAAAGAAAAAGACACAAACTGTTTAGATATATTTACATTTCAGGAAACACATTTTTGCTTAGATACGTCCAAACCAGAGATCCCACAGTAACTTTGACCCGCCTTTCTATTTTCTGCATCAAATGGTTGAGATCTTGTTTTGAGATCTATTCCCATGCATCATGCATGCAAATTGTATATATCACAGATGCAGCACGATTGTCCTCTGAGTTATGACGAATTCATTGGCACGCTCAGAAAGTCAAGCTTTGAAAAATAAGGTTAATATTCATTGACCTAAACCACAATCTCTTTTACAAACCTGCCCAAACAATGGAAAAAGAGCAGGAGAAGTCAAAGGAAATACTATGTTTGCCCTTATTTTCTGTTATATAGAACACACAGTTACAATAGTGGATGCTCATATTAAACATGACAAAAGTTTTAAATAAGACTTTCAGTGTAAGTCCGAGTAATCCCCAGAAAAGCTCAGGATCAGTTTTTTCTACTCTTCACTCTGTATGCCGGTGAAAGCTGATATCCATCATATGGCCCTTTCTCCTCTCCTTTAGTTTGCTTAAGGAGAGGAGAGTGTGCTGTTTCAGACAGGCAGTGAACTGAGGAGTTGCACCAAGTCTTAGTGTAAGATAAGCAAGCTATTCAAGACCCAAAGATCTCTTTTAAGCCTAAAAATTAATATAAAGAAAATTAAAAGTATTTTTTCTAAACATGTTGCAGTTCTACCTACCTCGGCCACTACCTCTTAACGTCAAGGTTATGCTTGACGGTCGGGACTGTGATGTTGTAACAGACCTGTAACCATTTACACTGGCAGTTGAGGTGCATTCGTGCACTCCTAGGCAATTTAGCTCAGATGTAAACATCACTGCGGTGCTGAAATGGAAATGTCAGCACTGCGAGAAATCATAACATGAAAAGAAAACACTAGTGGTGTTTTCTGTGGAAAATCTTATCTCTTTCAAGGGTAACAGCAGCCTCCCTCAGTGCCGCATGGGAATCCCATGTTTGCAAACACTGACCCGTTCGCACACCTGTGCCTGGAGCCTGGCCATGCTGCAGCAGGTTACCGAAATTGGAAGGTGCACAACAAGCGTAAAGAACACCAGAGCACATGCTCGCAAAGCATGTGCTCCAGCAGCTGTCATGTCATTTTTGGCCCCCAAGGCAAGCTGCAAGCACTGAAACGACTCTGTTTTGTGCCTTTATTGTATGAATAAGTGCAAAATCCACAACAAACAGTTTACTACATTGCTGTGTGGTTAGAAAATCACGAGCAATAGTCCGTCTTTCTCCTGTCTGTGGTTTATTTTCTCGAGGTGTGTGTTCAAGCTTGTTTTTTCCTCTGAAAGGTAAAGGAATGCCTACCTGTAGGTATGTACATGTGTACGTACATGTACTCTGAGTTAGAATTCACACCCGACCTGTGTGTGCGCAGACAGCAGACTTTCCTAAACACACAACACTTTGACCTCAAAATGTTTTGAAGCTTTCCACTCCCTCTCTTTCACACAGAGCTTTTATAACCACACACACACACACACACACACACACACACACACACACACACACACACACACACACACACACACATCACTTTCCCTCTCTTGAACACACACAAATACATGCTACAGCGGCCGCGTTGCTTGCTTTTGCATCCACGCACGGGCACAAACTAGTATTCTTAAGAAATAATCATTGTGAATGCGGATGACTCACCTGGCTCATGGCAACAAAACATTCAGAGGGTAATTCACTGTTATGATTGGAATTCTGCCCTTCCCTGCACTTACCATAACAGCTCAGAGGCTTGAAAGAGAGCGAGGTGGGAGGTGGGAGAACGTAAAGGGCAAAGGCAGATCCTCACAGCATAAATGAGTGTGCGATCTTAAATTCGCTTTGTTTGCACAGGTAGAATGTACTGAGAATTATGACAATATAGGAAGTTTTTAAAAAAAGCCCAAATAAAAAAGATAGAAACTATTTAAATATATTTACATTTCAGGAAATACATTTTTGCTCAGATACGTCGGCACCAGAGATCCTGGCGCGACCTCAACACGTCTTTCTGTTTTCTGTTATCAAATGGCTGAGTTGGAAATCTATTTTTCAAGATCTTGTTTTGCGATCAGTTTTGGAATATAACAAAACCCCCAAGCCTTGATCATCACTGGCTTGAACCACAGCTTTTAGCGTATCACGGGTAATGCTTGAAAATTGTGGGACATTTCAGGTATTCTCTTATCACTACTCCACTTGCTGTTTCTCTGGCTGTTTAGCATTTTCCTTACTTTTGCCATGCTAGCAGGCCAGATGGTAGGGAATATGAGTTTTTAAAATAAAAGTCCTGGTGTATTAGTTGGAACATCCTACCAAACATTCCACACGTTATTCGTGTTTTATTTAAACTCTTTTTGCTTAGGCTTTCGGATTACTCTTTGAGCCTTTTGTCATAAATAGCTCAGTGATTACACAGAGCTTTTCATAGCATATCTGCACCTATGTAACAAATGGGAATGGGATTTTCTCATCCCCCTCCATGTCCACACTACATTTTGTTAAGTTTCTCTGCGCTGATGAACGCAGAGATGAATGAACACTTGAATGGAAGTTGAGCGGCAGACTGGACTGGATGCCTCTGTCACTCTGTGTGTGTGTGTGTGTGTGTGTGTGTGTGTGTGTGTGTGTGTGTGTGTGTGTGTGTCCTGCAACATCTGGAGTCAATTGGACAGCATTAGGGCTCAGACATTGCTGGGTGAAAATCCCTCTAGAGGATTTGCTGGTTTGGCACACTGCTCCACTAAGTCCCATCAATAAGTGTCCCTGACCTCACTGGGGTCTCCACGGTGACTACAGGTTTCTAACTGGTTCTGATTGGAGCCCCAAAGGTGAAAACGTTCTACTAAATGCATTAAGGGGGTTTATTTTAGCTAACAGTTTGCAATGATAACCAAAATGGACTTGGGACAATACAGCACTAATGTGGAAAAATGATAGTTATCCCTTTTGACTCATTTCATTTTTCTGCATAAAGAAGCTGAAGCTGTTTACATCAAAGTTCCAAGAAGCTAAAGTTGAATTCAGACAACTTCAGGTAGTGATGTTTGCATTACTGTTAGAACCTATTCTTAGATCTGACGACAAGCAGGCAGGACTAACTGGTTAGCCTAAGGTTAAGCTTATTTCTGGTTTTATTTTACTAACTTTTGTTCGTGCACTTCTGCAGCTAGTTCAGGTGTGTTTATATCAAGTGTAACTGCACCAAGAAAATTACTTCGCGATGCAAAGGGACTGCTCATGTCTTGCTTTCTCAACTATTGGCTCGCTCAGTACCTGTGTGAAGTGGAAGAATGATGTTCCTTGTATTTCATTAGCTCTGCGGTCTGCCGCTGTAGTTTTCCTATTGAGTTGTGTAGAAAAAAACAAGTGTAAATCCAACAAATCCTACTGCTGCTTTTGTACTGTTGGTCGAATGGCTTTTTGCTTTCCTCACTATCATGCAGGGCCTTAACTTATCAGTGGCTCAATAAGATATTTTTAGAATGTCTACAGTTGTGCTCCTTTAGTCCGTCTGACTGTATTTTTGGATTTACACACTTATACAATGAACTATATTGCTCATTTCCAGCACTGTAGTTTTTATTCTTGGACATCAATAGGCAAGGCAAGGCAAGTTTATTTGTACAATAGCACAATTCAACAACAAGGTGATTCAAAGTGCTTTACAGAGACATTAGAAACAAGAACAAATAAAAAGCATGATTTAAAATTGATTAAAACAAGCAAATAAACTAACTAACTAATTAACAAACAAACAAACAAACAAACAAACAAACAAACAAACAAACAAACAAACAAACAAACAAACAAACAAACAAACAAACAACAGTATATAAAATCAAAACAGATAAAATCTGTTTCAATAGAGTAACATTGTCACAGTTCAAAATAATCTTTCTCTAATACTGGGCTTCAGTGCTTCCCCTTACAGTGGTTCATCCACTATCTCAAATAAGCTGCTTTTTCCTTCCTGGTTTTTTGTCTTTCAGCCAGCTTTATTTTGATTGGCTGCCAGTTCTAAACAATAGGTTTGAACAGTAAGTGGGTGGGACATCTGAGCTTGCAGCGCTGTTTGCTTTAGATTGGCAGACTCCATTCTCACTGACATTACACAGAGCAAAGAGAAGAAGAAACTATCTGAATATGGGACTTTTGGCTCAGAGGGGTACATACAGTTCTCATTCTCATGTTTTTTTATTATATGCTTAATTTGATCATCCACAGTATATTTGCAAAAGTGTATCCATCCATCCATCCATATTCTTCTGCTTATTCATTCCGGTTATAAGGTTCACAGGAAGCAAAGGTTTAGACAGAAAATGTGTTAAAATAGACGAGGTCCAATTTAATAGAACATTTATACCTTTAACAAATCAGTTATGTCTAGCATCCAATACTTACTGTCATGATAAGTAATTCTACTTTCCACTACATTTTGCAAAAATAGTGTGTCCGTTTGTGAGCCGTTTGATGTTGCAAGCAGCTGGCTGTAAGCACCTTCATACGGATAAAAATTTAATAAAAGAAAAATATTCATAAGAACAAACCACACACAACAAAAACAGTAACGGCAGAAGTTGGCTGAGCCGCTGTGCAATGCATATAGCTCTACTTCACAAATAACACAGTTGTAGGTCCTTTTAGTAATCTAGTTGCTTTGTTGACAGTATTTGTTGTGTAACAGAAACTAAAGAACAACTGAGCACATAGAGACACATTGCATCCACCTGAAAATGCAGTGAGAAAGGACATCAAATATAATTTGGCATTAATTAGGTGTGAGGATACTAAACACCATGCTGGTTTTATGTGCGACATAGGTGCAAAAACCCTGATTGGAGGTTCTGGTCAGGACATTGGTGTTTCCCCAGGTCCTCATTTTACTCTACGACTCTCAGTAAAGAGCTTTTCTTTGCTACCCTGTTACTTCTCCACAAACAGCAGTTAATCACTAATTAGTTTAAAGCTGGCGTCCTTACATTTTTAGCCTGTCAGCCAAAGCACAAGTTTAATCACTTGAGTGGATCAGTCGATGGATCTATAGCAAGATAGTCGAGTCTATACAGGCAAAAGTATTCAAACGGCCAATTAAATCAAGCTTCATAAGAGGCTGAAAGTTCAGTGCGTGACTGATATTTTCTCTTGTATTCCATTCTGCCTGGAGAAAAAACGTTTCAGTCTTAAATGCTTGAAAGTTGACTGAAAGTGGAAAATAAAACCATAAGAGAGTAAATTACTGTCAGAAAAATATCTGCTGTCATGCCTCAAAATATGCAGTGAAATGCTTTTGGTCTTTGTTGTGTGTGAAGTTAAATTTGACCCAATATGCAAATGTTTATGGGTTTATGATTTTCTGTCCTCTGGTAGCATTTTAAAACAGTTCAGGCATTCCTTCTTAAGCATCAGTGTCAGCCGATCACTAAGCAGATCACTCTTCAGTTCGGAGGTTACACAGTGGAGTGCCTCTCAGTGTCCTTTTCACCACATCTTCTCAAAAATCCTTAATCTTCTCCCACAACTCCTGCCTTAGCCTCCTATCACTGCTCAGCCATGATCATTTTTCAGTCGCTCCCCTTCCTACTCCCGCTCCCAGTTTGTATTGAAAATGACAATATGCGATGACCCTTTGAGCTCCTTGCTGTCATTTTGAAATCAGTCTTTGCGCCCTACTTTCCTTTTCTGTCCTATTTTCCAGAATCCTGGGACATGGGACAAGTAGACAAATCGTCTTGTGCTTTTTTGGGCACATAAGCACACATCCACATACATACACTATTTAGAAAAATGAAGGGAAGGTGTGATCATCACAGTATAATGGATATTCAAACTCCAGGGATCCCAGTCTGTCTAATTTGGAAGCATAAACCACTGTGAATCTGTTTCTCCTGCTTTGATGAAAGTGGCAACAGGTGCACTGGAAAGGTAGTGACCTCAGACCACCACTCTCTCCTCATCCATTCAGATTGATTTTTGCTAGTGTCCTTAGCTAGTGTTTGTATTGGTTCCTCTGACATGGCATATCAATATATACTATGCCAAGAGTGTTGAAGAGATACCAGGACACTGGACATTACCTGGGCATGGAAGTCATCCCATCAGCAGGACTGGTAGCTGCTCCCTTGTTAATCACACATGCCCTCATTTTTAATACACACTGGGAACAGACGTCACAAGGGGAGTATCTCCTCCTGGTAGCTTCTCCACAGAAGGAGCACTGCCCTGCAAAATGACCTCCAGCAGGCTACTCATGACCAAACTGTCAGAAACAGTTCCTGGAAAACACAGGTGGGACCTGTGCTCACAGGAATGAATGTGAAGCAGTGGAAATGAAAAGAAAGGCCTCTCGTATACAAGTCCTCTGGTTGTGTTAAAAACCTGTATCAGAATTTGTTAAAGATTGTGTTAGATTTTACTGATGTTGGTGCATTTTGATGCTCTTATTTTTAGATTAGTTTAAATTATTTGCTTTTAATGTATTTGCTCGGTTTCTATTGTTGGAAAACAAGGCACATTAGAGTGAAGTGGGCTGGGAAGTCAAAACAGCATGCTAAAAGAAGCTAAATGGCATCTTTAATTTTTCCGTCTCTCTCTTTGCTCATCCTTCTGTTGGGACAATTCTAGCTTTATTTTTTGTGTGAATTAGACATATTGCGATCTCTGCAACAGTAGCATCAGTAGCTTAGGTGAAGATAACTGTATTATATTTAGTTTGTAGTGTTTTCAGACCTCATGTCACAATAATCACAATAAATGTTCAGGGATGTGGTTTATATGTGTAAATGCTTTTCAAAGGCTGTGTTTCATTACAGAGTATTAGTTTTCAGTCTTTTCCAGCAGTGAGGTAAGTTTTGTGTTTCATTAAATAAATTTGCAGTTCGTCACGGTCCATGTCCTTCATGAACCTCAATGTAACCACACACACACGAAACACCAATGAACACATACTAGAGACCATGGAGAAGACAAACACACTGACAGTTTTGTGTTGGACGATCGTGTACACACACGCAGTGTATTTATGTCTGTGGTTAACTTGGCACAATTACTGGCAAACAGTAGACTTGGATAGAGGAGGTGCACATAAACAGGCTTCACTGTCATTTGCCAGTGAGCAACAAAGAGGTGCATGGACACTTTAGATGCATCTATTAAGATAACTGGTGACACTTTTTGAATGTTGTACTTGTTTTGCAAAACCTTTCATTAGAAAATCAAAATGAAAAAAAGAGAAATCTGAAATCTGAAAACAAGCTGATAAAAACTCTTCAAATTCAATATTAGAAGTGAGAGAGTAGCACTGGAGCTTTATCTTTGCTCTTCACTCCGTGTGTTGTTTCCACACTCAAAAACAAAAGCTGAACAGACCACCTTGTATGCACAATCACAGTCCGCTTCTGTGTACACTGAATTCTTCCAGCCCTCAGACTTTTGTCCAGGCCAAAAAGGAAGTGCTGCCATATTTCACAGTCAGTGGTGAGCTGAGCAAAATTCAGTAGCAGATAAAAATGTTGGTGAACATTAAGTTACAGGACATGTAGGTGAAGGTAACACGTGAGACAATCTAAACACAGAATGTAACATTTCATTAACAAGGGGATGATGAAATGAACATAAAACATTTGGATTCATAAAACATATAGACGTTAATAATGGCTGTATGTGTGATGTTTGTGCAATGTTTTGTTCAGGTTGGCCCACTTATTAAGGAGACGATAGGGGAAGATTTTGCATTAATCTAGGCAAATATTAAAAATTTGTGTTTTGCCTGGTTTTTATCGTCTCACTGAAATTATGCAACTGTACTTCCCTGATGGCAAGTTTCTTATCTGATTCATCAAGTATCTGCAACAATACAAAGCACCGGGCAAGAATTATCATTGCCTGATGCAACAAAACGCCATATTTATGAGAGTCTATTACCCATCACAACCATTGCGACACAGTCACACATCAACACACGAAACCTGTGTGTGGTCTTACTAAGATGCTGCCAGCCTGAGGCTGTCTGAATCAAAGGTGTGACAATTTCAAAAGCCATGGGCTTTTGCCTTTGCACTGTCAGACTGTCTGCAATCATGCATCTTTTGCAAAATCTCATGTACCTGTCAAGATTTCTAAAGTTTGTGCATGAACATATAAGCATGTTTTTCTGTGTGCAGCATCTTCCTGTTTCAACACAAGCTTGTTCCAGATTAACAGCTTCAGTGAGCGTGAAGAGCAGGTGAAACAAAGTTCTTGGCAATTTCACTCACTGTGTTTTCTACGGGAATGATTAGCTTAGATATTTAAGACACATCAATCTATGGGCTTAAAGTGCCAAAACTTTTACATTAGGTATAGATCATTCACGATATTTCTTGCTCGTCTAAAATTCCTTGCTAAAGTGAGTGTTTGTCACTTGGCTATGTTTGCTAAAAAAACCCTTTTCCTTACCATAGAAACAGTTCTGTGATCACCTGCCGCTGTTTTCTTCCTTGAATGCTTACTCTTTTTAATATTGCCAAGCTAAGCAGCATATTTCTTTTTGTCACAATGTACTAAATCATTTTATGATTACTTTATTTTGTTTTTATAATGCAAGGATGTTTTCCACTTGCGCTAAGGTCTCCTTTAACCATGAAGTGGTTAAAATCCACCTACTCAGATTTATTCAGATAAATGTAATTTTCAAATTTTCTCTAGATTTGGACATGAAGTCCCTACAGACGTCTTGTATAATTGTTAAGGTTTTTTTCTTGAAAAGTTTCTGAATTATTTGTTTGTATAAGTCTTGTGATATAAGTGATGTCTTGTGATTTCTGTGTGTGTAACAGGTCATTACATTCTTCTATCACTGCTATAAAGAGAGAAGACATAGGTATTTAGATAGCAAACAGAAACCTCATACAACATGGTAGGAAGCGACATCAATCACACAATCCTGGTGCTAAACTTATAGTCGCTCTAAAAGCTACTTTTAACAGCTCATTTGTGGCAAAGTAGCTCCGCCTGTTTTATTTCACATCAGAAACCCTTCCTGATGCAACCCCAGGGAATTTGTTTCTCTGGCTAGAATCAAACCAGCAACCTACATAGCCACTGCAATACAAGGGCAAGAGTCCCAAAATATTCTAATTTCATTGAAAGCAAAAGTTCAACTTTATTTTGTTATACAGTTATACAGATATAAAATAATGTTTTGCACCATAAAAGCTGCTCCCAAAGAACACAGTATATGTCTCAGCATGGTATGCAGTCTGTCCTTAAGCTTTTCGGGAAAATGGCACCAAATGACCAGAATCTGAAAGTCGCATCCTTAAGAAATAGGAAAAGATTCAGGACCGACCTGACACAGAACATGTGACTCTTCAGCTTGTCTATCACTAAAGCCTAATCAGAAATGCTCTCAGTAGAAGGGTGGCTGACTTTTGTACAATACTGTATGTGTGAGGGCAACTAATACTCACACTAATACCTCATACGACAGAGAACCTATAGAGAACTCACTATCAATTGCATATCTACTTGGCAGTCAGGGAAGAATAATAAATCATTCTATCTGATACACACAAAAAACTACTCAAATTTTTTGGCTTTCTCCAAAATCAATAAATCTTTTAAAAAAAATCTCCTGTCATTTCACATACTTTAAACCCACAACCCCACCCCATTTTTCTTTAAAGGACGTTAAAGCTCACATTTGTAGATTTGTCTTCATCAAGCTCTTACCTGTCAAAACTTTGACTTACGTGTCAATGACCGCAAGAAGCAGAATAAAAAGCTTGTGGAATAAAGCACTGGTATTCTGCAGTATGCTGATGATGTACTTGGCTCACATGAGAGTGAGCCGCTCTGAATGCAAAGGGTAAGTTGCTTCTTCAGGTGAAAGAGTTCAAGATTTGCTTGAACTGATGTAGCATCTGAAATGATGCCCCTTTATCCAGCCTGTTTAGGTGGATAAATTGGCGTCATTTCTGTTAAGAGGGACTGTAGTATAATAGGGGATCTTAAGGCTAATCTAACAATTTACTGCTCAGGCACTCAGTTATGGTCATGAGCTGTGTAAATAAAAGGGTGAGACAGCAATAAAACAGGCTGAAATATAGGCCGAAGTTCTTCACAGGGTGTCCAACATATACTATTTCTCCAACAATGTCTATAGAAAATGTTTTGAATTCCTTCTGTAAGAATCCTTAAATCTAAGATCTTACCTTCTATAGACCAGCGAACTTTCTCTGGTGTGTTGTCTTTTTGTCTGTGGTGTTCATTTTTAACCTTGAATTACACATGTCTGCTGTTAATGTCAGGTCTGCTAGCTACTTTTGCATATAGGGATACTGTATGTACTGCGTATAAAATCACAAATCTCCATGATGACTAAACAATTCTCGAGCTGTTAGACGTCTACTGTGTACTTCAACACAAGCCTCAATGGTGTTTTGTTTCATTTCTTCTCATTTGTTACACCCTTTCTTACTTCGAAGCCTAGAGGTTATGACAACTAAATACAAAACAAGCTGATAATCATTTGTTAATTTACTCAGAACAAACTCAGATTTTAAACCGTACTTGATCAACATCCGTTCAGTAACTGTGACATTGGCCTCATGAGTTTATCCTGCCTCAATTCAGACCCTGCTGACTTGGCATACTGTGATTATAAAAGCTTTAAAAGGACATTTGGAAAGAACTACTGCACAGACTGGCCTAACAACTATGAGCACTTCCTTTGTCCATCTTTAGAAAGAGGAACCAATCGAAATAAAGCCAGCTGTATCATGTTTGTTGGATTCTGAACCTGTCTGCAAACTGAAGTTTAATGCCTTTTATAATATATTTTGATCATGAACTTTTAAACAAAAATAATCCAGCACCAAAAGCAATATCCTGTTTTTCCATTTTGTTTGTGTCTAAAGCAGATTTTTAAAAACACATTAATTTATTTTATGGTTCCATTTATCACTGAGACTGATTTTTGGCTCAAGCATTATCCTAGAATACTTATTTAGGATAAGTGGCCTGGTTCACAGACAACAGAACATTTAGCCAATATTCATTTTAAATTAATGTGAATCACATGGGGTTTTTGTGGTTGTGCAGGCCAACAAGGCCCCAAAATCCTGCATTCCTGCTTTAACCAGTTCTCTGACTATATTCAGGGCACAGTACCATCTGAATGTCACATGAAAAATGTATTTTTGTTGAGCAATTATCCATTTGAGTGTGAAGTACAGTGCTCAAAGGCACGCGGAGAATTTCTTGTAAACATGCTACGTAGAAGCGATTCTTGTTTAAGGGGTGAAGGTTGGGCTAAGAAAAACTGCAAGTTTACAAAAAGATCCTCATGATAATTTCACCCTAAAACAGACTGGTAATGAGCGATGGCTTTGTCACAGTGACACAGAAGCTCTGGTGACATGTAGATGAATGTGAGGGTTCCTCAGAAACTTCCCCGAGGGCTTAGCTATTTCTTCTTGTCCTAACATGCTTCGTTAATAATTTAGAGCATGTACACAGTGCAGTAACTTAGTGGTAACCAGCTCACAGTGAGTCAATAGTTTGGCGATTATGCCCGCCAGCTGAATGATTGCATCCCTGGGTTCTCACCTTCTTAGCAACTCGGGCAAAAAATTTAATTCACAAGAAAACCTTCAGTTTGGTCAAACTGCAATATATGAGCAGTAGTGCTTTGATACAATAAAGGAAAACTGAGTGGAAATTGGCATATTAATCCGTTCTCAAAACTCTATGGGACAATTCGTCATCACGTCACACGTAGGCTATTCTAAACTAGTAACCAAAATTGATGGCCTATTTGAGTTTTTCATACACTCCTTAACTCGCTCATCATTCCGGTCACTACATCGGTCCTATGTCACATGCCAACATATATCAATTTTCTGTCCTCTGTGAAAACAGACAGGCACCAATGTTTTCGGTAATCTATACGAGGACGTGAAAGTACAGTGACCCTGAAAATTCAAATGCGTCATATAATACTGTTTAGTGTTAGCTTGTCACGTCTGCAGCTTGTCCGGTATGTTACTGTTTCCCCCAAAACACTTCCATTGTGTTCCAAGACACACAAGCTGAAACGTCAAGACTGGGCCAAGAAATCTCTCAAGACTGGTTTTTCTAAGGTTTTATGGACTGATGAAATGAGAGTGAGTCTTGATGGGCCAGATGGATGGGCCCGTGGCTGGATTGGTAAAGGGCAG